>NC_054470.1:189642763-189968516 GCF_017639515.1 Carcharodon carcharias
TTCAATGAAGAGTGCAGGAAGGCATGCCAGGAACAGCACTAGGCATACCCAAAATTGAAGTATCAACCTGCTGAGGCTACAACAGAGGACTACTTGCATGACAAACAGCAAAAGCAGCATGTCATAGAAGGAGCTAAGCAATCCCACAACTAATGGATCAGATCTAAGCTCTGCAGTTCTGCCACATCCAGTCGTGATGGTGGACAATGAAACAACTAAATGGAAGAGGAGGCATCCTCAATGATGTGGCAGGACAGCATATTGTGCAAAGACAAGGCTGAAGCATTTGCAACAATCTTCAGCCAGATGTGCCAAGTGGATGATCCATTTCTGCCTCCTCTGGAGGTCTCCACCATCACAGATGCCAGTTTTTAGCCAATTTGATTCATTCCACGTGAAATCAAGAAACAGCTGGAGGCACTGGACATCGAAAAGGCCATGGACCCTGACAACATTCCGGCATAGTACTAAAGACTTGTGTTCCAGAACTTGTCGTGCCCCTATCCAAGCTGTGTCAGTTAAAGCTACGACACTGGCATCTACCTAGCAAAATGGAAAACTACTCAGGTATGTCCTGTTCACAAAAAGGATAAATCCAACCTGGTCAATTACTGCCCCTTCAGTCTACACTCGATTGTCAATAATGTGATGGAAGTGGTACCAGTATAGTTTCTGACTTCATTACAACCTTGGTTTAAACATGGACAAAAGAACTCAACTCCAGAGGTGACGTGAGGGTGACTGCCTTTGATATCAAGGCAGCATTTGACTGAATATGGCATCAAGGAGCCTTAGCAAAAGTGAAGTCAATGGATTTCAGGAGAACACTGCCCAGTAGTTGGAGAAATAACTAGCACAAAGGAAAATGATTGAGATTGTTGGAGGTGAATCATCTGAGTTCCAGGACATCACTGCAGGAGCTCCTCAAATCCCACCCACTGCAGATGGTGGAATTTAAATTGAATTAATAAATGGTGTCCTAAGCCCAATTATCTTCAGCTGCTTCATCAATATCTTCCTTCCATCATAAGGTCAGAAGTGGGGATGTTCGCTTATGTTTGCAAAATGTTAAGCACCATTCGCGACTCCTTAGGTACTGAAACAGTCCATGCCCATATGCCGCAAGACTGTACAACATTCAAGCTTGGGCTGACAAGTGACAAATAACATTCACACCACACAACTGACTATCTCCAACAAGAGAGGATCCAACCATCTCCCCATGACATTCAATGGCACTACCATCGCTGAATCCTCCATTATCAACATACTGAGGGTTACCATTGACCAGAAACTGAACTGGACTAGCCATATAAATACTGTGGCTACAAGAGCAGGCCAGAGGCTGTGAATTCTGCAGAGAGTACCTCGCCTTCTGACTCCCCAAAGCCTGTCCACCATCTATAAAGGCACAAGTCAGGGGTGTGATGGAATATTCTCCACTTGCCTGGATGAGTGCAGCTCCAACAACACTCAAGAAGCTTGACACTATCCAGATCAAAGCAGTTCATGTGACTGACACCCCATCCACCACCTTCAACATCCACTCCCTCCACCACCGATGCATAGCAGCAGCTATACTTACCATCAAGATGCATTGCAGCAATTCACCAAGGTTCCTATGACAGCACATTCCAAACCTTCAACCTCTATCACCTACATGAACAGGGGCAGCAGATGCATGAGAACACTACCACCTGCAAGTTCCCCTCCAAGCCACACACCATCCTTGCAATTATATCACCTTTCCTTTACTATTGCTGGGTCAAAATCCTGGAACTCCCTCCCTAACAGCATTGTGGGTGTACATATACCGCATGGACTGCAGCGGTTCAAAATGACAGTTCACCAGCACCTTCTCAAAGACAATTAGTAATGAACAATAAGATTGCTGGCATAGTCAGCGATGCCCACACCCTGTGCAAGAAAAAAAAGGATGCATTACAATACATTATCCACTGGATAAAGTGCTCTTCTGCATCGTACAATAATAAAATCTAGATTTGATTGTTTGTGATGTCCGCTTTGCTTTCAAGTTTTCTTTGAAGCTCAGCTCAGCCATTTATTTGGCTGTTTCAAAGCTCTGAAGTTGGCTGAGCTTCTTGCTGTCTTTGTCAGCTCAGGTGGTTTTACTTGTACAGCGATTCAAAGGAATCTCATTATGAATGCTTGGCAGAGTTCCACTAATGGATTCTGTTCAGCTAGAATAGTTCACACAACTGTCAAGGGGTATGACAGCTTGGTTATTTTGGCAGATACGTGAGCTGTTAAGAGGATTATGGTCTTTTAATTGGATTTTCAATAATTGTTTGCTTATTTTGACAGATGTAAGTTTCTCAAATACTTCCCAATAGGGCTTGAGAGTTCTGTGTATAGGGGATACTAGGTGACTGGATTTGGGAGGGGTTGGAGAGAGGGGGTATTGGGGGGGTTTATGGGAGGGGTGGGGGTGATGGTTTTGGGGTCTCACATTCATCACCAGAACTGGGTTGATGTCCCATCAAACGGAGGCTGACTTTTTAATCTGGCTGCCTCAGCATCACCCCCTCATCTGTCTTTGTACTGGGTCAGCTGTCGGAAGCGTCCCCAACTCCCTGCCATGTAAACAGAGTGGGCAAGCATTGCCGGGTAGGAAGTGGGTTCGCAATGTTAGGAAATCTCCCAACTCCCATCTTCAAGGTGAAAAACTGGCCCTAGTATTTTTTTATTCATTCATGGGATATGGGCATCGCTGGCTAGGCCAGCATTTATTGCCCATCCCTAATTGCCCTGTTTAGAGGGTATTTAAAAGTCAACCACATTGCTGTGGGTCTGAAGTTATAGAAAGGCCAGACCATTTAAGGACAGCAGATTTCCTCCCCTAAAGGACTTAAGTGAACCAGATGGGTTTTTACAGCAATCAACAATGGTTTCATGGTCATCATTAGACTTTTAATTCCAGATTGTGTAATCTTCACTCTTTGAAAGTAATTTAACCTGCACAGACGAATACACAAATTTTCTGGCTTTGGTGGGAATGAGCTAAGCTTGTAAGTTTTATACCTCAAAATCACAGAAATACATGTCATCTCCCTCTCTAATGCTTAACTCCCAAATAGAACATTGAAGGGTAAGCTGTTTAAAATAAGGTCAGAAGAGTTGATACAGTACATTCTTGGAAACATAACAAACCCAACTCAGTTGGTAGCCTCTTGCCTGAGTCCCAAGGTTCGAGGTTCAAGTCCCATTCCAGGGCTTGAATAAAAAAAAATCACTCTGGCGTAGTACCGAAGTGAGTGCTGCACTGTTGGAGGTGCCGTCTTTTGGATGAGATGTTAAATTGAAGCCTTATCTGCCTCCTAGTTGAAAGTAATGAGGAAATGGTGATGTGGTGGCAATCCAGCGACCCAGGCTAATACTCTGGGACAATGGTTTGAATCCCACCACCACAGATGGTGGAATTTAAATTCAATTAATAAATCTGGAATTGAAAGCTAAATCTAGCCTCAGTAATAATGGCCATGAAACTATCAGTTGTCATAGAAACCCATCTGATTCACTATTGTCCTTAGGGAAGGAAATCTGCTGTCCTTACCTGGTCTGGCCTACCTGCGACTCCAGGTCCATAGTAACGTGGCTGACTTTAACTGCCCACTAAAATGGCCCAATGAACCACTCAGTTCAAGGGTAATTAGGAATGGGCAACAAATACTGGCGTTGCCAGCAATGCCCACATTCCATGAAAGAATATAAACAAAAATCCCATGGTGCTATTTAGAAGTTAAGTAGGGGAGTTATACCTGGTGTCCTGCCCAATATTTATCCCTCAATCAACATCATAAAAAGATTATCTGGTCGTTAGTATGCTGCCGTTGGAGTTTGTCGTGCACTACATTTCAAAGCACTCTGTTGGCTGGAAAATGCTTGAGATTTTTGTGGTCCTGTAAAGCACTAAATAATGCAAATCTTCCTTTGTTTTTCCAAATGTTTCAAGTCAGGGGAGAAATGTTGGTCTAAAATTCTCTGCTACTTTTGTGCAACAAAACCTCAGCCCAATTAAAAGGACCAGATTTTCAATTTCATTGTATACAGAAAATGAATGTATGTCAAAAGGCATTTAACTTAACATTCTACCATTTGTTTATTCGGCCTTCACACAAATGTACTGGATGGGTAACCATTTGAAGGCCATGGTCTAATGATGAGTGTCTTATCATAAAACCAGGCTTGAAACCATGTGACCAGTAACAAAAACCTGCATTTATATAGGATCTTTAAAAATAGTAAAATACGGTGATTCACAAATAGAACAAAATTTGACATTGAGTCAAATTAGGGCAGATAACAAAAACCTTGGTCAGAGGTTTAAAGGAGAAGACATAGAGCAATAGAAGGGTTTAGGGAGGAATTCTAGGGATTAGAATCAGAATAGTTACAGCACTCAGGAGACCACTCAGTCCATTGTGTCTATGCTGGCTCTCTGCAAGAGCAATTCACTTAGTGCTACTCCCCTGCCTGTTCCCCATAGCCCTGAAAATATTTCCTCTTCAGGTAATGATCCAATTCTCTTTCGAAAGTCACGATTCAATCTGCCTCTACCACATTCTCAGGCAGTACATGCCAAGTCAGGACTACAAGCTATGTAAAAAAAAGTTTCTCATGATATCGCCATTACTTTTTTTTGTCAACTTTAAATCGGTGTCCTGGATTCTTCCACCAACGGGAACAGCTTCTTCATGTCGACTCTGTACAGACGCCTCATGATTTTGAATACCTCCATCAAATCTCCTCCCAACTCAACCTTCACTTCTCCAAGGAGAACAGCCCCTGCTTATTAGGGCCTAGGAAGCTGAAGGCATGGTCACTAATGTGCAGTGATTAAATTCAGTGTTGTGCAGGAGGCCAGAATTGGAGGGTTAAGATTGTGGATGACAAACAAAGGATTCTGACTACACATTTCACTGTTACGAATTTTATTAGCCGGGATGGATATAGCAGAGGTATGGATAATTGTGACAAAACTTCATGTGAGAAGGGACCACATAACACAGCAGGCGTCTTGGGTGTGAACCAGGCCCAATCACAGGGTCGATTCTCCCGCCTTCAAAGAATAGCCCAAGAAATGGGAATGGAAAAGAAATATGCCCCATGGTAAAGCTAACAGATGGTTAGTAGCCAGCCAATTAAGTTCAATGTGAAGCAATATAATTTGGAAGAAATTGTATATTTAAATATACCCTAAATGATAATATACTGAACAAAGTGAAGAAACAAAAATCCTATGGCACATTTTTAAAGAATATACGAACACGGTTATGATTGCAATTGCAGAGTGACCAAGGTTGGGAACTGAATATCCAAGGGTATTCGATATTTAGGAAGGACAGGGAAAAAGCAAAAAGAGGTGGTGTGGCATCGTTAGTTAAGGAAATCAGTGCAATAGTGAGAGAGGATATTGGCTCAGAAAATCTAGATGTAGAATCAGTCTGGGTGGAGCTAAGAAGCAACAAGGGGCAGAAAACATTAGTGGGAGTTGTCTATAGGCCTCCAAATCGTAGTGATAAAGTAGGGGGCAGCATTAAACAGGAAATTAGAGATGTATGTAACTAGGGTGCTACAGTAATCAGGGATGATTTTAATTTACATATAGACTGGGCAAACCAAATCAGCAACAATAGTGTGGGGGATGAATTCCTGGACTGTGCATGAGATGGTTTTTTAGACCCAGTACGTTTAACCAGCTAGGAAACAGGCTGTTCCAGATTTGGTTTTGTGCAATGAGAACGGGTAAATTAATAATCTTGTTGTGCGGGGTCCTCTAGGGAACAGTGACCATAATGTGCTAGAATTCTTCCTTAGGTTGGAACATGAAGTAGTCCAATCTGAAACTAGGGTCCTAAATCTAAACAAAAGAAACTACAAAGATATGAGGCGTGATTTGGCCAAGAAAGATTGGGGAACTTCATTAAAAGGTGGATAGGCAATGGCTAATATTTAAAGAACAAATGTATGCATTGCAACAGTTATATATTCCTTTCTAGCACAAAAACACAACAGGAAACGTGGCCCAACCATGGCTAACAGAAGAAATTAAGGATAGTATTAGATCCAAAGAGGAGTCATATAAAGTTGCTAGAAAAAGTAGCAAGCCTGAGGATTGGGAGCAGTTTAGAATTCAGCAAAGGAGGACCAAGAGATTGACTAAAAGGGGAAAAATAAAGTGAGAGTGTAAACTTGCAAGGAACACAAAAGAGGACTGTAAAAGCTTCTATAAGTGTGTAAAAAGAAAAAAAGATTGGTGAAAACAAATGTAGGTCCCTTACAGTCCGAAACAGGAGAATTTATAATAGAGAAGGAGGAAATGGCAGAGCAACTAAACAGCTATTTTAGTTCTGTCTTCAGGGAGGAAGACACAAAACTTCCCAGAAATACTAGGGAATTGAGGGCCTAGTGTGAAGAAAGAATTGAAGGAAATAAGTACTAGTGAAAAAAAAGTGCTGGAGAAATTAATAGGACCGGAAGGCAATAAATCCCCAGGGCCTGATAATCTCCATCCCAAGGTACTAAAGCAGATGGCTATAGAAATAGCGGATACATTGGCTGTCATCTTCCAAAATTCTGTAGATTCAGGACAGTCCCGTCAGACTGAAGGGTGGCAAATGTAACCCCACCATTTAAAAAAAGGAGGGAGGGAAAAAACAGGAAATTACAGACCGGCTAGTCTAACATCGCTAGCAGGAAAAATGCTAGAGTCTATTATAAAGGATGCGGTAACAGGACACTTAGAAAATATCAACAATATTAGGCAACGTCAATATGGATTTAAGTAAGAGGAATCATGTTTGATAAAACTACTGGAGTTTTTAAGGAAGTAACTAGCAGATGTGGTGTATTTGGATTTTCAGAAAGCTTTTGATAAAGTCCCACATAAGAGGTTAGTGTGCAAAATTAAAGCACATGGGATTGGGAGTAACATATTGGCATGGATTGAAAATTGGTTAGCAGGCAGGAAACAGAGTAGGAATAAATGGGTCTTTTTCGGAACGGCAGGCGGTGACTAGTGGGGAACCTCAGGGATCAGTGCTTGGGCAATTCACAATATATATGAATGATTTGGATGAGCGAACCAAATGTAATATTTCCAAGTTTGCTGACGACACAAAACTAGGTGGGAATGTGAGCGGTAAGGAGGATGTAAAGAGGCTTCAATGCGATTTAGGCAAGTTGAGAGAGTAGGCAAATAGATGGCAGATACAGCATAATGTGGATAAGTGTGAAGTTATCCGCTTCAGTAGGAAAAACAAAATGGCAGAGTATTATTTAAATGCTGATAGATTGGGAAATGTTGATGTACAAAGGGACCTAGGTGTCCTTGTACACCAATCACTGAAAGCAAGCATGCAAGTGCAGAAAGCAGTTAAGACAGCAAATAGTATGTTGGCCTTCATTGCAAGAGGACTTGAGTACAGGAGCAGAGATGTCTTACTGCAGCTGTACAGGGCCTTGGTGAGACCACACCTGGAGTATTGTGTGCAGTTTTGGTCTCCTTACCTAAGAAAGGATATTCTTACCATAGAGGGAGGGCAGCAAAGGTTCACCAGACTGATTCCTGGGATGGCAGGATTGTCATATGAGGAGAGATTGGGCCGGCCAGGCCTGAATTCACTGGAGTAGAGATGAATGAGGGGGTATTTCATTGAAACATATAAAATTCTGTCAAGGCTAGGCAGACTGGATGCAGGGATGATGGTTCCTCTGCCGGGGGGGCGGGGGGGTCTAGAACAACGGGTCACAATCTCAGGACACAGGGTAGGCCATTTAGGACTGAGATGAAGAGAAACATCTTGACTCAGAGGGTGGTGAACCTTTGTTTTTTATTCATTCACGGGATGTGGGCATCACTGGCTGGGCCAGCATTTATTGCCCATCCCCAGTTGCCCTTGAGAAGGTGGTGGTGAGCTGCCTTCTTGAACCACTGCAGTCCATGTGGTGTAGGTACAACCACAGAGCTGTTAGGAAAGGCGTTCCAGGATTTTGACCCAGTGACAGTGAAGGAACAGCGATATATTTCCAAGTCAGGATGGTGAGTGACTTGGAGGTGAACTTGCAGGTGGCGGTGTTCCCGTCTATCTGCTGCCCTTATCCTTCTAGGTGGTAGTGGTCGTGGGTTTGGATGGTGCCGTCCAAGGAACCTTGGGTGAATTCCTGCAGTGCACCTTGTAGATGGTGCACACTATTGCTACTGTGCGTCGGTGGTGGAGGGAGTGAATGTTTGTGGATGTGGTATCAATCAAGCGGACTGCTTTGTCCTGGACGGTGTCCAGCTTCTTGAGTGTTGTAGGAGCTGCACTCATCCAGGCAATTGGGGAGTATTTCTTCACAATCCTGACTTACGCCTTGTAGATGGTGGAAAGGCTTTGGGGAGTCAGGAGGCGAGTTACACGTCGCACGATTCCTAGCCTTTGACCTGCTCTTGTAGCCACAGTATTTATATGGCTATTCCAGTTCAGTTTTGGTTATTGGTAACCCCCAAAATGTTGATAGGGGGAGATTCAGTGATGGTAATGCCATTGAACATCAAGGGGCGACGGTTGCATTCTCTCTTGTTGGAGATGGTCATTGCCTGACACTTGTGTGGCATGAATGTTACTTGCCACTTGTCAGCCCAAACCTGGATATTGTCCAGTTCTTGCTGCATTTGAGCATGGACTGCTTCAGTACCTGAGGAGTCGCGAATGGCGCTAAGCATTGTGCAATCAGCGGTGAACATCCCCACTTCTGACCTTACGATGGAAGGTCATTGATGAAGCAGCTGAAGATGGTTGGGCCTAGGACACAACCCTGAGGAACTCCTGCAGTGATGTCCTGGAGCTGAGATGATTGGCCCCCAACAACCACAGCCATCTTCCTTTGTGCTATGCGTTTTGTGTTCCTATGACTCTAACCAGCGGAGAGTTTTCCCCCCTGATTCCCATTGACTCCAATTTTGCTAAGGCTCCTTGATGCCACACTTGGTCAAATGCTGCCTTGATGTCAAGGGCAGTCACTCTCACCTCACCTCGGGAGTTCAGCTCTTTTGTCAATGTTTGAACCAAGGCTGTCATGAGGTCAGGTGCTGAGTGTCCCTGGCGGAACCCAAACTGGGCATCAGTGAGCAGGTTACTGCTAAGCAAGTGCCCCTTGATAGCACTGTTGATGACCTCTTCCATTACTTTACTGATGGAGTGTAGACTGATAATTGGCCGGGTTGGATTTGTCCTGCTTTTTGTGTAAAGGACATGCCTGGGCAATTTTCCACATAGCCAGGTAGATGCCAGTGTTGTAGCTGTACTGGAACACAAGTCTTCAGTACTATTGCTAGAATGTTGTCAGGGCCCATAGCCTTTGCAGCATCCAGAGCCTTCAGCCGTTTCTTGATATCACGTGGAGTGAATCGGATTGGTTGTGATGCTGGAAATCTCCGGAGACCAAGATGGATCATCCATTTCTGGCTGAAGATTGTTGCGAATGCCTTATCTTTTGCACTGATGTGCTGGGCTCATCCATCATTGAGAATGGGGATATTTGTAGAGCCGCCTCCTCCAGTGAGTTGTTTAATTGTCCACCATTCACGACTGGATGTGGCAGAACTATAGAGCTTAGATCTGATCCATTGGTTGTGCGATCATTTAGCTCTGTCGATCACTTGCTGAGTATGGTGTTTGGCAGTAGTCCGGTTTTATAGCATCACCAGGTTGACATACCTGGTGGAGTCCGGGAGGTATGATTCCATGAGGATGACGAGATGGGTTTTTACAACAATTAACAATGGTTTTGGGCATTGGACTTTTAATTCCAGATTTTCAAATTCCTCCATCTGCCGTGGCGTGATTCGAACCTGGAGCACTACCCTGGGTCTCTGGATTGCTAGTCCAGTGAAAATACCACTATGCCATCGCCTCTCCTCTGAATCCCTCAGGAATTCTAGGCTCTAAAGGTGTCAAGGGTTATGAGGGGCATAGGTAGGGTTGATAGGAAGGAATTTTTCTAGGGATGGGCAATAAATGCTGGCCCAGAACTTTGGTGGAGGGATCAATAACCAGGGGGCATACATTTAAGGTAAGGGGCAGGAGGGTTAGAGGGGATGTGCGGAAGAATTTTTTCACCCAGAGGCTGGTGGGAATCTGGAACTCACTGCCTGAAAGGGTGGTAGAGGCAAACACTCTCAAAACATTTAAGAAGTATTTGGATGTGCACTTGCGATGCCGTGGCATACAAGGCTATGGGCCTAATGCTAGAAAATGGGATTAGAACAGTTAGGTGCTTGTTTGACCGGCACAGACTTCATGGGCCGAAGGGCCTTTTTCTGTGCTGTAGACCTCTATGACTCCATGACTCTTATGGGGAGAGAGGAGTATGATGTTGAGATAGTGGATCTGCAATGATCATACTCCATGGCAGAACAGGCTCAAAGGGCCAAATAACCTACTCCTGTTTCTAGTTTCTAGTCTCTAGACCATTCAGGCCCTCAAGCCTGCTCCACCATTTAATAAGATCACGGCTAATCTGATCATAACCTGAAACCTGCATCCCACTTACCCCTGTAAATCTATCACTCCCTTGCTTACCAAGAATCTATCCACCTCTGCCTTAAAAATATTCAAAGATCCTGTTTCCACTACCTTTTCAGGAAGAATTCCAAAGACTCACGATCCTGAGTAAAAACATTTCGCCTCATCTGTTTTAAATGGGCGACACCTTATTTTTAACCCCTAGTTCTAAGTTCTCCCACAAGGGGAAACATCCTTTCCATAAGACCCCTCAGGATCTTATATGTTTCAATCAAGTCGCCTCTTACTCTTCTAAAGTCCAGTTGATACAAGCCTAGTCTGTCCATTCTTTCCTCATAAGACAAGCCACCCATTCCAGGCATTAGTCTGGTAAATCTTCCCTGAACTTTTTAAAAAATTCATTCACAGGATGTGGGCTTTGCTGTCTGGGCCAGCATTTATTGCCCTCAAGAAGGTTGTGGTGAGCTGCCTCCTTGACTTCTGCAGTCCACATGGTGTAGGTCAACCCACAGTGCTGTTATACCTACGCTGCTTCCAACACATTTACATCCTTCCTTAAATAAGGTGACCAATACGGTACACAGTACTCCAAATGTGGCCTAACTAGTGCCCTGTACAACTGAAGCATGTCCTCCCTATTTTTCTATTCAATTACCCTCATAATAAATGATAACATTCTGTTTGCTTTCCTACTTACTTGCTGGACTTGCATACTAGCCTTTTGTGATTCAGGCACTAGGACACCCAGATCCCTCTACACTTCAGAGCTCTGCAATCTCTCACCATTTGGATAATATGCTTCTCTTTTATTCTTCCTGCCAAAATGGACAATTTTACATTTTCCCACATTATACTCTACTTGCCAGATCTTTGCCCACTCACTTAACCTATCTATCTTTTTGTAGCCTCATTACATCCTCTTCACAATTTACTTTCCTACCTGCGTGCCATCAGCAAATTTGGCAACCATCCCTTCAATACCTTCATCCAAGTCATTTATAGAAATTGCAAACAGTTGAGGTCCCAGCACTGATCCCTGTGGCACACCACCCATTACATCTTGCCAACCTGAAAAAAACCTATTTATGTCTTCTCTCAGCTTCCTGTTAGCCAGCCAATCTTCTATCCATGCCAATAAGTTACCCCCAATACCATGAGCTTTTATTTTCCACAATAACCTTTGATGTGGCACTTTATCCAATGCCTTCTGGAAATCTAAGTACAGTAGATCCACTAATTCCCCTTTATCCACAGCACAAGTTACTTCCTCAAAGAACTCCAATAAGCTTGTTAAACATGATTTCCCTTTCACAAAACTACGTTGAGTCTGCCTGATCACCTTGAGTTCATCCAAGTGCCCTGCTATAACTTGTTAAATAATAGCTCCTAACATTTTCCTTACAACAGGTGTTAAACTAACTGGCATGTGGTTTCCCACTTTCTGTCTCCCTCCCTTTTTAAATAATGGAGTTACATTCACTATCTTCCAATCTAATGGAACCTTCCCCAAATCTAGGGAGTTTTGGAAAGTTAAAACCAATGCATCAACTATCTCACTAGATGCTTCTTTTAAGACCCTAGGATGAAGTCCAGCTATTGTCAGAGCACAGCTGCAACAATTTACTCAGCATCACTTCTCCGGTGACTAATTTTCCTAACCTCCTTCCCCATTTCCATTTCCTGGTTTATAGCTGATTCTGAGAATTGCACGTAGACAATGACAAGATTCAGGTCTTTAAGTTGAAAAGATTAATTAAAAAAATTAAATTTCTAAGATTTTATTTCAATGTTTCATTCAGGGTACTTTTAAAGCTTTTTATTCAATCTATTCTCATGCTGCAGATGCTACTTGCAAGATCGGCATTTATTACCCTTACTTAGCAATTTTGATATAATTGAATGGTTTGCTAGCGTGCTTTGGTTGACAGCTAAGAACCAACAATGTTGGTGACGGACTGGTGTCACATATAGACTGGGTAAGAATGGCAGGCTTCCTTCTCTAAAGGACAACAGTAAACCAGTTGGGTTTTTATGAAAATCCAACACATTTTTATAGTCGCTTTTTACTGATACTAGCTTTTTAATCTCCAGACTTTTTAAACTCTATTCAAATTCTCAAGTTATTATGGCAAGATTTGAACTCTCATTCTCTGAATTATTAGTTCAGCCCTCTGTAACATAACCACTACACTACTTATTGTTATACTCTCCCCTCTAAGAGGAACTTTGCAATTGGCAGCCATAAGCAAGAAAACATGCTGCATTGAATTATTTCAAGAATTAAAACTCATATAACCAACATAATCAGAGACTAGTGATAGACAGCCTACTGGAATACCACAAACTTTTTATAAGTTTTCCAGAAATTGTGGGCTGCCAATCAGAACTACTATAGAAGTGCAACAACTTGCATTATAATGGTGTCTATACGTAGAAAAAGTACATCACAAAAGCACAAGAAATGCATCTTTATTTGAAACTGTCTCAATTAGTTTAAGTGAGTCACTGAGCCATTGCCTCCTTCTATTGCAAAAAAAATTAAAGTTTTTCTTTGCTGCACTTACCAGGTTATCCAACATTCTCATTAGGGCTTCAAATTCTTGCTCCCCAATCAGCCACTTTGGATGTGAACTATTTTCATCACCTCCTAAAGGTTCAGGACAGCGAGATTTGGCTTTGTACTTCGCAGGATCCAGCAGAACCAAATTGTCAGGCCCTCCAGCACTGGCCATTGTACGAACCTAGAAACACAGCGATATTTAGATTTCAATAATAGAGCTTCTGAAACGGTTCCTTCATTCCAATTTATGCTATCTCCTCTGGTCGTATGTCAAACTGTTGCACCGCACTAGGTAAGAGACATTGCCATCCTAAAAGTTAACCGTGTGCTTTTTATTTAATGTCTGTAAATTTAGATTCAACAATTTAAAATGCTGACATTTTAAATTGTAACTGCCGATTAATCGATCAATTTGGCTAACAGAAAACTGTCCTGCATAAAAAATGGTTTAATAACAAATTGTTAAGGAGTAGAATAGCTCTGGATGGTTTATTTCTTGAGAAGATGTTGGACCGACTCAGATCCAATAGTACTACTTTACGCTACATATTTTCTAGACAACTTTGGAGAAAACCAACTAGAAACATAAAATTCAAATCAGCATTGCCAGAATGTGCAAATGAAGAACAGTTCCCAGTAAACAAAAGCTGCCACTATGCTAAAGAAAACAGATGGAGGCCATTCACAAAGGAAACTCCTAATTTTGGGTGTCATTGTCTTTAAAATGGCACTATCACAGTACCCAAATAGCCTGAGCTGATTGCCAAATTGAGTCAGAATGTGTTTTTAACTACAAATCTCCTATTTTAGTCCAAATTAGTATGCAGTTCTCAGAATTTCACACAGCGTGTACTGCAAAGTAGCATAATCAATGCTTAAATAGCAGTGCAAGGCTGTTACTGTTATTGGCTGGATGAAACCAGACAGAATATGGTTATATAGGAACATAGGATTTGGAAGCAAGAGTAGGCCATTCAGCCCTTTGAGCCTGCTCCACCATTCATTAAGATCATGGCTGATCTGGTTGTGGTCTCAACTTCACTTTGCTATCTGACCTCATAACCCTCAACTCCCTTGTCTATCAAAAATCTGTCCAACTGTGCTTTGAATAAATTCAATGGCCCAGCCTCCACTGCTTTCCGGGGAAGAGGATTCCACATAATAATCCTTTGAGAGAAAATATTTCTCCTCATCTCTGCCTTAAACGATAGACCTCTTATTCTTAAACAGTGTCCCCTAGTTCTAGTGTCTCACAAATGGAAACATCCTCCCAGCATCCACCAAGTCAAGTCCCCTCAGGATCTTAAGTTTCAATAAGATCACCTTTCACTCCAATGGGTACAAGCCCAAACTGTTCAACCTTTCTTCATAAGATTAGCCCCTCATCCCTGAACTGCTTCTAAAACAATTATATGTTTCCACTCATTTTTTTCTGTGGGGGAAAAATGCCCTAGGAGTCACATAACCTTGACAGCATGTATCAGCCTGTCATTTTGTCAGTGTGTGGGGTGCTTTTCTGCCAGTGTTGACTGTAGTTGTTACTTTGCAGTCAAGTGAAATTATCCCTTCTATGTGGTCCTATTCCAATGCCACTTTTTATATAGCAAAAGAGCTGGCAATATTCCATACTATGCTGAATATTGATGAGGTACAAAATGGCAAGTTACTTCCTATTGTGTATGATGGCATGAATTTCCTATATAATGTAACCATTTACAAGTCCTTATTTTCCTATGGTTTATTACCCTGATTGTTCCACTAAGCATAATGTAAAACTTTGTAAACAGCCAAACATTCACTTTTGTTATGCCATAGTTAAGTGTCCTTTGCACAATTTATAACCCACCTTATAGTAGAGTATCTTATTCAATGTATTCTAAGTACATGATGGGCATGATCAGCAGTGTGTTACAAGTATATAAGTGGCAGAGTGCACCTTAAGCCCCTGACTTGGATTAATATTAAGACTTCATTAAAGATGAAGCTTAAAAAACCATGATTATATAAATTTCTCTTCTTCCAGCCCCCTGCAAAAAAAAACTTGTCTTTATCTGGTCTCTTTAATGTAATAATACAACTATAAGCACTTCACAGCAGCATCTGAAACCAAAATTTGACACAGACACATAGGACAACATTTGGGCATATGACTGAAAGCTTGGTCAAAAAGGCAGGTTTTAAGCAATGCCTTGATAGTGGAAGAGAGGTTGAGAGGTTTAGGGAAGCTTAGGTCCTAGGCAGCAATGGTGGAACAATTAAAATTGGGATGCTCAAGAGACCAGAATTAGGAAAAGAACAGATATCTCTATAATTACCCCCACAACCCTCAGATAAGGCCATGGAGGGATTTGAAAACAAAGGATGAGAATTTTAAAAGTTGAGACATTGCTTAATCGGGCACAGATATAAGTCAGCATGCAGAGGAGTTAATGGGACTTGGTGCAAGAGGAGACATAGGCAGAAAAATTGAGGTCACCCAAAACTCCATGAAAAGGTAGAATGTAAGAGGCTGGCCTGAAGTGCACTGGAATAGCCAAATCCAGAGGTAACAAAGGCATGAATGAGTTGAGGCAGGGGCAGAGTCTGACAGTGTTACAGAGATGGGAATAGGTGGTCCTAATGGAGTGGATGTATTGTCAGGAGCTCACGAGGTCAAAAATTACACTAATGTTGCAAGCTATCTGGTTCAACCTCAGATAATTGCCAGGGAGAGAGATGCAATTGATAGCTCGGGAACAAAGTTTGTGGTGGGGACCACTCGATCTTCCCAATATTTAGTGTGTATTCTTGTATGAGTGGAATTTTTGAGAACAATTTTTTTAGGCCAAATGTCACGGTACTTTTACACAAGTAATGTTTTTGAGGGATTGATTTTCATGCTTGATTTGGGCCCAAAAAAATTATTGCAATGGAATAGAGTAAAAATTAACACTAAAAAAATGTATATAACATTTATTTGTTATAAATTACAATCTATATATATTTCATCCTACATAATGTAAGCACATACCATAATGAATTAATTACAATATTTGACATTGAAATCCTTTGAAATCACTCTGATCACGATCTGAATCGTTAAACAATGTGTCCCAATAGCCTGGTTGTATAAATTCATCAAATTCATCTTCTTCATCTTCATCATCATAATCACTGGTGTTCCCAGCAAGTTTGCCATCATCATTCCACAAATAATCAGCCTCAGTACCATCCAACATATTCAATATTTCACATTTTAGTGCCAGAGGACTGGAGGACAGCTAATGTGGTTCCACTATTTAAGAAGGGTTGTAGAGATAAGCTACGGAACTACAGACCAGTGAGTCTTACGTCAGTGGTAGGGAAACTATTGGAAAAATTTCTGAAGGAGAGAATCTATCTCCACTTGGAGAGGCAAGGTTTGATCAGGGATAGTCAGCATGGCTTTGTCAGAGGGAGGTCATGCCTAACAAATTTGATTGAATTTTTTTGAGGAGGTGACCAGGTGTGTAATTGAGGATAGTGCATTTGATGTAGTTTATATAGATTTCAGCAAAGCCTTTGACATGGGAGACTTATAAAGAAGGCAAATGCACATGGGATACAGGGTGATCTGATAAGATGGATTCAAAATTGGTTTAGCTGTAGGAGACAGAGGGTGCTGACAGAAGACTGCTTTAGTGACTGGAAGCCAGTGTCCAGTGGCGTACCACAGGGATCTGTGCTGGGTCCCCTATTATTCGTCATTTATATAAACGACATAGATGATTATGTGGGGGGTAGGATTAGTAAATTTGTGGATGAAACAAAGATTGGACGGGTGGTTAACAGTAAGGCTGAGTGTCTTGGGCTATAGGAGGATATAGACAGGATGGTCAAATGGGCAGATAAGTAGCAGGTGGAACTTAACCCAGAAAAATGTGAGGTGATACACTTTGGAAGGAGTAATTTGACAGGGAAGTATTCAATGAACGGCATGACACTAGGAAGTTCTGCAGAACAAAGGGACCTTGGCATGTGTGTCCATAGATCTCTGAAGGCAGAGGGGCATGTTAGTGGGGTGGTGAAAAAGGCATATGGGACACTTGCCTTTATCAATCGAGGCATAGATTACAAAAGTAGGGAGGTCATGTTGGAGTTGTAGAGAACCTTAGTGAGGCCAAGCTGGAGTGCTGTGTGCAGTTCTGGTCGCCACATTATAGGAAGGATGTGAATGCACTGGAGGAGGTGCAGAGGAGATTCACCAGGATGTTGCCTGGGATGAAACATTTAAGTTATGAAGAGAGGGTGGATAGACTTGGGTTGTCTTCCTTGGAACAGAGAAGACTGAGGGGCGACCTGATCAAGGTGTACAAGATTATGAGGGGCATGGGCAGGGTAGATAGGGACCAGCTGTTCCCTTAGTTGAAGTCACGAGGTGACACAAGTTCAAGGTGAGGGGCAGGAGGTTTTGGGGGGGGGGGATGCGAGGAAAAACCTTTTTACCCAGAGGGTGGTGACGGTTTGGAATGCGCTGCCTGGGAGGGTGGTGGAGGTGGGTTGCCTCACACCCTTTAAAAAGTACTTGGATGAGCACTTGGCACATCATAACATTCAAGGGTATGGGCCAAGTGCTGGTAAACGAGATTAGAGGTAGGTCAGGTGTTTCTTACGTGTCAGTGCAGACTCGATGAGCCAAAGGGCCTCTTCTGCACTGTGAGATTCTATGATTTTTTGACAATATTGGGATCACGTACATTTCACTTATCTATGACCCATTAGCACAACATTGCTGGTGAGAGTGTTTGCATATTTCACCTGTTAGTGAATGTATTTTTAACTTTCAACATCCAATTGTTCCACAACTTTTGGATAGTGTTGAGAGGTTTATTTATATACAAATCCAAAGGCTGAACAACACTCTTAAGACCTCCGACAATAACTGCCACATCAGCATTGGCTGACCTCACAGCATGGGCTACATCATCGACAGGGTGGGATTTTTCCCAGATGAGCAGATTATTTTCATTGCGTTGTCCTCCTAGTCTCAATTCCCTCTTTGATCCATTTCCTGCAAACACCTCCATCCATCCAGCTTTTCTTGTGAACGTAGACGACAATGCCTTTCTGAAACTTCTCTTTGGGGAGAGCTTTGTACTTGAATATAACCATCGGCTTTAATTTTGTGCCATTCGCCACACAACATCTTCTTGTGGCCAGTCATCTTTACAAGGACAGTTTTTTTTCACTGTTTTGTTAACAGTCTTGTTGCTGGCATGTCAAAGTTCATCTGTGTTTCACCCATATTTCCGTTACAGGCCAGTCGATATGCATTCTTCTCTCGATGTCAGATGACAAAACGGTGGAATTTGAACATTTTTATCATCGGGTTCAGCTGGCAGAGGCTGTGAAATTTTTGTTTTCTGATGGAGTACTAATTGTGCCTTTTCATGAATTTAGTGGAATACCCAGCACTGGCCTTGAATTATGAAATACCTTCTTCATTCACTTCTGCGGGCCTAGAGTCAGATGGCTCTGCAGGTGATATGACCATTTTGCTGTTGCTTGTTAACCTATTCAGCAACTTTTTTCTCCAGTTTAAGTTAGACTAGGTACTTGTTATTCTTTCTTGAAGGCATCATGATTGAGCATGTGGTGCACATTTGTCTTGATAATTGGCTGGGAGATTGCTGCTAGAATGGACAGAGGGAAAATCTAAAGGTTCCAATGCATTAATGAACTGTAGTAATTACTAGTAGGTAATTAATAACCACAATGTAATTTGATTCTTGAAAAACTAGGGCTGGCTTTTACACGAAGTATATAAAAATACTTTTTTTTAAAGCAAAAGTCATGGGGTTGACTTATACACTAGATCAAATTTTACACAAGTTTATACATTAATTGGAGGAAATTTCTGTTCATCCAATACTGGATGTCAGGCAAGCAGCCTAATAATTTAGCCACAGTGGGAGAGCCAAGAGTTCGTGGTGGTTTCTCAACATACATTTTTTTTTATTCATTCATGGGATGTGGGCTTCGCTGGCTGGGCCTTCCTGAACCGCTACAGTCCATGTGGTGTAGGCACACGTGCTGTGTTGTTAGGAAGGGAGGTCCAGGATTTTGACCCAGAAACAGTGAAGGAACGCTGATATATTTCCAAGTCAGGCTGGTGAGTGACTTGGAGGGGAACTTCTAGGTGGTGATGTTCCCATTTTCTGCTGCCTCTTGTCCTTCTAGATGGTAGTGGTCATGGGTTTGGAAGTTGCTGTCTGAGGAGCCTTGGTGCATTCTTGCAGAGCATCTTGTAGATAGTACACACTGCTGTTACTGTGCATCAGTGGTGGAGGGAGTGAATGTTTGTGGATGTGATGCCAATCAAGTCGGCTGCTTGTAATTATCCACAAGTGTAAGAGCTGCAAGGTGGTACAGGGTACACCCAAGTGGGGGAAGTAAAAAAGATGGTTGTTGTAGCACTAGGGGACGGTATAGTCAGGTGAATAGAAACAATTCCTGCAGCCGAGAGCAGTGCCAGGGTTCGGGACATTTTTAAAAATGCATTCACAGGTTGAGAGCTTTGCTAACTGGGCCAGCATTTATTGCCCATCCCTAGTTGCCCTTGTTCAGGGGCATTAAAGAGTCAACCACATTGCTGTGAGTCTGGAGTCACATGTAGGGCAGACCAGGTAAGAACAGCAGGTTTCCTTCCCTAAAGGGCATTAGTGAACCAGATGGGTTTTTATAACAATCAACACTGGTTTCATTGTCATCATTGAACTCTTAATTCCAGATTTTTATTGAATTCAAATTCCACCATCTGCTGAGGCGGGATTTGAACCTGGGTCCCCAGAGCATTACCCTGGGTCTCTGGATTACTCGTCCAGCAACAATGCCATTGCCTCCCCCTCTGGGCTAGAGAGGAATTTGCAGTGGAAGGGGTAAGATCCAGTTGTCTTGGTCCACGTGGTTCCAATGACATAGAAAGGACTAAAAAAGGAGGTTATGATTGCAGTTCATGTGCAGCTAGGGGCTAAGTTAAAAGCAGAACTTTAAAAGGTAATAATCTCTGGATTATCTCCTGATACATCAGAAAATTGATGTGGGGTAAATAGGGTCAGTGAGATGCATGTGTGGCTCACAAACTCTTGTGGGAGGAATGGGTTTTGATTCATGGGGCCCTGGCAGCAGTACTGGGTAAAGTGGGAACTGTACTGTTGGGACAGTCTTCACCTGAACCGTGCTAGGACCAGTGTTCTGACGAGTCATTAAACAAGAGTGTGAGAGAGGGGTTACATAAGAACATAAGAAATAGGAACAGGAGTAGACCATTTGGCCCCTCAAACCTGCTCCGCCATTCAATAAGATCACGGCTGATCTGCTTGATTTTGATTTCCACATTCCCATCTACCCCTGATAACCTTTGACTCCCTTGCCTAACAAGAATCTATGTACCTCAGCCTTAAAAATATTCAATGACCCTGCTTCCACCACTTTCTGAGGCAGAGAGTTCCAAAGTCGCAAAACCCTCAGAGAAAACATTTCTCCTCATCTCAAACTAAATAATGGAGGGAAATGATCATGTGAGGGAAGGCGTGGCAAATTAAAAGGAATCGACAAGGTAATAGAGCACGGTAGCGATTTGGATTATTATAACCAGGATGTGGCAGGAAGGCACAGACCATAAAAACTTAACAGTGTACCAGCTGATAATGCCAGAGATTGTAAAAATAAGATGAGTTAAATGCTCTGTCTGAATAAGCACAGCATTTGTAACAAAATGGATGAATTGTTCGCACAGATAGAAATAAATATTTATGACTGATAGCCATTAGAGAGGCATGATGACCAAGGCTGGATCCTGAATATTGAAGAGTATTTGACATTTTAGAAGGACAGCACGAAAAGGAGGTGGTGGGGTAGCTCTGTTAATTAAAGATGACATTAGTACAGTACTGAGAGATGATCTTGGCTTGAAAGATCAGGGTGTAGTTTATAGGACCCCTAAAGCAGTTATATTGTAGGATAAAGTACACAGGAAGAAATAAATGGGGCGTGTAAGAAAGGTACTGCAATAAACATGGCTGACTCTAATCTACATGTAGACTGGGGTAATCAGCTTGGCAAAGGTACCTTCAAAAATGAGTTCACTGAGTGTATTCAGGGCAATTTCTCAGAGCAGTTATGTTCTAGTGCTAACCAGGGAGCTGGGTATTCTAGTCCTGGTAATGTGCAATGAGACAGGATTAATCAATAACCTCATAGCAAAGGAGCCTATAAGCAACAGCAATTTTTTTTTATTCATTCGTGGGATGTTGGTGTCGCTGGCTAGGCCAGCATTTAATGTCCATCCCTAAATACCCTTTGAACAAGGGCACTTAAGAATCAGCCACATTGCTGAGTCTGGAGTCACATGTAGGCCAGGTAAGAATGGCAGATTTCCTTCTCTAAAGGACATTAGTGAACTAGATGGGTTTTTACAACAATTGGTAATGGTTTCATAGTGATCACCAGACTTTTAATTCCAGACTTTTAACAACATGATAGAATTTCATGTTCAGTTTGAAGATAAGTGTGGGTCTAAGGCTAGCACTTTAAACCTAAATAAAAGGGAATTATAAAGGTATGAAGGTAGAGTTGGCCAAAGTGAACTAGGAAACTAGGTTAAATTTGTAATCAGTAGAGATGCAGTAGCAGGCTTTTAAGGAGATACTTACTAACTCTCAGCAAAGATTTATCCCAGTCAGAAAGACTGAGAAGGATGTAGCTAAATAAGGAAGTTAAGGATAGTATCAAGTTGAAAGAAACACTATACAATTCTGTGAAGATTGGTAGGGCATAAGATTGGACAGATTTTAAGAACCAGCGAAGAATGACTAAAAAAGAACGAGGGAGACACAAGAGAAAGCTAGCTAGAAATATAAATCAGAAAGTAAGGGTTTCAAGTATTTAAATAGGAAAAGAGTAACTAAAGGGAGTGTTGGTCCTCTAGAAAGAAAGTCTGGGGAATTGATAATGGAAAACAAGAAATGGGAAAAGCATTGAACAGGTATTTGGTGCCTACGTTCACTGTAGAAGACTTAGAAAACTTCCCAAAAATATTTGAAAATGAAAGGTAAAAAGGTAAAAAAAATATCACCATCACCAGAGAAAAGTATCTGGAAAATTATTAGACCTAATGACTGACAAGACCCTAGGACTTGATGTACTACATCCTAGGGTCTTAAAAGAAGTGGTGGTTAAAGAGATAGTAAAGGCACCGGTTATAATCTTCCAAAATTCCTTAGATTTTTGAAGGGTCCCAGTGGATTAGAAAGTATCAAACGTACCACCTTTATTCAAGAAAGTAGACAGAAAGCAGGAAACTATAGACCAATTAGCCTAACATTTGTCATAGAGAAATTGCTTGAAACCATTATTAATAAGGTTATAGCAGAATACATAGAAAACCACAGTGGAATCATGCAGAGTCAACATGGTTTTGTGAAAGAGAAATAGTGTTTAACTAACTTATTGAGAGTTTTTGGAGGGAGTAACGAGCAAGATGGATAAAAGGGAATATGCAAATATTGTATACTACGACTTCCAAGAGGCATTTGAAAAGGTGTGACATCAAAGACTACTAAACAAAATAAGAGTTAATGGTGTAGGGGGTAACACGTAAGCATACATAAAGGATTGGTTAGCTAACAGAAAGCAGGCAGTAGGGATAAATGGGTCATTTTCAGGTTGGCAAATAGCTGGAGTGCCAGAGAAAATATCCTGGGATAGTGGGCAGGTTAGTAGACAAGGGCACACTCTATTGTACTTTGCATGGCCAAGCCAGAACAAAATATAGGAGTATTCTTTGAGAAGTGAATTTTCACAATGGAATTGGTAGAGTATTTTACTTTTCATTCATCCTGAAGCCTGATAAATTGATCTAATTATTAACGTGGCAAATTGAGTATCATAGACTGATGAAAAAAACTAAAGCCAGAAACCCACATCTAGGAAATTTGCCAATAACATGTAACTAATAATTTGTGGAGATATTTGTCTAGGTGAATAGCTGAGACAGACCATAAAGGTTTCATGTTTGACTTTTGGGGTTTGCTGAGTTAGCTGTTCTCATTTGCAGGAAGCTAGAAATTACTGCTATGCTAGACAACATTGCTAGGCTCACGGCAGAAACCCCATCAGAAGGGCACAGGTAGATATCAAGCAATGCCAGGATTGATCTAAACTGTGACGTTTTCATCTCCTGCATATAAATAGCCTTCCAACTGCACATATCAGAAGTGGCTTTTTAGTGAGATAACAAGTCTGAAATTGTATCCCAATGAGAGGTGAAGGAGAGAAAATTAGCAAGACGTCAAAATGAATAATTTATGGAGAGCTGCCATAATTATTCACCGTAAGGACAAGAAGCTTAGGGATTTAAAGAGTATGATAAAGGGGCAATTCCCATTTCGAAAGAAGTTTATAATAGCAAAATTTTTAATATTTACAAATTGTTGGTTTACCCGACTTGGGGAAATGTACTCATGCAGGCACATTATTACATTATTGTTCTGAGGGGCTACTAAACAATATAATGATTTGGCAGAGTCACCTCCCTTGACACAAACAATTATTTCAATCATCAATACTCTGGCTTTAACAAAAAATCCATGGGAGTATTTTTGACCAAAGTCCATTTTGAAAACGAGTCCGCATCTCTAAAATAAAACACTGGAACCAGGAAAATGCAACACGTTTTAAAGTTAGAGGGGCTAGAAAAGACAAAAAAAAAGTAAAATGAAAGTTAAAACATTAACAGGGCAAATAATTTTTAAAAATTCTTTCACAGGATGTGGGTGTCGCTAGCTAGGCCAGCATTTTTATTGCCCATCTTAACTGCGCTACCTTCTTGAACCGCTGCAGTCCATGTGGTGCAGGAACACCCACAGTGCTGTTAGGAAGGGAGTTCCATGATTTTGACCCAGTGACAGTGAAGGAATAGCAATATAGTTCCAAGTCAGGATGGTGTATGGCTTGGTGTAGAACTTGCAGGTGGTGGTGTCCCCATACATCTGCTGTCCTTGGACCTTCTACGCTGGTAGAGATCATGGGTTTGGAAGGTGTTGTCAAAGCAGACTTGGTGCAGTGAATCTTGTAGATGGTACACACTGCTGACACTGTGCAACAGTGGATGTTGGAGGCAGTGGATGGTGTCAA
The DNA here is from genome assembly GCF_017639515.1 of Carcharodon carcharias. Lineage (NCBI taxonomy): Eukaryota > Metazoa > Chordata > Chondrichthyes > Lamniformes > Lamnidae > Carcharodon > Carcharodon carcharias. The sequence continues at coordinate 189,667,007 of NC_054470.1, forward strand.
GCTTCTTGAGTGCTGTTGGAATTGCACTCATCAGGGTAAGTGGAGAGTATTCCATCACACTCCGGACTTTAGCCTTGTAGATGGCTTTGGGGAGTCATGAGGTGAGTCACTCTCCACAGAATTCCAAGTCTCTGACCTGCTCATGGGCATGGACAGCTTCAGTATCTGAGGAGTTGCGAATAGTGCTGAACATTATGCAATCATCAGCAAACGGAGTGCAAGAGGAAGGCCCTGAGACAGGCAGTCAGCAGCACCTAGAAGTGAGTGCAAGAGGAGGACCATGAACCAGACAGTCAGAAGCACCTAGAGGAGAGTGTGAGAGGAGGATCCTGGGACAGGCAGTCAGCAGCACCTAGAGGAGAGTGTGGGAAGAGGACCCTGGGACAGGCACCTAGAAGAGAGTGCGAGAGGAGGACCCCAAGCCAGGCAATCAGCAGCACCGAACATCACAGAAGAAACATAAGTTCATTGGTTCGTGAGAAACTGCTGTTAGGGAGTGTCATCAAGTAACTGAGAATTAGAAAAACACATTCTTTTTAAATGTAAGTAGTCCCTTCTTTTAAGAAAGAAACACAAGTAATAGGGAAATAAAGCTAAGTCTAAGCCAGGTAAAATCAAGTTGCTTAAGTAAACCAAAGTAAAATAAAGTTGACGCAAGGGAAGTAATTTGAAGCTATGGCAGGGCAGCTCAGTCGAGTGGAATGCGTATCTTGGAATATGTAGGAAGTTGTGGACGCTACCAGCGTCCTGGACAACCACGTGTGCAGGAAGTGCCACCAGCTGCAGGACCGTGAGCTCTGGCTTTCGTAGCTTGAACAGTGGCTGGAGTCATTGTGGCGCATTCACGAGGCTGAGAGCAAACGGATAGCATGTTCAGAGAGGTGGTCACACTGCAGCTTAGGAGCCTGGAGGCAGAAAGGGAATGGGTGACTGCTAGGCAATCCAAGAAAATTAGGCATGTACTGCAGGAGTCCCCTGGTGTCCTGCTCACCAATTGGTTTTCAGTTTTGGATACTGGTGAGGGCATTGGTTCCTTGAAGGAGTGCAGTCAGTGCCAAGTTCGTGGCACCACAGGCAACTTTGCTGTACAGGAAGATAGAAGAAGGGAATAGCAGTAGTAATAGAGAATTTGTTAGTGATAGGAACAGAAAGGTGTTTCTATGGTTGTAGAAGTGATTCCAGGATGGTATGTTGCCTTCCTGGTGCCAGGGTCAAGGATGTCATGGACTGGCTGCAGGACATTCTTCTGGGGGAGGATGAACAGCCAGAGGTCACGTTGGTACCAATGACTTGGGTAGGAAAGGGGATGAGGTCCTGAAAGCAGACTTTAAGTAGTTGGAAGGCGATTGAAAAGCGGGACCTCTAAAGCAGTAATTTCAAGATTATTACCGCCGCCCCACGTGCGAGTATGGAAATAGGAGAATTGAGCGAATAAACATGTGGCTGGAAAGCTGGTTTGGAGGGAGGGTACCAGATTTCTGAGGCATTGGGACCAGTTTTGGGGAAGGTGGGACCTGTACAAGCTGGACGGTCGACACCTGAACAGGACTAGGACGAATATCCTCGCAGGAAGATTTGCTAGGGCTGTTGGTGGGGGGATTTAAACTAGATCGGCAGAGGGATGGGAACCTGAAGGCAAATTCAGAGCAGGGAATGGGAGGTGGATAATTAGTGAGTAACTCAAAGACAGAAGCAGCACAGGCTAAAAAGTGCACAGCACAGGAATTTGGCAGTGTTAAAATGTAAATGCAAGGAGCATAGTAATTAAAGTTGATGAGCTGAGGGCACAGGTTGACACACGGCAGCATATCACCACTATAACTGCAACTTGGCTTAAGGAGGGGGAAAAATGGCAGTTCCCCATCCCTGGATATAGAGTTTTCAGATAGGATAGGGAGGGGGTTAAAAAAGGTGGGGGTGAGGCATTATTGGTTAAAGAATCAATTACAGCTGTGAGGTGGGATGAAATACCAAATGAAGCCATATAAATTGGGCTCAGAAATAAAAAAGGGGCAGCTACGCTGCTAGGAGTGTACTATAGACCCCCAAATAGTGAGAGTTAGAAGAGCACGATTTCTGAGTGCAAAAACAATAGGGCAGTAATCATTGGGGACTTCAACTACTCTAATATCAATCATGATACCAACAGTGTGAAGGGCACAACGGGCGCAAAATTCTTGAACTGCCTTCAAGAGAACATTTTTAGCCAGCAAATAACAAGCCCAACGAGAGGGGGCGCAATTCTAGATTTAGTCTTAAGAAATGAAGCTGGGCAAGTGAATGAGGCATGAAGGCAGATGTGGCCCTAATGGACTCGGCAGGAAGACTACAAGGTACGACAGCTGACGAACAGTGGGAAATATTTAAGGAGATATTCAATTTCTCCCAAGTAAAATATATTCTGGAGAGGAAGAAAGATGGTAAGAGGGGGAAAAGCATCCATGGCAAAGCAAGAAAGTTAAAGATAACAAAGGCAAAAGCTAAGGCATATCAAATTGCAAAGGTCAGTGGCAGGCTGGAAGATTGGGAAACTTTTAAAGATCAACAAAGGGTTACTAAAAAAAAAATAAAAAGAGCAAAGGTAAATTATGAAAGAAAACTAGCGCAAAATTTAAAAACTGATAGCAAAAGCGTCTACAAGTACATAAAAGGAAAGCGAATGTTGGTCCCTTGCAGGATGAGACTGGGGAGTTAATAGTGAAGAATGCAGAAATGGCAGAGACACTTAATCAATATTTTGCCTCAGTTTTCACAGTGAAGGACCCCAATAGTAACAGGTAGAGCAGAGGGTATAGAGAATGAGGAACTCAGAACAACCACCATCACTGGAGAATAAAGTGCTGAGCAAACTATTGGGGTTAAAGGGTGACAAGTCCCCAGGACCTGATGGCCTACATCCCAGGGTCTTAAAGGAAGTGGCAGCAGAGATAGTGGATGCATTGGTAATAATATTCCAAAATTCCCTGAAATTGTTGGAATCCTTTATTAAGGAAGTAGTAATGGGGCATTTGGAAAGTCAAAATGCAATCCATCAGAGTCAGCATGGTTTTATGAAGAGTAAATCGTGTTTGACTAGAGTTCTTTGAAGATGTGACAAGCAAAATGGATAATGGGGATCCTGTAGATGTAGTATATCTGGACTTCCAGAAGGCCTTTGATAAGGTGCCACACAAAAGATTAATACACAAGATCACAAAGAGTTAAGAGTTAGGGGTAATATATTAGCTTGGATAGAGGATTGGCTAACCAACAGAAAGCAGAGAGTCGGGATAAATGGGTCTTTTTCTGGATGGCAAGCTGTAACTAGTGGGGTGCCGCAGGGTTCGGTCCTTGGGCCTCAACTATTTATAATCTATATTAGTGACTTGGGTTCAGGGATAGAAGGTACTATAACTAAATTTGCAGATGACACCAAAATAGGTGGGAAAGTAAGTTGTAATGAAGAAATTAGAAATTTACAAAAGGATATGTTCAGGATAGGTGAATAGGTCAAAATGTGGCAGATGGAGTTTAACGTGGATAAGTGTGAGGTTATCCATTTTGGTTGGAAGAATAAAAAGGCAACTTATTATTTAAATGGAGAGAAACTTCAGAATGCTTCAGTGCAGAGGGATCTGGGTGTCCTCGTGCATGAATCGCTGAAAGCTAGTATGCAGGTACAGCAGGTAATAAGGAAGGCAAATGGAATTTTGGCATTTATTGCTAACAGAACAGAGTATAAAAATAAGGAAGTGTTGCTGCAACTGTTCAAGGCATTGGTGAGACCGCACCTGGAGTACTGTGCACAGTTTTGGTCTCCTTGCTTGAGGAAGGATGTAGTTGCATTGGAGGCGATTCAGAGGAGGTTCACTAGATTGATTCCAGAGATGCAGAGCTTATCTAATGAGGTAAGCAGTTTAGGCCTATACTCGCTCGAGTTTAGAAGAATGAGAGGAGATCTAATTGAGGTATAAAAGATGCTAAAGGGGATAGACAAAGAAGATGTGGAGCGGATGTTTCCCCTTGTGGGACATTCTAGAATGAGAGAACATAGTTTTAGGCTAAAGGGTGATAGATTTAAATCAGATGAGGAGGAATTACTTTTCTCAAAGGGTTGTGAATCTGTGGAATTCACTACCTCAGAGCGCAGACGCTGGGACGCTGAATAAATTTGAGGAGATAGACAGATTTTTAATTAGTAATGAGTTGAAAGGTTATGGGGAGGGGATGGGAAATTGGAGTTGAGGCTGAAATGAGATTAGCCATGATTGTATTGAATGGTGGGGCAGGCTCGAGAGGCTGAATTGCCTACTCCCGCTTCTGGTATTATGTTCTTGCTATGTTATGAAGTAGCAGTGGGGGGCCATTTTGAGATAATGAGCAAAATATAGTTAGATTTAGGATCATTATGGAAAAATACAAAGATAGAATAGGAGTAATAGTTCTAAGTTGGGAGAAGACAAATTTTACAAAGCTGAGAGGTGAGCTGGTGAGAATGGACTGGATACAGTTATTAAAAGGAAAAACTGTGTCAAATCAGTGCAAGACATTCACAAGGCGAGATTCTACAGGCATAGTGAAGACGATCCCACAAAGAAAAATGATGGTATTGCCAAATTTAGAGGCCCCTGGTTATCCAGAAGCATACAGGTCGAGATAAAGCAGAAAAAGAAAGCTCATGACAGTCACAAAAGACTTAATACTGTAGAAAGCCTAGGGGAGTATAGAAAGTACAGGGGTGAAGTAAAAATGGGAATTAGGAAAGCAAAGAGAGGATACAAAAAATATTTGCAGGTTAAATCAAAGAAAATCCTAAGATGTTTTACCAGTACATTAAGAGCAAAAGAATAACTAAGGGAAAGGTAGGGCCTATCAAAAATGTACATGGTAACTTGTGGGTTGATGCAGGACATGTGGACAAGGTTCTCATCGAGTACTTCGTCTCTGTCTTCATTAAGGAGAGGGATGATGCAGACGTTCTAGTTAAAGAGGAGGAGTGTGAAATGTTAGATACAATAACCATAGTGAGAGAGCAAGTACTGGAGGGACTGGCATCCTTCAAGGTGGATAAATCACCAGGGCCAGATGGCTTGTATCCCAGGCAGTTAAAGGAAGCCTGGGAGGAAATAGTGGATACTCTGAGGATCATTTTCCAACCCTCACTAGGTATACTTGAGGTCCCAGAGGATTGGAGGTATGCAAACGTTGTACCATTATTTAAAAAGGGTGCGAGGGATAGGCCAGAAAATTATAGACCAGTCAGTCTGACTTCAGTGGTAGCAAATTATTGCATTCAATTCTGAGAAACAGGACAAACTGTCACTTAGAAAGGCACAGATTGATCAGGGATAGTCAGCATGGCTTTGTTAGGGGAAGATAGGTCCTATTAAATAAAATTTTTTTGAGGAAGTAACAAGGAGGATTGATGAGGGTGGTGCAGTGGATGCTATCTATATGGATTTCAGTAAGACATTTGACAAGGTCCCAAATGGCAAACTGGTCAGGAAATTGAGATCTCATGGGATACAGTAGAAGGTGGCAGGTTGGATCCAAAACTGGCTCAGTGACAGGAAATAAAGGGTAGTGGTCGATGGATGTTTTTGCGGATGGAAAAGTGTTTCCAGTGGTTCTCCACAGGGCTTAGTGTTGGGGCCCTTGCTGTTTATTGTATATATTGCTTTAGGCTTAAATGTGGGTGGCATGATTGGAAAATTTGCAGATGACACAAAAATTGGCTGTGCAGTTTATATTGAAGAGGACAGCGGTCGATTCTGAATGAATCAGTGGTTTAGTTGAGTGGGTGGAGAAGTGGCAAATGGAATTTAATCTGGAAAAGTGAGAGATAATGATTTTGGAGAGGGTAAACAAAGCAAGGGAATACTCAATAAACAGAAAGTTATTGAAAGGAGTTGAGGAAGTGAGACACCTTGGAGTGTATGTCCACAGGTCCTTGAAGGTGGCAGGACAGGTGGACAAGGTGGTCAAAAAAGCATATGGAATGCCTTCCTTTTTGGGTGAGGTATTGAATACAAAAGCATAAATGTACTGATGGGACAGTATAAAATGCTGGTTAGGCCACAGCTGTAATTTTGTGTATTGTCCCAGTCACCACATTACAGGAAGGACATGATTGCTCTGGAGAGAGTACAGAAGAGATTTACAAGAATGTTGCCAAGGCTTGAAAATTGCAGCTATGGAGGAGAGATTGGATAGGCTATGGTTGCTTTCCTTAGAACAAAGAAGGCCAAGGAGTGGCCTAATTAAGGAGTACAAAATTATGAGGGGCCTCGATAGGGTAGATAAGACAGATTTGTTTCCCCTAGCTGAGGGAGTCAATTGCCAGGGGCCATATTTTAAGGTGATTGGTAGAAAGATTAGAAGGGACATGAAGAAAACATTTTTCACCCAGAGGATGATGGGTGTCTGGAATTCACTGGCTAAGTTGATGGTTGAGGCTGAAACGCTCAACTCATTTAGCAAGGTACCTGGATCTGCAGCTGAAATGCCGTAACCTACATGGGTACTAACCAGGTGTTGGAAAGTGGGATTAAAATGACTGGCAAGTTTCCTTCATCTCCTTTTGGTCAGCACAGACACAATGGGCTGAATGGCCTCTTCCTGCACCATAACTGTTCGATGGTTATGATGGAAGGAAGGTCATTGACGAAGCAGCTGAAGATGGGTGGGCCTAGGACACTACCCTGAAGAACTCCTGCAGTGATGTCCTGAGGACTGTGATAATTGACCTCCAACAACCATAACCATCTACCTCCAACCAGAGGAGAGATATTTCCCGGGGATTCCCATTGACTCCAGTTTTGCTTGGACTCTTTGACGCCACACTCAGTCAAATGCTGCCTTGGTGTCCAGGGCAGTCACTCTCACCTCTTTTGTCCTCATTTGGACTAAGGCTATACTGAGGTCAGGTACTGAGTGGCCCTGGCAGAAGCCAAACTGAGTGCCAGCGAGCAGATTATTGTTGAGTAAGTGCTGCTTAATAATATTGTCGATAACCCCTTCCATAACACTGCTCTTGATCGCAAGTAGGCCGATAGGGCGGTAATTGGCCTGGTTGGATTTGTCCTGTTTTTGTGTATAGGACACACCTTGGCAATTTTCCACACTGCCGGGTAGATGCCAGTATTGTAATTGTAGTTGGACAGATTGGTTAAAGACACAGCTAGTTCTGAAGCAGACGTCTTCAGTACTACTGCTGGAATGTTAGGGCCCATAGTCTTTCCAATATCCATTGTCTTCAGCCGTTTCCTAATGTCCCGTGGGGTGCATTGAATTGGTTTAAGACTGGCATCTGTAATACTGGGGATGTCAGGAGTAGGCAGAGATTGATCAGCAAGTCAGCATCTCTGGCTGAAGATGGCTATAAATGTTTCAGCCTTGTCTTTGCACAATGTGCTAGGCTCCCCCATCATTAAGCATGGGGATATTTGTGGAGGCTCCTCTCCAGTGAATCGTTTAATTGTCCACCACCATTCATGACTGGATGTGGCAGGACTGCAGAGCTTAGGACTGATTGTTGGGATCGCTTAGCTCTGTCTATCACATGCTGCTTTCATTGTCTGTCATGCAAGCAGTCCTGTGTTGTAGCTTCACCAGGTTGACACCTCATTTTTAGGCATGCCTGATGCTTCTCCTGGCATGCCCTCTTGCACTCTTCATTGAACCAGGGTTGATCCCCTGGCTTGATGGTAATACTAGAGTGAGGCATATGCTAGGCCATGAGGTTACAGATTGTGGTCGAGTACAATTCTACTGCTGCTGCCCCACGGCACCTCATGGGTGCCCAGTTTTGAGTTGATAGATCTGCTTGAAATCTATCCCATTTAATACAGTGGTCGTACCACACAACACGGCGTTGTGTGAAGATGGGGCATCATCTCCAAAAGGACTGTGTAGTGGTCACTCCTATCAAAACTGTCATGGACAGATGCATCTGCGACAGGTAGATTGGTGAGGATGAGATCAAGTAGGTTTTTCCCTCTTATTGGCTCCCTCACCACCCGCAGACCCAATCTAGCAGCTATGTCCTTCAGAGCTCAGTCAGTAGTGGTGCTACCGAGTCACTGTTGGTGGTGGACACTGAATTCTCCTTCGCAGAGAACATTCTAGGCCCGAGCCACCCTCAGTGCTTTCTTCAACTGGTGTTCAACATGGAGGAGTACTGATTTATCAGCTGAGGGGATAACCAGCAGAAGGTTTCCTTGCCCTTGTTTGACCTGATGCCATGAGACTTCATGGGATCCAGAGTTGGTGTTGAGAATTCCCTCCCGACTGTATACCACTGTGTTGCCACCTCTGGTGATGGTGATGTCTGGGGCATTATCTGTGAGGAATGATCCTCAGTATGACTATGCCAAGCTGTTGCTTGACTAGTTTGTGGGACAGCTCTTCCAGAAGGCACAAGACTCCCAGATGTCAGTAAGGACGACTTTACAGGGTTGATGGAGCTGCGTTTGCTGTTGTCGTTTCCAGTGCCTCAGTTGATGCTGGGTGATCTGTCCTGTTTCATTCCTTTTTGTAGGCTTTGTAGCGGTTTAATACTACTAAGTGGCTTGCTAGGCCATTTCAGAGGGCAGTTAAGAGTCAGCCACATGTGTGTGTGTCTGGAGTCACATGTTCAGCAGAATGGGAAAGGATATCAGATTTCCTTCCTTAAAGGACATTAGTAAACCAGATCGTTTTTTATGACAATGGTTCCATGGTCACTATTACTGAGACTTGCTTTTTAATTCCAAGATTTATTAACTGGATTTAAATTTTATCAGCTGCTGTGGTGGGATTTGCATCCATGTTCCCAGAGTTTTAGCCTATGCCTCTGGATTATCAGTCTGGAGATGTACCACTACAGCACTGCCTCCCCTATGTGAATGTGAATGGAGAAGAAGAAGATGTAAAAGGCAGGAAGGTGAACACTACTAAAGTGTCAAAAAACTATCTTCACTTATAATTGTTTTTTAGGCTACACATCACATTGGAGGAGCTTTTAGTGTAATATTTTTTCTTTCAGTACTACAAGGCTGTCAAGCCTTGTTAGAGTTCCTTGGAGCAACAGGCCAATGTTATCACTAAATTGATATTAGCATTCGGACAAATTCTTTTGAGCAAAATTACAACAGAATGATGCTTAAATGCTTCTTTATTAACACTGGGCTTCAAAGAAAGCTTTAAGACCACGTGTAGGGTGGCTTCACATATCGCTAGCATAACAGAAGGTGTAAGCATGTAATCTTTAAATAAAAAATCAGTTTTTCATATCAATGTACAACTTTTTGTTTGACATTTAGTGTATATTTAATACAGGAAATAGATTACTTGACTGTTAGGTAACAAACTCCTACCTGAATTTCACAGGCTACAACCAGGTTGTGAATATAATAAAAAGCTTCCTCAATCGTTTCACCAACAGCAACTAGACCATGGTTCCTTAGAATGAGCACCTGGCAGTAGAACAAAAGAGCAATTTAAACAAGTGATATTAATCATTAACATGATCTTGTCAGTTAGTAAATAAAGTCAAAAGCAAAAAACTGCGGATGCTGGAAATCCAAAACAAAAACAAAAATACCTAGAAAAACTCAGCAGGTCTGGCAGCATCTGCGGAGAGGAGCGCAGTTAACGTTTCGAGTCTGAATGACCCTTCAACAGATTTCTGCCAGACCTGCTGAGTAAATAAAGTCAGTTTGCTGTGAGGATTTTATTTTGCCAACTTAAAGGATGACGTGGCTTTGATACGAACTGAGCATACTTAATAAGTTGATGAATTATGCTTCATTCTCAATAGTGCTAAATATTCTGTACTGACATTAATGCAGTTTTATCCCTACTATCTATAAAATCCTGCCCAATGTTCATAGCACCTCTGTGTTCAAGGCCGCAGCTGTGATGATCAATAAGAGAAACCAGCACTTTACGATGAGCCCATCATCAAAGTAAGGGCTGGGGGCGGTGATGTGGGGAAACCCTGCTATCCGTAAAATCCTGCTCAATGTTCACAACACTGCTCTGTGATCAAAGCTGCAGCTGCAATGATCAATAAGAGAAACCAGCATTTTACAATGAACCCGTCATCAAAGGGACTGAGGGAACGAAAACAAGGTCTATCCTCCCCTTATATAATAGGTATAAGACTGAACTCAAGTAAACTCTAAAGCTTTTATAAACTTAAAACTCGAGAGTGGCAACTACTGAAAATAAAAGGCAGTATTCTATACCCCTACTGATAGCATAATGAACCTCAAGTTAAATTGCAATTGATAAACCACGAAAAATCTTTAGGATGGCATATGGTTTACGCTTACAAAAACAAAATCTAATACAGACACACATACACTTTCTTGCATGACGACCCCCATTAGGATCATTGCTTATAAAAGGGTGAATATCACAACAAAAATGCAAATATAATTTAATTGATAATGTATATCAGAATTATCATTAATACAGGTATGAATTGTATTTCTTACAAGCAAGAAAATAGTCTTTGATTACATAAGTTGAAAATTCAGCTATGGCACACATTGCATGGTTTCCTTTAGTGCTGCAACTGTTAGCAATCCACTTTTGGGCTTTCTTCAGACAAATGTTATTTCTGCACAAAAGATCACACATCATGTTCTGAAATCATCCAATGGGGGACGAGCACAAGTGATCCCAGGCAAATTCTGCCTCCAGTTTTCCGCTATAGAAAGGCTGGTGAGGGGGAGGGGCTAGGAGAGACAAGTAAACAAACAGTCTCTGCTAAACACCTGAAATATCATAAATAGCACAAAATTCCTTCCATTCTGTCAAATAATACCCTTGAGCCCCAACCTCGGAGGAGTACTCGCAACAGTGCTGGTGTAACATTTTTCCATTTTTCAGGTGATATTTTCAATTTTGAGTCACAAAGTTAGTATGCAGGTACGGCATGTAATCAAGGGGGCTAATAGAAGCTATCCTTTATTATGAGAGGAATTGAACATAAAAGTAAGGATGTTATGCTTGAGTTATACAGGGCATTGGTGAGACCATACCTTGAATAGAGAGTAGTTTTGGTCTCCTTATTTAAGGAAGGATGTAAACTCATTGGAGGTGGTTCAAAGGAGGTTTACTAGATTGATACGTGGAATGAGTGAGTTGTTTTATGAGGAAAGGTTGGACAGACTGGGTTTGTTTCCACTGGAGTTTAGAAGAGTGAGGGATGACTTGATTGAAGTGTATAAAATCCTGAATAGCCTTGACAAGTTGGACATGGGAAGGATGTTTCCTCTTGTGGGTGAGTCCAGAACTAAGGGGCACTGTTTTAAAATTAGGGGGCACCCTTACAGGTCAAAGATGAGGAGAATTTTTTTCTCTGAAAGGTGTGCGACTTTGGAATTCTCTGCCTCAGAAGGTGGTGGATGCGGGGTCACTGAATATTTTTAAGGCAGAGGTAGATAGATTCTTGTTAGGCAAGGGAATCAAAGGTTATCGGGGTAGATGGGAATATGGAACTCGAAACACAAATAGATCAGCCATGAAATAAGGATACCAAAATGTAAATTTCCAAACTAGCACTGGGAAAGAAAGAGTTTATAGGCACAGGAGGGGGAGCTGATTTGTGAAGGGTGAAGAATTTTTACTTTCTACTCGTCTCCAGTTTAACCTTAATTTATAGTTAATAGTACAAGAGTAAGTTAAAGTAAGTAAAAGTAACTAAAGTTAAAGTAAAAAAAGTGATTTATAATTTTAAAGTTAAGGAATGACAGGACAGCTCAGCCAAGTGGAATGCCCGTCCTGTGGCAAGTGGGGAGCCATGGACCCAGACGAGCCCATGTGCAGGAATTGTCACCAGCTGCACAAGCTTAAGCTCTGTGTTTCAGAGCTTGAGCAGCAGCTGGAGTCACTGAGGTGCATCCGTGAGGCAGAGAACTACGTGGATAGCACATTCAGAGAGCTGGTTACATCGCAAGTTAGGGGCAAGCAGGCAGATAGGGAATGGGTGATCGCCAGGCAGTCCAAGAGAAACAGACAGGTGCAGGAGTACCCATAAGTCCCGCTCACTAACTGGTTTTCCATTCCGGTTACTTGAGGGCGATGGATCCTTGGAGGAGTGCAGCAAGAGCTAAACCCGTGGCACCACGGATGGCCCAGCTGTATAGGAGGGGAGGAAGAGGAGTAGAAGGGCAGTACTAATAGGGGATTCTTTAGTTATGGGAACAGACAGGCATTTCTGCAGCTGTCAACATGAATCCAGGATGGTTTGTTTCTCCCTGGTGCTCGGGACATTCTTGTGGAGGAGGGCAAACAACCAGAGGTCGTGGTCTACATTGGTACTAACACATAGGTAGGAAGGGCGATGTGGTCCTGCAATCAGAATTTAGGGAGCTAGGTAGAAAATTAGCAAGCAAGACCTCTGAAGTGGTAATCTCCGGATTACTTCTAATGTCACATGCAAGTGAGTATAAAAATAGGAATATAAGACAGATGAATGCGTGGCTAGAAAGATGATGCAGGAGGGAGGGCTTTAGGTTCCTGGGACACTGGAACTGGCTCTGGGGGAAGTGGCACCTGTACAAACCGAATGGGTTGCATCTGAACAGAGCCGGAATGGAGTTCCATGTGAGGCGTTTTGCTACTGCTGTTAGGGAGGGTTTAAACTAACACAGCAGGGGTGTGGGAACCGAGAGAGAATATCAGAAAGTAACACCAGGGTGAATGAAATGCTGGGAGAGGCAGGTAGCACTGAAATAGAGAATAAGTTATCAGATGGAGTCAGAGTAAGGGAGCAAGTAATGAAGTCTAGATCAAGGTTACACTGCATGTATGTGAATGCACACAGTAGAGTTAATAAAATTGGGGAGTTACAGGCATAGATTGCCTAGTGAGATTATGATGTTGTGGTGATAACAGGGACCTGGCTTAAGGAAGGGCAGATCTGAGTGTTAAATATCCTGGTTACAGGTGATGGTCAGAAAAGATAGGAAAGGGGTAAAAGGAGGAGGATGGTGTTTTTGATTAAGGAGAGTATTGCAGCACTGGAGAAAAAGGATGTGTCAAAGGATTCAAGGACAGAATCGACTGTTCCTGCTGTAAACGGATCAAAAACCAGAGGGCACAGTTTTAAAGTGTTTTGCAAAAGAAGCAAATGTGAGGTGAGAAAAAACTTTTTCACACAGCGAGTAATTAAGAGTTTGGAATGCACTACCTGAAAGTATGGTGGAGGCAGGTTCAGGTGAGGCATTCAAGAGGGCACTGGATGATTATTTAAATAGAAACAATGTACAAGGTTACAGGGAAAAGGCAGGAGATTGACACCAAGTTAAAATCCTCAGAGAGCTGGTGCAAACATGATGGGCCAAATTGCCGCCTCCTACACAGTAACCATTGTAGATAGGACTTTAAGCTGTGGGGGGGAGAGTTCAATTGAAAGGAAGATTAAAAAATCAAAAAGAAATGAGAGGGCAGAGGTGCAGGGTAGTGAAGAGGTGAATGATAATCAAAGTGTGACAGGAAGGTGCAGAAAATACGAGCCGAAGAGTGCAGCAGAAATTAGAACCAGAGTGAGTAATAATGGTAAAAAGTCAAAGCTTAAGGCTCTTTTTCTGATCGCACGCAGCATTTCTAACAAGATAGGTGAGCTGACAGCACAAATAGAAATAAATGGATACGACTTGATAGCTATTACAGAGATGTGGTTGCAGGGTGACCAAGACTGGGACCTCAATATTCAAGGGTATTTGACATTCTGGAAAAACAGGCAAAAAGGAAAAGGAGGTGGGGTAGCTTTGTTAATAAAGGAATGTATTAGTGTAGTGATATAGTTGCCATATATCGTGATGTGAAATCAGTGTGGGTAGAAATAAGGAATAGCAAGGGGAAGAAGTCACAGGTGGGGTCATCTATAGGCCCCAGAAGAGTTGCCTCATTGTAGGACAAAGTATAAATCAAGAAATTATGGGGACATGTAAGAAGGGTGCTACAATTGTCATGAGTGATTTTAATCTGCATATTGACTGGACAAATCAGGTTGGCAGGGATAACATGGAAGATGAATTTGTAGAGTGCATCAGGGATTGTTTCTTAGAGCAATATGTTGCAGAACCTACCCAGGAACAGGCTATTTTAGATCTAGTAATGTGTAATGAGGTAGGATTAATAAGAGATCTCATAATTAAGGATCCTCTAGGGGGTAGCGATCACAACATGGTAGAATTTCAAATTCAGTTCGAGATTGAGCAACTCAGGTTTCAAACCAGTGTCCTCAACTTAAATAAGGGCAATTACAGAGGTATGAAGAAAGAGTTGTCTAAAGCAGGCTGGGAAAATAGACTAAGGGGAAAGTCAGTGGATGAGCAGCGGCAGATATTTCATAACGCTCAGCAATTTATCCCAGTCAAAAAGAAGGACTCTATGAGAAGGATGAACCACCTGTGGTTAACAATGGCAGTCAAGGAGAGTATCCAATCAAAAACTAAGGCATACAAAGCTGCGAAAACTAGTGGTAGGCCAGAGGATTGGGAATTTTTTTTAGGAACCAGCAGGTGACTAAAAACCTATAAGGAGAAAATTGATAATGAAAGCAATTTGGCAAGAAATATAAAAACAAACAGCAAGAGCTTCAATGGGTATATAAAAAGAAAGAGTAACTAAAGTGAGCATGGGACCCTTGGAGGATGTGAATGGAGAATTGATAACAGGAAACAGGGAAATGGCATATAATTTAAGCCAATAGTTTGCATCGGTCTTCACAGTGGAGGACATTAAACATTCCAAAGATATCAGGTAATTAAGGAGCTAATGGGAGGAAAGATCTTGCAACAGTCTCCATCACGAGGGGCAAAGTATTTGACAAACTAATGGGACTAAAGGCAGACAAGTCGCCAGGACCTGATGGCCTGCATCAAAGGGTTCTAAAGGAAGTGGCTACAGAGTTAATGGAGGCATTGGATGAAATGTTCGAGAACTCACTGGATTCTAGGAGGGTCCCACCGGGTTGGAAAACTGTTAATGTGACACCCCTGTTCAAGAAGGGAGAGAGACAAAAAGCTGGAAACTATAGGCCAGTCAGCCTAACATCTGTCGTTGGGAAAATGCTAGAGTCCATTATTAAGGAAGAAATAACAAGACATTTAGAAAAGCTGAACGCAATTAAACAGAGTCAGCATGGTTTTGTGAAAGGGAAATCATGTTTGACAAATTTGCTAGAGTTTTTCCAGCAATTTTTGTTTTTGTTTTAGATTTCCAGCATCCGCAGTATTATGCTTTTATCAAGAACGTAGTGCTTGTAGGTAATTGTATAATGAAGGGGATTGACCATGTTCTGTGCAGCAAAGAGCGAGAGAGTCCAGAAGGATATGTTGCCTGTCTGGTGCTAGGGTTCGGGACATCTGCACAGGGTTGGAGAGGAACTTGCAGTGGGATGGGGAGGATACAGTCATCGTGGTCCATGTAGATACCAACAACATAGGCACAACAAGGAAGGAGGTTCTGTATAGTCAGAATGAGAAGCTAGGTACCAAATTAAGGGGCAGAACCTCGCAGGTAATAATCTCTGGATTATTACCTGAGCCACATGCAAATTGGCAAAGGGGAAATAAGATTAGCGAGAATAATGCCTGGCTCAAAGTCTGCTGTGGGAGAAGTGGGTTCCGGTTCATGGGGCACTGGCACCAGTACTGGGGAAAGTGGGGGCTGTGCCGTTGGGACAGTCTGCACCTGATCCATGCTGGGACGTGTGTTCTTGCCAATCGCATAACTATGGAAGGAGGGCTTTAAACTATACAAGGGAGATGAAGGATCAAGCTTGGGTAAATGTGGCAAATCTAAGGGTAGATTCAAAGCAGGAGACTAATAATAATGTGGGAAATGAGGGTCATAGAATAGCAGGAAGTGACAGAGAGATAAAACCTAATAATACGTCAATATTCAAGACTAAATGTTACAAAGATAACAAAAAGGCAAAACTAAAGGCTCTGAATCTGAATGCGCATATCATTCGTAACAAAGTAAATGAATTGATAGCGCACATTTGAAGTAAATAAATATGATCCGATAGCCATAATGGAGACATGGCTGCAGGATGACAAGGATTGGGTCCTGAATATTGAGGGGTGTATAATATTCAAGAATAGGAAGTTAGATAAAAGGTGGAGGGGTAGCACTGTTGATCAAGGATGGCATTGGCGCAATAGTTAGAGATGACCTTGGTTCAGGAGATCAGGATGTAGAATCGGTCAGGGTCGAAATGAGGAATAGTAAGGGAAAGCAATCACTAGTGGGAATGGCCTACAGGCCCCCTAACAATAACCACAACATCGGACAAATATACAAGAAGAAATATTGGGTGCTTGTGATAAAGGGACAGCAATAATCTTGGGTGATTTTAATCTACATATAAACTGGAAAAATCAGACTGGTAGTACATAAGAACTAGGAGCAGGAGTAGGCAATTCAGCCCCTCGAGTCTGCCCCACCATTCATTACGATCATGGCTGATCTCATTTCGGCCTCAACTCCAATTTCCCGCCCTCTCCCTGTAACCTTTCAACCCATTACTAATGAAAAATCTGTCTGTCAATCTCCTCCTTAAACTTATTCAGCGTCCTGGCATCCACTGTGCTCTGAGGTAGTGAATTCCACAGATTCACGACCCTTTGAGAAAAGTAATTCCTCCTCATCTGATTTAAATCTACCACCCCTTAGCCTAAAACTATGGTCTCTTGTTCTAGAATGCCCCACTAGGGGAAACATCTGCTCCACGTCTACTTTGTCTATCCCCTTTAGCATCTTATATACCTCAAATTAGATCTCCTCTCATTCTTCTAAACTCTAACAAGTATAGGCCTAAACTGCTCAATCTCTCCTCATAAGACAAGCCCCACATCTCTGGAATCAATCTAGTGAACCTCCTCTGAACCGCTCCAGTGCAACTACATCCTTCCTCAAGTAAGGAGACCAAAACTGTGCATAGTACTCCAGGTGTGGTCTCACCAATGCCTTGAACAGTTGCAACAACACTTCCCTATTTTTATACTCCATTCCTTTAGCAATAAATGCCAAAATTCCATTTGCCTTCCTTATTACCTGCTGTACCTGAATACCAGCTTTAGTTTCTCTCCATTTAAATAATAAGTTGTCTTTTTATTCTTCCGACCAAAATGGATAACCTCATACTTATCCAAGTTAAATTCCATCAAGTAGTAGCCTAGATGAGCAGTTCATAGACTGCTTTCAAGATAATTTTTTTTTAAAAAGAGTAGCACGTTCTGGAACCAACCAGACAGCAGGTTACATTAGACTTGGTATTGCGTAATGTGACAGGATTAATTAATAACCTTAGAATCAAGGCACCCTTAGGTAGCAGCGAGCATAATACAGTTGAATTTTACATCCAGTTTCAAAGGGAGAGGAGTGGGTCTAAGTGTAGTATCTTAAACTTCAATAAAGTCAACTTTGTGGGCAAGAATGCGGAGCTAGCTGACGTGACCTAGGATACTAGGCTAGGGGATAGATAGAGAAGCATTTGCAGGCATTAAAGGAGATATTTCAGAATACGCAAAATAATTATTTTTTTTTACTCATTCACGGGATTAGGCTTCGATGGCTGGGCCAGCGTTTATTGCCCATCCCTGGTTGCCCTTGAGAAGGTGTGTTGCCTTCTTGAACCACTGAAGTCCATGTGGTGTAGGTACACTCACAGTGCTGTTCAGAAGGGAGTTCCAGGATTTTGACCCGTTGACACTGAGGGAACGGCAATATATTTCCAAGTCAGGATGGTGAGTGAGTTGAAGGGGAACTTCCAGTGTTCCCATCTACCTGCTGCCCTTGTTGTTCTTCAAATGGTAGTAGTCATGGGTTTGGGAGGTGCTGTCTAAGTATATTCCTACTGTCAAGAAAAATTCAAAGAGGACCACCACCATCTGTGGTTAACAAAAGATGCTAAGGAAAGCATCAAACTGAAGGAAAAAGCATATAGCTGCGCAAAGATTAGTGGCAGATGATTAGTCAGAATATAAAGAACGGCAGAGGTTGACTAAAAGGTTAATCAGGAGAAAGAAATTTGAGTGTGAGAGGAAGCTAGATGGAAATGTAAAGACGTTCAGCAAGAGTTTCTATTGGTATTTAAAAAGGAAAAGAGTAGGTAAAGTTGAGTCAAAAACAAAAATAGCTGGAAAAACCCAGCAGGTCTGACAGCATCTGCAGAGAGGAATACAGTTAACGTTTCGAGCCCGTATGACTTTTCATCAGAACTGAGGAAACATAGAAATGTGGTGAAATATAAGCTGGTTGAGGGGGGTGGGACAGGTAGAGCTGGATAGAGGGCCAGTGATAGGTGGAGGCAAAGAAGAGATTGCCAAAGATGTCATAGACAAAAAGGACAAAGGGTGTTGATGATGGTGATATTATCTAAGGAATATGCTAATGGTGACATTCATGGGTAGAAAGCAGGACAAGCGACAGATGGCCCTAGTGGGGGTGGGGTGGGGGAAAGGGATTGAAATGGGCTGAAAGTTGGAGCTAAAACGATAGATCGAAATAAATTTAAAAATAGGTGGGAAAAGAATATATTTTAAAAATTATAAATTATTGGAAAAAAGGGGATCAGAAAGGGGGTGGGGATGGAGGAGAGATCTGAAGTTGTTGAACTCAACGTTAAGTCCGGAAGTGCCTAGTCGGAAGATGAGGTGCTGTTCCTCCAGTTTGCGTTGAGCTTCACTGGAACATTGCAGCAGTCCAAGGACAAACATGTGGGCATGAGAGCAGGGTGGTGTGTTGAAATGGCAAGCAACAGGGAGGTCTGGGTCATGCTTGCGGACAGACCGAAGGTGTTCCGCAAAGTGGTCACCCAGTCTGCGTTTGGTCTCTCCAATGTAGAGGAGACCACATTGGGAGCAGCGAATGCAGTAGACTAAATTGAGGGAAGTGCAAATGAAGTGCTGCTTCACTTGAAAGGAGTGTTTGGGCCCTTGGACGGTGAGGAGGGGGGAAGTAAGGGGGCAGGTGTTACACCTTCTGCGGTTGTATGGGAAGGTGCCGTGGGAGGGGGTTGAGGTATAGGGAATGATGGAGGATTGGACCAGGGTGTCCCGGAGGGAACGATCCCTGCGGAATGCTGCTGGGGAAGGGTGACAGGAAGATGTGTTTGGTAGTGTCATCATGCTGGAGTTGGCAGAAATGGCAGAGGATTATCCTTTGAATGCGGCGGCTGGTGGGGTGGTAAATGAGGACAAGGGGGACCCTATCATGGTTCTGGGAGGGAGAGGGAGGTGTGAGGGCGTATGTGTGGGAGATGAGCCAGACACGGTTGAGAGCCCTGTCAACCACCGTGGGTGGAAAACCTCGGTTAAGGAAGAAGGTACTGTTTTGGAAAGTGGCAAAATCAGAACAGATGCAACTGAGGCGAAAGAACTGAGAGAATGCGATGGAGTGCTTACAGGAAGCGGGGTGTGAGGAGCTGTCGTCGAAGTAGCTGTGGGAGTCGGTAAGCTTGTAATGAATATTGGTGGACAGTCTATCATCAGAAATTGAGACAGAGACGTCAAGGAAGGGGAAGGAAGTGTCAGTGATGGACAATGTGAAAATGATGGAGGGGTGGAATTTGGAAGCAAAATTAATCATTTTTCCAGGTCCAGACAAGAGCATGGTGTATTGGAGAAAGAGTTGTGGGAGGGGGCCTGAGCAGGACTGGAACAAGGAATGTTCCACATACCCCATAAAGAGACAGGCATAACTAGGGCCCATACAGATACCCATAGCCACACCTTTTATTTGAAGGAAGTGAAAGGAGTTTAAGGAGAAATTGTTCAGTGAGAGAACAAGTTCAGCCAGACGGAGGAGAGTAGTGGTGGACTGGGATTGTTCAGGCCTCTGTTCAAGGAAGAAGCGGAGAGCCGTCAGACCACCCCGGTGGGGGATGGAGGTGTAGAGGGATTGGACATCCATGGTGAAGAGGCGGCGGTTGGGGCCAGGGAACTGGAAATTGTTGATATGATGTAGGGCGTCAGAGGAATCGTGGATGTAGGTGGGAAGAGACTGGACGAGGGGAGAGAGAATGGAGTCAAGATTGCAAGAAATAAGTTCCATGGGGCAGGAACAGGCTGACATGATCGGTCTGCTGGGACAGTCCTGTTTGTGGATTTTGGGTAGGAGGTATAAGTGACGTCACAGGAAAGCTGTGACCTAATTGGTAGGAAATCTGCACCAAATTTGACAAAAAAAATTGCAAAGCTAATTAATAAATTAATTATCTAAGTAGAGATGGCTGGGCAGGTTATGTGCTGTAGCTGTATGATGTGGGAGCTGGCAGATCCCATTGCGAGCCGCAGTGACCACATCTGCAGCAAGTGTTGGTTGCTGGAGGAATTCCGGCTCAGAATTGATGAGCTGGAGTCCAAGCTCCGGACGCTGCAGCACATCCGGGAGGGGGAGAGTTAACTGAACGCTTTGTATCAGGAGGCGGTCACACCCGGTAAATTAAGTACCTCAAGTCCGGTCAGTGGTCAGGGTCAGCAGGGTGTGACTACAAACGAGGCAGGTAGAGGGATCCTGTGTTCCGGAAAAGGGGAGCCTCAGCTCTTGACCTTGTCCAATAGGTACAAGGTACTTGCTCCCTGTGTGGATGAGGAAGAGGGCTGTAGGGAGGATGAGCCAGCTGACCACGGAACCATGGCACAGGAGGCCATTCACGAGGCGGGAGCAAAAAGACAAGTGGTAGTTGTAGGGGATTCTATAATTAGGGGAATTGATAGCTTCCTTTGTAAACAGGATCGAGAGTCCCGCATGGTATGTTGCCTGCCTGGTGCCAGGGTGAGGGACATCTCTGACCGGCTTGAAAGGATATTGGAGAAGGAGGGGAGGATCCAGTTGTTGTGGTCCACGTCGGGACAAATAACATAGGTAAGACTAGGAAAGAGGACCTGTTTGGGGATTATCAGGAACTAGGAACTAAATTAAAGAACAGGTCCTCAAGGGTTATAATCTCCGGATTACTTCCCTAGCCACGTGCAAATTGGCATAGGGACGCGATAATAAGGGAAGTAAACACGTGGCTAAGGGAGTGGTGCGGGAAGGAGAGGTTCCATTTCGTGGGGCACTGGCATCAATATTGGAACAGGAGGGATCTGTACCGTTGGGATGGTCTCCACCTGAACCGATCTGGGACCAATGTTCCAGCGAAAAGGGTAAATAGGGTGGTCAACAGGACTTTAACTAGAAAGTTGGGGGGGGGAGGGAAGGGTAAAACTCCAAGAAGAATGACTAATGGGAAACAAAGCAACAGGTTAGCGAGTGGGGGTGGGGGGGGGGGTGAATTCAACTTCATGGAAAATTATGAAAAAACTGAAAAGAAAGGAGAGCCCAGGAGAGGCTATTAAAGTCTCCAGAACACAAAATAGGACAGAGTGTTTGGAAAGGGCTAGGAATCTAACTTCAAGCACATCAGATAAAGGGATGACAATGAGAAAGGGGACGGGAAATACAGAACTGAAGGTGTTGTATCTGAATGCACACAGTATATGAAATAAGGTAAATGAGCTTGTGGCGCAGAATGGAATTGGCAGGTGTGATGTGGTGGGTATTACGGAGACATGGCTGCAAGGGGATCAGGACTGGGAGCTAAATATCCAAGGATATACATCCTATCAAAAAGATAGGCAGGTTGGCAGAGGGGGTGGGGTTGCTTTGTTAGTAAGAAATGAAATTAAATCGATAGCAAGAAATGATGTAGGGTCAGATGATGTAGAACCTGTGTGGGTAGAGTTGAGGAACCGCAAAGGTTAAAAAACCATAAAGGGAGTTATGTACAGGCCACCGAACCGTAGTCAGGTTGTGGGGCACAAGATACACCAGGAGATAGAAAAGATGTGTAAGAAAGGCAAGGTTACAGTGATCATGGGGGATTTCAATATGCAGGTAGACAGGGAAAATCAGGTTGGTAGTGGATCCCAAGAAAAGGAATTTGTGGAATGTCTACGAGATGGCTTTTTGGAGCAGCTTGTGGTGGAGCCCACTAGGGAACAGGCAATTCTAGATTTAGTGATGTGTAATGAGGCAGATTTGATAAAGGAGCTTAAGGTGAAGGAACCCTTAGGAGGAAGTGACCATAATAAGATAGAATTTACCCTGCAATTTGAGAGGAAAAAGCTGGAATCAGATGTAACAGTATTACAGTTGAGTAAAGGCAACTACAGCGGCACGAGGGAGGAGCTGGCCAGAATTGACTGGGAGATGAGCCTAGCAGGAAAGACAATGGAACAGCAATGGTAGGAGTTTCTGGGAGTAATTTGGGAGACACAGCAAAAATTCATCCCTAGGAAGAAGAAGCAAACTAAAGGGAGGACGAGGCAATCATGGCTGACAAGGGAAGTCAGGGACAGCATAAAAGCGAAAGGGAAAGCATACAATGCGGCGCAGAGCAGTGGGAAACCAGGGGATTGGGAAGCCTACAAAGACCAACAGAGGACAACTAAAAAAGAAATAAGGAGGGAGAAGGTTAAATATGAGAGTAAACTAGCCAGTAATGTAAAAGAAGATTGCAAAAGTTTTTCTTAGATATATAAATGGTAAGAGAGAGGCAAAAGTGGACATTGGGCCGCTGGAAAATGATGCTGGAGAAGTAGTAGAGGGGAACAAAGAAATGGCGGAGGAACTAAATAGGTACTTTGCGTCAATCTTCACAGTGGAAGACATGAGTAACATCCCCAAAGTTCAAGAGTCGGGGGGCAGAGGTGAGTATGGTGGCCATTACCAAGGAGAAGGTGCTAGGAAAACTGAAAGGTCTGAAGGTAGATAAATCACCTGGACCAGATGGATTACACCCAAGAATTTTGAAGGAGATAGCTGAAGAGATAGTGGAGGCGTTAGTGGTGATCTTTCAGGTATCACTGGAGTCAGGGAGGGTCCCAGAGGACTGGAAAAGCGCTAATGTAACCCCCCCTGTTTAAGCAGGGAGTGAGGCAAAAGACGGGCCGATTAGCCTGACGTTGGTAAGATTTTAGAGTCCATTATTAAGGATGAGATTTCAGAATACTTGGAAGTGCATGGTAAAATCGGGCAAAGTCAGCATGGTTTCATCAAGGGGATGTCATGTCTGACAAATCTGTTAGAATTCTTTGAGGAGGTAACGAGTAGGTTAGACAAAGGAGAGCCAATGGATGTTATCTACTTGGACTTCCAGAAGGCCTTTGACAAGGTGCCGCACAGGAGGCTGCTCAGTAAGATAAGAGCCCATGGGGTTAGAGACAAGGTACTAGCATGGATGGAAGATAGGCTGTCTGCAGGAGGCAGAGAGTGGGGATAAGGGGGTCCTTCTCACAATGGCAGCCGGTGACTAGTGGAGTTCTGCAGGGGTCAGTGTTGGGACCACAACTTTTCACTTTATACATTAATGATCTGGATGAAGGAACTGAGGGCATCCTGGCTAAGTTTGCAGATGATACAAAGATAGATGGAAGGACAGGTAGTATTGAGGAGGCGGGGAGGCTGCAGAAGGATTTGGACAGGTTAGGAGAATGGGCAAAGAAGTGGCAGATGGAATACAACGTGGACAAGTGTGAGGTCTTGCACTTTGGTAGGAAGAATAGAGGCATAGACTATTTTCTAAATGGGGAGAGAATTCAGAAATGTGGAGTGCAAAGGGACTGGGGAGTCCTAGTCCAGGATTCTCTTAAGGTTAACTTGCAGGTTGAGTCGGTAGTTAGGAAGGCAAATGCAATGTTGGCATTTATTTTGAGAGGACTAGAATATAAAAGCAGGGATGTGCTGCTGAGGCTTTATAAGGCTCTGGTCAGACCACAAACAGAATATTGTGAGCAATTTTGGGCCCCGTATCTCGGGAAGGATGTTCTGGCCTTGGAGAGGGTGCAGAGGCGGTTCACGAGAATGATCCCAGGAATGAAAGGCTTAACATATGAGGAACGTTTGAGGATTCTGGGTCTATACTCGATGGAGTTTAGAAGGATGAGGGGGGGATCTGAATGAAACTTACAGAATACTGAAAGGCCTGGATAGAGTGGACGTGGGGAAGATGTTTCCATTAGAAGGAGAGACTAAGACCTGAGGGCACAGCCTCAGTGTAAAGGGAAGACCTCTTAGAATAGAGATGAGGAGAAACTTCTTTAGCCAGAGAGTGGTGAATCTATGGAATTCATTGCCACAGAAGACTGTGGAGGCCAGGTCATTGAGTGTATTTAAGTTGGAGATAGATAGGTTCTTGATTGGTAAGGGGATCAAAGGTTACGGGGAGAAGGCGGGAGAATGGGGTTGAAAAACTTATCAGCCATGATTGATTGGCAGAGCAGACTCGATGGGCCGATTGCCTAATTTCTGCTCCTATGTCTTATGGTCTTATGGGCTGTCCAAGGTTGGGAGACTATGAGGTTGGAAGCTGTGGAAGGAAGATCTCCAGAGGAGATGAGGTCAGTGACAGTCCTGGAAACAATGGCTTGAAGTTCAATGGTGCGGTCATGGTCCGGGAGAGGTAGGAGGAAGTGTCTGCGAGTTGACGCTCAGCCTCTCCAAGGTAGAGGTCAGTGCGCCAGACAACAACCGCACCACCCTTGTCAGGAGGTTTGATGAGTCAGGGTTGGACCTGAGAAAACAGAATGCAGCAGGTTCAGAAAAAGACAGGTTAGAGTGGGTGAGAAGAGCAGAGAAATTGAGTCGACTGATGTCACGCCGACAGTTCTCAATGAAAAAAGATCAAGAGCAGGTAAGAATCCTGATGCTGAACGCTTCTTCCGCCACCTTCGTCTCTATGCTCACTTATTTGGGCAGAAGTCCTCTCCCCATACAACGGATCCTTTTACCCACCTCCAATATTCTCCCTACACCTGGACCCGACCCCCTGATTCTTACCTGCTCTTGATCTTTTCATTGAGAACTGTCCGCCATTTCTGCCAACTCCATCATGATGACACCACCAAACACATCTTCCCTTCACCCCCACAACCCCGGCGGCATTCCACAGGGATCATTCTCTCTGGGACACCATGGTCCACTCCTCCATCACTCGCTACACCTCAACCCCCTCCCATGGCACTTTCCCATACAACCACAGAAGGTGTAACACCTACCCCCCTTCCTCACCGTCCAAGGGCCCAAACACTCCTTTCAAGTGAAGCAGCACTTCACTTGCACTTCCCTCAATTTAGTCTACTGCATTCGCTGCTCCCAATGCGGTTTCCTCTACATTGGAGAGAGCAAAAGTGGACTGGGTGACCACTTTGCGGAACACCTTTGGTCTGTCCACAAGCATGACCCAGATCTCCCTGTTGCTTGCCATTTCAACACACCACCCAGTTCTCATGCCCGTCCTTGGCCTGCTGCAATGTTCCAGTGAAGCTCAACACAAACTGGAGAAACAGCACCTCATCTTCTGACTAGGCACTCAACAGCCTTCCAGACTTAACGCTGAGTTGAACAACTTCAGATCATGAACTCTCTGATATAAACAGTGAACCGATGGATGTACTGTACTTAGATTTCCAGAAGGCATTTGATGAAGTGCCACATCAAAAGGTTACTGCAGAAAATAAAAGCTCATGGTGTACGGGGTAACATATTGGCATGGATGGAAGGTTGGCTAACTAACAGGAGGCAGAGGGTAGGCATAAATGGGGCTTTTTCTGGTTGGCAGGATATGATAAGTGGTGTGCCACAGAGATCAGTGCTGGGGCCTCAACTTTTTAGAATTTATTTAAATGACTTGGATGAGGGGACCAAAGGAATGGTTGCTAAATTTGCTGATGACACAAAAGATACGTAGGAAAGTAAATTGTGAAGAGGGAAAAAGGGGGCTACAAAGTGACGTAGACAGATTAAGTGAAAGGGCAGAAATCTGGCAAATGGAGTATAATGTGAAATTGTTCATTTTGGCAGGAAGAATAAAAAAGCTTATTAACTAAATGGTGAGATTAGAGCTCAGATTCAGAGGGAACTGGATGTCCTGGTGTATGAATCATAAAAGGCTAGTATGCAGGTACAGCAAGTAATTAGGAAAGCTAATAGAATGTTATCATTTATTCTGAGGGAAATTGATTACAAAAGTAGGGAAGTTATGCTTCAGTTGTACAGGGCACTGGTGAGACCACATCTGAAGTATTGTGTACAGTACTGGTATCCTTACTTAAGAAAAGATATAAATGCGTTAGCAGTTCTGAGAAGGCTTACTAGATTAATATCAGGAATGGGCGGGTTGTCTTACGAGGAAAGGCTGGACAGGCTAGGTTTGTATGGAATTTAGAGTAATAGGCGACTTAATTGAAACTTTAAGATCCTGAGGAGTCTTGACAGGGTAGATATGGAGAGGATGTTTCCTCTTGTGGGAGAATCTAGAACTAAGGGTCACTGTTTAAAAATAAGGGGTTGCTCATTTAAGAGAGATGAGGAGAATTTTTTCCTCGAGGGCTGAGTGTCTTTGGAACTCTCTTCCTCAAAAGGCAATGGAAGCAGAGTCTTTGAATATTTTTAAGGTAGAGCTAGATAGATTCTTGATTAATCAATGGGTGAAAGGTCATCATGTGCAGGCAGGAATGTGGGGTTGAGGTTATATTCAGATCAGCCATGGTCTTATTGAATGGCAGAGCAGGCTTGAGGGGCCGAGTGGTCTACTCCTGCTCCTAATTTGTATTTTCATAAATTAGCCTCCAACTTCATCTTTTTTCCTGGAGAATCAGTGGCATATTTTCCTTAAAAATTAGGTCGGTGAAAGGAAATTAGATCTGTGAAAGACATTTTATATACCTCGATTAAAGTTAAACAAGATCTTGGATTAATTAATGCAATGATGACATGAACCAGTAGAAAAACTTCCTTTAGTTATTGGGTGAATTGTATTGCATATGTGGGTAAGAAAGAAAGAATCCTCTAATATGCTGCTCATTTTCTGTTTAAAACGCAGTTCTAAGGTAGCCCGAGAGGAGCAGAAACATCAATCACTAAATGTTATTACACTGTTACGAATTGGATAAAATAAAAACAGTTAACATCTCATTTGCAGCTCCCAATAAAAGAACCACATGCAGCCTTCAAGCAGCGGGTTGCCAATCCCTGACCTAGATTATAGAAATTCAGATCTTCCTCTAACTGAAGTCAAATAGGACTGAATTTTACAACTCTGCACTTGGATTACAATTTTTCCTTAATTTCAGACAACCATTTAGGTAAGGATATGGAAAGTTAAGTCATCCAAATATGGTTAAGCCAAAAACAAACAGTACCCCACATTCAAGCATACCATTACTTGCGTATTTTTCATTACCTTGGAACACATTATTAACACCATCTATTGAAAAACTGCCGTGAAATACTTTTGGATGATTTCAAAAACATGCCATACACATTTTCCACCATAAGCAGAGAGAATTAAACTGTTACTTCAATTCAAATTGAGCTGACCTTGTTCTTGGGACCCAGGTTTTTTTGTATTAGAATCTTTTCCCCCTCATCCACAAGGATTCCATGGTAGTCATGGTAAGCTATCTCCCCCAGTGCCAGTGCTTCAGGAGAGATTGGTAGTAGACCACACTTCATTGCAGAGACCTGGTGAAACAGAAGATAATTGAAAATGTTGCTTAACCATCACATCAACATTTGAGCAAACACCAAATGATTTAAACCTTTAAAATCATCTGAGTAGATCGTGGTTTCTGATTTTTAGAACACAATCTTGCATAAAATTCGAGCCTCACCAATTATCTACTAGCCTATTGAAGTTAACAATCAGTCGATAAAGATAGAACACATTGACACATAGAACAAAAATAGAAAATGCTGGAAAACTCAGCAGGCCTAGCTGCATCTCTGGAGAGAGAAACAGAGTTAACATTTCGAGTCCATATGACCCTTCAGAGCTCAGAAGGAGAGTCATACGGACTCGAAACATGTATTCTATTTTTCTCTCTCCACAGATGCTACTAGACCTGCTGAGTTTTTCCAGCATTTTTGTTTGATTTCCAGCATCTATAGTATTTTGCTTTTATTTTATTATAGATAAAAATAGGTTGTGTTCCAATGAAGTATACAATATATTTTTATACTTGGTCATTTATTCCATATGAAGCAATTTTTGGAAATAGAATTTAGCTAATAAACATTTTTATCCAACACCATCAACTAGATCTGAAACATACCAAATGTCACAAAACTATAATATTTTTCATAATATTATTGTGGGTCCATAGTCGTCTGTGTGGCTGATTTAATTAAATTAATTTCATCCTTGCAGTCAGACTGCATCAAAAGAAGTTAGGTGTAAAAAGGTATTTGAAATGCTAATGAGTAAGCATGGATAAGGGCAGCACGTAGGGTGTGAAGGAAATTTGCATTTTAAGTGAAGTGGAAAGGTGTTTGGGTTTCAAAGGGATAGTAGGATGTTTACAACTAAGATAAATAGGGCAAGTTTATGATGTTTATTTTCCCAAAAGGAAAGAGGCCATATTGACAACATGAAAGATTTTTATCTAAAGAAATTTCCAAAGACTGGTAGAACAATGGGATTTACAGATTACACAGACAGAAAACATACATAAAGAGGGATGGAAGGCTATTTAGGGGTTGTGCCCGTGTGAGATTGAAAGGTACACCGTGTGAAGCAATTCTTGGGGGAAGGCCCCAAGCCACTTTTGCAGAAGTCTGCTGTGTCCAGTAACTAAAGTTGTGTTACAGGCCTTTGGAATTCCACTGTCAAGTGGGTGCTGTGGTAACCTTGCTGGGTTGATTTTATAATTTCAAATCTATTTTGCCCTGTTGCCTTAAAGGGGTGTGTAGTTGGGAGCCTGTAATTAAGAATTTTGGGAACTACTAAGACTAAATAATGGTTTAACTGCAATCTTGTGTCTTTTTTTTCCCCTTTTGTTAATAAATGTTTTAACTTAATTTTAAAATCTCTAAACAGGTTAGTAGACTCAATGAGCCACCTTGTAATAAATACAAATTGCAAAACCAATTGTGATAGTGTGGCCACGTGATAGCGTGGCCAAGTTTCCCTTGTGGATTTGGTCCACGTGGCACATATCACCTGCCACATCATAACACTAAAAAAAAAGAGACATTTTCAAGCATTCAAGGAGTTACCCAATAATTGCTTCACAAAAATAAACTGTGCTGACGATAAAAAAATAATCATACTGCGGTGCTGTGCCAAACACACTGTTTTAGCAGAGAAGATAAATTCCATTAATGCGTTTCCATATAAGGAGAAAGAATTTCAGGTCATAGCATCTCCTGACTGAAATTTCTTTGGCCCTGGTGTTCCACGCAGACTTCAAATTGATAGATTGAGCTCATATGTTCATGGCAGAATGTGTACTCATGCATGCTAACCCTTTGTGATTAATGTATGAACAGCAGATATTTAAGGCTGCAAATGGAATACCGGTCTTTATTGCAAGGGGAATGGAGAATAAAAGTAGGGAACTCTTGTTACAACTGCAAAAGGCGTTGGTGAGACCACACATGGAGCACTTATATAAGGAGGAATATTGGAATATACTCGCATTGGAAAAATTCAGAGAAGGTTCACTAGGTTGATCCCTGGGTTGAAGGGGTTGACTTATGAAGAAAGGTTGAGCAAGTTGTGCTTGTACTCTCTGGAGTTTCAAAGAATGTGTGGTGAATTTATTGGAACATGCAAAATTCTGAAGGGGCGTGATACAGAGATGTTTCAAGGCTGAATACATTCAAGGCTATGGTCAACAGATTTTTAATCTACAATGAAGTCAAGGGATATGTGGCGGGTTGGGGGCAGGGACAAGCAGGAAAGTGGAGTTGAAGCCACAATCAAATCATGTCAGATGGGCCATGATCTTATGGAATGATGGTGAAGGCTCGAAGGGGCCAATTAGCCTATTCTTATTCCTATTTCTTATGTTCCAAGAATAGATCCAAGGTACTGGGACTACTTCCGTTGACACAAGGAAAACTAAGAGGAGGTTTAAGAGTGATCTTAAAATTATGGATTTCCAGAGAGTATACAGGAAAGAGGATTTCCATGAATGAGTGTGTCTTTGACAAAGGTACATCAATATAAAATTATCATAGAATAACTATGGAGTTATGGAAGCATGGAATGTATCAACACGGAGTGATTGATGCATGGAATATTGTCTTCTTTGTGGAAAACTGGATAACTGTTTAAAGCAGAAGAAAATACAAAAGGTATAAGAGAAGGCAATGGGGTTAGTTTTGAATTGTTCTAGGAAAGAGCCTGCACAGAGTGAGCCGAATTGGCCTCCTTCTGTGCTATAAACTCTTATAGTTCTATTTTTCTGCTGGTCAAGCAAAGTAGTGACCCTGAAGGTTACAAAATATAATTGCTGTTAAATAAAAATAGACCAATGGATTAGAAGTATATTCTAATATTTCCAGATGATGCTTATGTTATGTTTTTGTATGGAATTTTAGATAAGCCAGGTCTTGCAAACATAAGTGGTTTTCTGGAGAAGTATATGTGCATTCGTGCTTGAATGCATGCAAGTGTCAAGATGATATAATAATTCTCAATGGTATTGGGCATTATTGTAAAATAGAGTAATGGTGATGTGTGTTTGTTTGTGTGTGAGGGAGCGATTTAATTGAATTAGAGGCAGCTAGTCTGGGTGCTTTGATCTAAGAGGAGAGGTTAGGTTTGAAATGTTAATTAGATAAACATGGGGAAGTTTAGAAACATGAGTTCCAAGAGATCATTTACATTTTGAAATAAACTAGACTAAATTGTTTACAAAGTAGAGGTGAAATGTGTCACCTAGCCAGGTGAAGTTTAGAAACATGTTTATTTTTCCCAAGTTTACTGGTAAAACTTAGTGCTATGAGGGGGTTTTACTATCCGGGAGATAAAGTCCAAAAACATAGTGAAACAATGGGTATTTGCATTCAAAGAGGAAGATATGTATAAAGAAGGAGCAAGGACTGTGTATAATGAAAGGCATTAAGATCTTAAGTACGTGAAAAAGCCTTCAGCATCTATGCCTCAAGCTGTTGTCTTCAAAGGGCTGAAGTTAAGAAAACTCACTTGGAAAGCCGCTTGTTGAGGGTATCATGTTTCTTTGCTGGGGTCTTTTAAAACCTGCGTGTCTTACTGTTGCCTTAACAAAAGTGTAACTGGGAGTTAGATTGATTAGGGGATTTAGAAGTTATCATAGTGGTAATTTGCAGATGTTTGCATTTAAAATCATTTTTCTTATTAATAAATGTTTAATCTAGTTTTATAAAAACCTATAAAACTTGGTTATCTTATTACTACTGAATTCAAGGCATGCATCTCGAAATTTATACAAATTGAAAACTGAGTTGTGACAATTGTTTCAAGTTTCCCTCTGGGATTTGAACAGCTCAGCATTTAACATCAGCTGTGTCATAACAAAGCAAATGTAAATATCTTCTCTGAAATGCAAGTGGCTCTTAATATTGGGGGAAATGAAGGTTATCGTCTCTGGCAGATCATCATTTTTGAAAAAGAGCGCGGATCTTGAAGGCAGGTCATTTGAAAAAGAGCGTGGAGAGCGTGGGCAAGGTCATTTGAAAAAGAGCGCGGATCTTGAAGGCAGTTCATTTGAAAAAGAGCACGGAGAGCGAAGATAAAAGGGGAAGCTGAAGAGGAGCGGCCAGTGTGTGAGCGGCCCAGTGAAGGAGTGGAGCTTTGAGGCTTTGGCTCGAGAGGCTTAGGTGAGCGGAGGCTGAGGACGAGTTTGCTCCCAGTGGGGTAGGGCCGGGTAAAGTCCTTTAATTAAATTAGGAGTAGGTAATGGAGGCAGCAGCTGGGGCAGTCGAGTGCTCCGAATGCAGCATGTGGGAAGTCATGGACAGCACAATTGTCCCTGATGACTACACCTGCAAAAGGTGCATCCAGCTGCAGCTCCTGAGAAGCCGAGTTAGGGAACTGGAGCTGGAGCTGGATGAACTTCGGATCATTCGGGAGGCAAAGGCAGTAATAGACAGGAGTTTCAGGGAGACAGTCACCCTAAAAGTCAGGAGGCAGGCAGCTGGGTGAATGTCAGGAGAGGGAAGGGGAATAGACAGAAAGAGCAGAACACCCCTGTGGCCGTTCCCATCAACAATAGGTATACTGTTTTGGATACTGTTGGTGGGGACGACCTACCAGGGACAAGTTGTAGTGGTCGCATCTCTGGCACCGAGGCTGGACCCTCGGCTCAAAAAGGAGGGAGGGAAAAGAGGAGAGCAGTAGTGATAGGGGATTCAATAGTTAGGGGGACAGATAGGAGGTTCTGTGGGAGAGATCGAGAATTCCCGATGGTCTGTTGCCTCCCTGGTGTCAGGGTCTGCGATATCTCGGATCGAATTCTCAGTATTCTCAGGAGGGAGGGTGAGCAGCCAGATGTCGTGGTCCACGTAGGAACCAATGACGTGGATAGGAAGGAGGAGGAGGTCCTGCAAAGAGAGTTTAGGGAGTTAGGTGCAAAGTTGAAGGACAGGACCTCCAGGGTTACAATCTCAGGAGTGCTACCCGTGCCATGTGCTAGTGAGGCTAGAAATAGGAGGATAATGCAGCTAAACATGTGGCTAAGGAGATGGTGCAGGAGGGAGGGCTTCTTGTTTCTGGACAATTGGGCTCTGTTCCAGGGAAGGTGGGACCTGTTCCGACGGGACGGTTTGCACCTGAACTGGAGGGGGACTAACATCCTTGCGGGTAGGTTTGCTGGTGCTGCTCCGGGGCATTTAAACTAGATTTGCAGGGGGAGGGGAACCAGAGTGTTAGAGCAGATAATGAGGTGGAGGAGGATAAAGGTCAAGAGAGGAATGCATGTATAGACAGAAATCAAGGGTCTGTACGTGATAGAAATGTTCTCAGGTGCATCTATTTCAATGCAAGGAGTATTGTCGGAAAGGCAGATGAGTTTAGGGCATGGATTGGCATGTGGGATTATGACATTATTGCTATTAGTGAGACTTGGCTGCAGGAGGGGCAGGACTGGCAGCTCAACGTTCCGGGGTTCTGTTGTTTCAGACGTGATAGAGGGGGAGGGATGAAAGGGGGAGGAGTGGCATTACTAGTCAGGGAAAATATCACAGCTGTGCATAAGCAGGACAGCCTGGAGGGCTCGTCTACAAAGGCCATATGGGTGGAGCTGAGGAATGGGAAAGGTGTGACCACACTAATAGGGTTGTATTATGGACCGCCCAATAGTCAGAGAGAATTGGAAGAGTAAATCTGTAGAGAGATAGCAGACCGATGTGATAAACAGAAAGTTGTGATAGTAGGAGATTTTAACTTTCCACATATTGACTGGGACTCCCATACTGTAAAAGGGCTGGATGGCTTGGAGTTTGTCAAATGTGTTCAGGAAAGTTTTCTAAATCAATATATAGAGGTACCAATGAGAGAAGATGCAATACTCGATCTCCTATTAGGGAACCAGTCAGGTCAGGTGACAGAAGTAAGTGTAGGTGAACACATTGTCATTAGTTTTAAGCTAATTTTGGATAAGGATAGGTCTAGTCCTCGAGTTGAGATTCTAAATTGGAGAAAGGCCAATTTTGTGGAAATGAGAAAGGATCTAGGAAGAATGGATTGGGATAAGTTGTTTTCTGGCAAGGATGTGTTCAGTAAGTGGAAGGCATTCAAAGGCGAAATTTTAAGTGCAGAGTTTGCTTGTTCCTGTCAGGATTAAAGGCAAAGTTAACAGGCATAGGGAACCTTGGTTTTCAAGGGATATAGGTGATCTGGTTAAGAAGAAGAGAGAGGTGTATAGCAGGTATAGGCAACAAGGAGCAAATGAGGTACTTGTAGAGTATAGAAAATGTAAGAAAATACTAAAAAAGGAAATCAGGAAGGCAAAAAGAAGACATGAGGTTGCTTTGGCAGATAATGTTGAAGGTAAACCCGAAGGATTTCTACAAGTATATTAAGAGTAAAAGAATAGTAAGGAACACAATTGGTCACCTTGAAGATCAGAGTGGTCGTCTATGTGTGGAGCCTCACGAGATGGGGAAGATCTTAAACAGTTTTTTTGCATCAGTATTTACTCAGGAAACTGGCATAGTGCATAAGCAGTAGTGTCATGGAACATATAGAGATCAAAGAGGAGTAGGAGCTTGCTGCCTTACAGCAAATAAAAGGTAGATAAATCCCCTGGGCCTGACATGATAATCCCTCGGACCTTGAGGGAGACTAGTGTAGAAATTGCAGGGGCCCTGGCAGAAATATTTAAAATGTCCTTAGCCACGGCTGAGGTGCTGGAGGATTGGAGGGTAGCTCATGTTGTTCCGTTGTTTAAAAAAGGCTCCAAAAGTAAACCAGGTAATTACTGGCCAGTGAGCCTGATGTCAGTAGTAGGTAAATTATTGGAAGGTGTTCTGAGAGATCGGATATATAATTATTTGGACAGCCAAGGGCTGATTAAGGATAGTCAGCATGGCTTTGTGCATGGTAGGTCGTGTTTAACGAACATTGTAGAGTTTTTCGAGGACGTTACCAAGAAAGTAGATGAAGGAAAGGCTGTGGATGTTGTCTACATGGACTTTAGTAAGGCCTTTGACAAGGTCCCACATGGGAGGTTAGTTCAGAAGGTTCAGACACTTGGTATCCATGGAGAGGTTGTAAACTGGATTCGAAATTGGCTGTGTGGGAGAAGACAGAGAGTGGTAGTGGATGATTGCTTCTCAGATTGGAGGTCTGTGACTAGTGGTGTGCCTCAGGGATCTGTGCTGGGACCATTGTTGTTTGTTGTCTATACCAATGACTCGGATGATAATGTGGTGAATTGGATCAGCAAGTGTGCTGATGACACTAAGATTGGAGGCGTCGTGGACAGCAAGGAAGGCTTTCAAAGCTTGCCGAGAGATCTGGACCAATTGGAAAAATGGGCCAGAAAATGGCAGATGGAATTTAATACAGAAAAGTGAGAGGTGTTACATTTTGAAAGGTCAAACCAAGGTAGGACATACACAGTAAATGGTAGGGCACTGAGGAGTGCGGAGGAACAAAGGGATCTGGGAGTTCAGATACATAATTCCCTGAAAGTGGCGTCACAGGTAGACAAGGTTGTAAAGAAAGCTTTTGGCATACTGGCCTTCATAAATCAAAGTATTGAGTATAGGAGTTGGGATGTTATGGTGAGGTTGTATAGGACATTGGTGATGCCAACTTTGGAGAATTGTGTGCAGTTATGGTCACCTAACTACAGGAAGGATATCAGTAAGATTGAGAGAGTGCAGAGAAGATTTATTTGGATGTTGCCGGGTCTTAAGGAGTTGAGTTACAGGGAAAGATTAAATAGGTTAGGACTTTATTCCTTGGAGCGTAGAAGAATGAGGGGAGATTTGATAGAAGTTTACAAAATTATGAAGGGTATAGAGAGAGTAAATGCGAGTAGGCTCTTTCCACTTAGATTAGGAGATAAACATGAGAGCACATGGCTTTAGGGTGAAAGGGGAAAGGTTTAGGGGGAACATTAGGGGCAACTTCTTCACTCAGAGTGGTGAGAGTGTGGAACGAGCTACCATCTGACGTGGTAAATGCGGGCTTACTCTTAAGTTTTAAGAATAAATTGGATAGGTACATGGATGGGAGAGGTCTGGAGGGTTCTGGACTAGGTGCAGGTCAATGGGACTAGCGGAATAATATTTCAGCACAGACTAGAGAAGGGCCGAATGGCCTGTTTTCTGTGCTGTAGTGTTCTATGGTTCTATTTTTGTTCTGACTGCAACAGAACAAGTCAGCCCATCTACAACTTTCTCACTTGAAAACCAGCATGTGTGACAAAGCAGATTTAGGTCTGAAATCAAGTTGCCTATGAGAGTTCAGTCATGTAATGGACTGTGATGCCAAGAGAAGCAACTGGTAGAAAATATTAAATGGAATGGTTTGGGAAGAAACATTAGACTTAGAAAAATGAATTCTGTCTCAATTCAAGCAGTCTGAAAAATGTAGGAAAAAATTAACTTACCGCAGCTCCAGCTGGTGTGTGAATGTGCACAATGCATCGGACGTCTGGTCGAGTTGCATAGATGGCAGAGTGCAAAGTAAAGCCAGCCTGGTTTATTCCCAAGTTGGTGCAGCCACGATCAATAATATCACCTTGAAGATTAACTTTAACCTGTAAAGCACTGAACAATTAGCATTGCTTGTTCCTATTTCTTATGTTCTAAGATCAGACACAATATACTGGGACTATTTCCATCAACACAAAGAAAGCTAAGAGGAGGTTTAAGAGAGATCTAAATGGTATAGTCGCAGCTGCTGTTATGATTGGACAAGCCAGATCTCAGGGTGGAACCTGGCTTGATAGGAACTTTTATTTTTTGTTTAGATACATGGAGATTGACTATTGAACAGAGTCACAGGAGTCAGCTGATGAACTTTTAACAAAATAATAAAACATTTATTAAACAAGAAAATATGAATTATATTACAGTACTCTTTCACCCACAACTATACCTTTACAGATATTTACAGATTCATAAGGATAACACAAGTTACAAAAGCCATCTTATACTCTCATGTTCACAGTAGGTACACGGTCCATGTAAACCAATGACCTGTGATCAGGAACACCACACTCTGAAACCAAGTGAGAGATGCCAAACCAAACAGATGCTATGGATCTCTCATCAACTCCCTGCAGACACCTGTCACACCGCCTCAGTGAACTCAGTCTTTCACATGAGAGTTTCCAATCTCCATTCTAAGAACTCGCTTTGGAATCTTCTAAACCAATGCTTTCTCTCCTTCTGATGTTCCTCTCCGCTGGGTCACCACGTGCATTCAAGCTTTCTTCCACGCACACTCTCTCAAATGGTCAACCATGCCAACAGTACACCACTGCTTCACATGCCCATGGTAAATTGTTACAGACCTTCAGCTGTCTCCTTGGACCTTCTGGCTTCTCGCATGCCTATATCGCTTTAAATCTGCATCTTGCAGTTTTCTTCTCTTTAAGCTTGAAGTCCTCCTCTCTGGTCCTTACTTTCACTTCCCCAGAACAGAACCTTTTCCAGATTCCTGCCCCTTGTCTTTTGACTAGGTTGTCCTCTTGGGACCTTTCCTGTTCCACTCCCCTGAATTTGGAAATTAAAGTTCCAGTCAATTTCTGGAACTTGCTTCTGTCGTTCCTTCTCCTGTGTCCAGCTTCTCTTTGCAGCTGATTTCAACTTGCATTCGGCTTGGAACTTGCTATCTGTCTCTCCTCTGCTGCAGCTGCTTTCAACTGAACTCAAATTGCCCACCCTTCTATCACTGTGTGGACTCCAGTTGCTAGACAACAGCAGAGTTTTATCCTAACCTTGTTTTAACTTTCCTGAAACACTACCGCCACTTGATAACACAGCTCTCCACTTCAAGGGTTATAAAACTCATTAGAAATGCAGATATACAAACAGAGCTTTGGACCTGCTGTCTCCAATCAAAAATGAAATTAGATTCTAGGTTTCACCTTTTAACTCACAAATAGAAAATAATATAAATTTAACTTAAATTTAATATACCTTCTTCCTAACACATGTATAACTTACTTAAACTATTTCTATTTCCTAACATAAGAGAGAGAACTAAGTTTAAAATGAGTCAAGTGAGCCCGTGTGTTGCATTTTAAAAAAAAATTCAAACTCCAGTTCGTCACTTTCACAGAGATGGTGCCCGTCGTGCACCGTGGAAAAATTTCTGTACAGGCAGCTTTTATGAAAATAGAGCTATTAGAATTTTTTTTATTATTCGTTCATGGGATGTGGGCATTGCTGGCCAGGCCAGCATTTATTGCCCATCCCTAATTGCTCTTGGGAAGGTGTTGTCATGCTGTCTTCTTGAATTGCTGCAGTCATGTGTCGTAGGAACACTCACAGTGCTACTAGGGAGGGAGTTCCAGGAATTTGACCCAGCGACAGTGAAGGAAAGGCTCCATGTCTGAATGGTGTGAAGCATGCAGGTCGTGGTGTTCCCATGCATCTGCTGCCCTTGTCCTTGCAGGTGGTAGAGGTCATAGGTTTGGAAGGTGCTGTCGAAGGAGCCTTGGTGAGTTGCTGCAGTGCATCTTGTAGATGGTACACACTGCTGCCGCTGTGCATTGTTGGTGAAAGGGGTGTCAATCAAGTAGGTTGTTTTGTCCTGGATGGTATCAAGCTTCTAGTGTTGTTGGAGCTGCATTCATCCAGGCAAGTGGAGACTAGATGGTGGCACAGTGGTAACATCACTGGACTAGTATTCCAGGCTAATGATCTGGGGACATCGGTTCAAATCCCACCATGGTACCTGGTAGAATTTAAATTCAGTTGAAAAAATCTGGAATATAAAGCTATTATCAGTAATGATAACCATGAAACTATCATCGATTGTCGTAAAATGTCCTTTAGGGACGGAAATCTGCCACCTTTACCTGGTCTGGCCTACATGTGACTCCAGACCCCATGTGGCTGACTCATCTTGACTGCCCTCTGAAATGTCCTCAAAAGCTACTCAATTCAAGGGCAAATAGAGATTGACAACAAATGCTGGACTTGCCAATGATGCCCACATACCATGAAAGAATAAAGATCATATTCCTGGGGGGCAGACAGGCTTTAGGGAGTCAGGAGGTGAGTTACTCTCTGCAAAATTCTCAGCCTTTGACCTGTTCTTGTAGCCACAGTTCAGTTTCTGGTCAATGGTAACCTCCCCCAGAATGCTGACAGTGGGGATTCAGCAACTAATGTCATTGAATGTCAAGGAGAGATGGTTAGATTCTCTCTTGTTAGAGATGGTCATTGCCTGGCACTTGTGCGGCACGAATGTTACTTGCAACTTATCAGCCCAAGCCTGAATATATGGACATGTACTTCAGATACTACTCAGGTACTTCAGTGTCTGAGGAGTCACAAATGGTGCTGAACATTGTGCAATCATCTGCGAACATCCCCAATTCTGATCTTACGATGGAGAGGTCATTGACAAATCAGCTGATGATGGTTGGGCCTAGGAAACTATCCTAAGGAACTCCTGCAGCAATGTACCAGGACTGAGAAAACTGACCTCCAACAACCACAACCATCTTTCTTTCTGCTAGGTATGAGAAAGGTTCTGCTGTTTTGGTAATGTTCCACAGATTATACACGCAGCAACTGACAGCAAGTTATCAGAAATACAATAACTGTCAAAAATAAAACTGAATGCAGTATTCTTTACTAGTTGATCAAGTAAATAGCACTTAAAATTTAAACTTGTTCCTCCTTACTCACCAGACTAGATGCAGTGACCTCACTGTAAAGAAGGCCAAAAGGTACAATGAGGAAACGTTCCTGTTCAGAACTGACCCTGACCTATAGGAAAAAACAAATAACTTGACTACACTTATAACTACATGACCATTATGTAATCAGTAAAATCTGAAAAATGCTTTTAAAGTCACAAATCAGCTCCCGAGTACAGCTTTGCATTTAAGCAAAAATTTGAAGACTACCCGCAAGAACTTTCTTTCCCCAAACATGCAGAAATGTTGAGGATTCCTGGCCTAAAATAAGGTATTGGTGTTAAAAGCTAATTAAATGATTGATATCAAGTCTGCACAAATTCAGACAATACAAAATCCTTAGAACCTGGAGATGTGATAAGATTTGATATATATGATGAGAGTATTTGTTGGTTGAGAATCAGCAGACAAAATGCTACAGATTTTTTCCACCATCAGCAAATTTTAAAAATGTGATGTGTACTAAACTCTAGGCTTTTTTTTTTAAAACTCTTATATCTGCCATTGTCATTTATGATGAATTTCAAGGTGTAATGTTTAATACTACACAATTCATACATAATACGTCTAGGGCATTAATTCAATGAGTCAAAAACATTGAGTTTTTATTATTAATAGAAGCACTGATGATTTCTTTTTGCATCCAGATCAATGCGAATCAATGGCCATGATTATTAATAAAAAAGTTAATTGAACTATCTGACTTTTTTCTCAGCAATTTTAAAGGCCACGATATAAGCTGCTTTAGGTTGCAGGCAGGTATGAAATAGGTTATAGGATATACATGCAGAAGAGAGGAATTGGGAGAGAAAAAGGGACACACTGGAGCCACTTCCAACCCTACACAAGGAAATCTGCTGCTGAAACTCCCAGGGGTCTTTGCCAACACTCTCCTAAATGGCCTGTTATTCTCCTGTAAACTTTAGTTCATCCAAAAATCTGTCTGTATCCTATGCTGCATCAGGCCCTGCTTGTCAGTCTTTTCCTCTCTGACGTCCTTTGGCTCCCAGTGCCGCAACTTTAAATTTCTCATCCTTGTGTTTAATTCCTCTGTGGCCTTGCTCCTCCTGCTCACTAATTTCCTTCAGCAATCCCATCACCCCCACCACCCCCCTAAAACTCAGTTCCAGCATATGCATTAAAGTTATCAAACATAACAATCATGTCACATAATACAGCAGCACAGAAAATTTCCTCCCAAAAAATAAGTTCTGCACATCTAATAATTCAGTTGTGTTGATGTAGAGAGCACAGTTGCTGGCCTGACAGGTATTTATTCCTCAAAAAAAATTGCCTATTGTATTTTCTTGCTTACTTCAAAGAAATTTATCAAAATTTATTTACAAGTCCAACTATAAAAATGTGATGAAAGGAGAGGCCTTCTCATTCTCATTTTTACAAGCCATTTTTTTTCATGTTCTCCTTAGGTTCAACTAAATAAGGTTCTCTACCAAATGGAAGGATCGAGGTAGAAATATGTTCTCTTAACAATGTATGTTTTTCAGGCATTCAGCTCAATTAGGAGATATGTATTACTTTTTTATTTAAAAAAGAGGAATTTGTGGAGTTCAATTT
Organism: Carcharodon carcharias; assembly: GCF_017639515.1. NCBI lineage: Eukaryota > Metazoa > Chordata > Chondrichthyes > Lamniformes > Lamnidae > Carcharodon > Carcharodon carcharias. The sequence goes on from NC_054470.1 coordinate 189,707,710, forward strand.
ACTGTTATGTGGTTGTAGATAAGTTGCGACCATCCAAAGAGGTCTGCCAGTCTATGGAAAGCTGCCAGCTTACAACGCAGCAATTTCTCTCCTTTTTCATATGCGACAGATTCAGATCCTCGGAGGTCATTCACAGGGGTAACCATTCCAAGACCTAAAATAATAATACATGCAAAATTAACAGTAAAACATTATGTAAATACCAGTTAAAGAAATTTAGAGGCACATTTTAATTGGAAGCTGCCACAAGTCAAGAATTATTTTATAAATAAAATTTTTCAGGAGCACTAGAACTGATTCACTAATAGTTTACTAGATTAGATGCAATTGGCAGCAGTTGCCACCATCTCCAAGTTCCCCGTCCAAGTCTCAGGCCATCCTGACCTGGTAATACATCAACATTTCTTCATCGTCACTGGGTTAAAGGTTGGGAATTCCCTACCTAACAGCACTGTGAGTTTACCTTCATAATGCAGCGGTTCAGTCCTACCTTCAAAGGCAATTGACGCTCATGTCCCATATGACTTTTGTTAGTGTGTAACTTGCAATTCGTGCATACCATACCAGTCTTAAAAAAACTCAAGTAAACTGTCTCAACATTTGGAATCAGAAAATTATATGTTCAAGCCAAACTACAAGATATAAGCACATATCTGCTCTGATACATTCGCACATTACTCATTGTTTGAGGCCCTGACTTTTGGGCAAGATGTTAAACCAAAGCTTTAACTGCGCTCAAGTGAATATAAGAGATCCTATGGTACTTCTCCAACAGATGTCAAGAGAATTCTCCTGGTGCCCTCGCTGACACAAAACAGATGAACTGGTCACTTATCTCATTGTCATCTGTGGGACCCTTTGAGAAATTGGTTGCTGTATGCCCACAAACAGTAGCAAGTATATTATTTATTAGCTGTGAAATAATTTGGCTTGGCCTCTGGATGTGGAAGATGTATGTAAATGCTAGTTTTTTTTTTCTGTGTACTTATTGCCCATGAAAAAAAGGATAATTAACAGTCTTGATCACTTGTGCCTTTTATGGTGAACATAACCCTATTGATTCTCTAAAGCAACAAAAGCAGAAAAATGAATAGTAGCACCTTCTCAACCCTGGTTAGCCTAGTGTGTATGTGTCTCTGTATAATATGGATAGAGTTTGCTGCTGTTACGTTGGCTAAATAATCAGGGGGTACTTTTTACAACAGAGGTCACTATCTTCAATTACAAACCATCATTTATGGTACCAAACAGAATCACAGAATTGTTACTGTGCAGGAAGCAGCCATTTGGCCATTTTTGTTTTATTTGTTCTTGAAATTTAGCTAATGCTGGCAAGGCCACATCTATTGCTCATCTTTTGTTATCCTGAAAAGATGGCGAAAAGCCTTCTTAAAATTGCTACAGGCCTTCTGATGTGGTCACAGGACAGTATTAGGTGGTTCAGTCAGGAAGTCCCAATATCTTGTTGGGACAATCAGCAATTATGATACTGCTGATGGTCAAATGGAGATAACTAATGTTTCTTTTATTTGAGGTAACCAATTATCTGGCACATGTGCAGCAAAATGTTACCAGTCACTTGACAGCCCATCCCTATCTGTACAATTCAGGTTGTGCTGTTGCCCGGCATGGGGAGCTCCATTGTTATAAATGGAGCTGAACACTTTTGGAATATCAACAAATCGCCATACCCCTGACCTTAAGAGTAAATTAACTAGTGCCGACAAACAGTGGCAGTGTGAAAGACAAAGCAGCGAAACTGCGTGGCTATCACCAGTTTCTCCCACACTACTGTATGGCAATAACGCAACTTTGCTTATGCTTGTTTTTAAAAACTGTGTATACAAACACACCACATTGAGCCTAATAGTTCTTTGCCCATTCCTTCCTAGAAAAATTCACTACATGCTTCCTCCTCAAAGCTATCATTTGCTGCTTCAAATATTTACCACTTCTCACTTATTTCAAAGATACAATAGTCTCTGTCTCAACTGCAAGCATTAAAAATGAGTGTCATCTACATAATTATGTTCAGTTTGGGTCCCATTAGAAATACTTACTCCAGACCACAACATAGCCTCGATCAAGGCACATATACAAGATCTGAATGTTACAGGTGTGTAGGTACCCTCAATATAATCAATCCCTTATGGCATTCAGGAGCCCTAGCAAAACGTCAATGGGAGAAAGGGATAAAAAAAGAGTCCATATGATACATATGACTCATATGATAGAAACGAATATGGGGAGGTTCTTGGGGGACAATTATCACACCCCAAGATATCACTGTAACTGTATTCATGCGCAGCATCCTTCATCCAAACACATTCAGCTGCTTCAATGACCTCCTTCTGTCATCAGTTCAGAGGCAGGGTTAATTGCTGACAATCCCACAATATTCAGCTTCATCCACAACTGCTCAGGTAATGCAGCTTGAAAAAAGTACAAATCACCTCCATATACATTGGGAACAAAGTGGATCTACCACTGTTCCTTGATGTATACTAGCTGCAAACCCTTCTTCAATCTGAACAAAATATATTAACTCTAGCTTTTTTGTTTCATATTGCTAAGCATGATTCTACCCATGCTGCTACTTTCTCTATTATACTGTAACTTGGATTTTTCTAACAAGCCTTGAATCACCCAAACACCTTCTGAAAGATAATAGACATTACACCAATATCATTCTCTATCAAATTGGATCACTTTTTCAAAAATAAATTGCATTTTTCAAATGTATGGATGGAATAGGACTGGCTGAATCCCTCTTTACAGAGGCACACAAAAAACTGGCAGCAAAACTCAGTGATGAACCCAAGTTCATCTAGGATTTGAAGACTGCACCCTCTTCTAGGTAGACTCTTGAACTTTTGGACAGGATACAAGGAAAAGCTAGGATAATTTGACTTTCACTCCTAGCCTTCAATCTTTTTTTACATGGATCTGCCCTTTTATCTATATCAGTACTTCCAAGTTTCCCTTTCTTGTTAACAATTTCAAAATCTTTCCCACTTTTCTATCTCTCAGCATCCTCAATATCTCGAAATCAAGACATCACAGTTTCATCTTTTCTTAGGTATGGAACGTCTTTATTTTTTTCATTTTTCCTTTCCTTTTATTAACATATAAGCCAAAATCGCTACTATGATTTATCTCACCTGCGCTTTTAGTCTTTTTAAGCTAGGTGGTCTCCTTCACTTTATGCCTTCACCTCCCAACAAAAAACTCAAAATTTTAAGAGTGCTTTTACACCGTCCACTAGCTATGCATTTAACAAAACTTGTAATGGAAAATTAACTTCAGTCTCCCCCATTGATGCCTCCTTCCACAACTCAAAGCCCCAAATTCTCAGTTACACAAAGTAGCACAAGATGATATCCTGGTGGGATCCTCACTTGCAATCCAAGGTATCAGTTGCTGACAGATCACTGTTGTCTTCAATGTTCAGCCTTCACTTAATTAAGTCTATGGTCAGGCATTGGGTAGTGACCAAAAGCACTCTGGAAGCAACTGTCTGTTGAAAAGATTAATCCAATGCTCCCACTAAGAAATTATATTCATCCTGAGGGTTCTCCTTGAATAAAGCTTTCAAACCCCAAAAAACTATTTTTTTTAAAGGAGTACTTTTTGGAAAAAACAGAACCTCTTTCCATCAAAGGAACACTGAAGTCAGTGGGTAACTAACTGCATTAGATAGAAATGCTTGGAACCAACTTTTCCGGATTCATTTTATTATAATCCAATATAGAGGCAATAACAACTCTGCCATTGGTGTGTTTGTGGCTAGGCTTCAGCAGAGAGACACTCATGCTTGCTGAGCTAGCACTCTACTACAGCTCTCCTGCTGAGGTCAGAGAGAATGCTTCATTTTGTACATGGAAGGTGAACAGATAATAAACTTTTTAAATTCAATTCACTAAAACACCAAAATATTCTTAACAAATAAAATACTTTGAAATAGATATTTTCTCCCTTTAATCAACCGTTTCCCATCATGGCCCAAGAGTCTCTCAAAACTCTGTCAGCATCACTAGTTCCGATTGTTGAGAGATAATACAAGGGCTGCATTAGTCAGTTCTCAGATCTGTGGTTTATCCCTCCCTACTGAGAACAACTCTCAGTCAGAAGTAATTCGGTCCCAGTTGTTTAATAGAAGATTTCACATCGCACAGAATAATTATACTTACTCATGTTTAACGCAGCCATTCCACCTTGTGGTGCAGCAGGATACATACTAGGCACATTTGTTGTCATGAAATCTGCAATCTGCTGCAATGCAAGTAGACTAGTAGGGTTTTTTCCTTTCTTGAGTTGCTCTTGAATCATTGATTCCAGTTCTTCACAGAAAGCCTAGAACATATTTTTTCACAAGGTGAGAAGTATTAATTCTCATCAATTATAATACTTTCCTCATCAAGGATTATATACCATTAAATAATTAAAATACATCCTTTCAAGTTAACGAAGTGTAAGCTATCAAATATCACCACTACCAATCTGGTCCCAAAAGAACAGACTATGCATTATTACTGGCATTTTACTTCAGTTCCAATTCTTGTATACTACAATTTATAACCAGAGGGGAAAAACAAAATCATTTAATGCCACAGCCAAATTTTTCTCCCATTGGCATGCCCTGTCCCTACCATGAAATAGCAAAAAGGCCAGCTATATCAATGCCAAATTTGAAATAGGGTCTGTTATTTAGGAAAGCTGGAGGAAGGCGGGGGTCAGGGTGGGGTGGTAGTGGTGGTGGGAAGCATTTCTGTTTAAAAAAGTCAATTTTTTCATTTGAAGAAAATCATGAACTTTCCTGAAACATGACTTAAAAAAACACTAGTATGCCTTGCATTTTCTTACATACACACAGTATGGAGGAAACTAGGACAGATTAATACACTCTGTTCAGGGCAAGAAAGCATTATTTTATAAGCTTGAGTGAAGCTGACCAGCTAACGGTAATAATTACTTAAGCACTTAACAACAAATCTAACATAAGTGACTAAGAGTGCTTTGTTCATGATATTATCCAGCTAAAAAGGCTTTAGAGACCCCTCACAACAAAAACAAAAACAAAAATAGCTGGAAAAACTCAGCAGGTCTGACAGCATCTGCGGAGAGGAACACAGATGATGTTTCGAGTCCATATGACTGTTCATCAGAACTAAGGAAATAGAAAGATGAGGTGAAATATAAGCTGGATAGAGGGCCAGCGATAGGTGGAGGCAAAGAAGAGATTGCCAAAGATGTAATAGACAAAAGGGTGTTGACAGTGGTGATATTATCTAAGGAATGTGCTAATGGTGACATTAAGGGTAGCAAGCAGGGCAAGCAAGTGGCAGATGGCCCTAGGGGGTGGGGTGAGGGGAAGGGATCGAAATGTGCTAAAAGGTGGAGATATAACAATAGATCGAAATAACTTTAAAAATAGGTGGGAAAAGAAAAATATATATTTTTTAAATTATAAATTATTGGAAAAGGGGGGATTGGAAAGGGGGTGGGGATGGAGGAGAGAGTTCATGATCTGAAATTGTTGAACTCAATATTAAGTCCAGAAGACTGTAAAGTGCCTAGTTGGAAGATGAGGTGCTGTTCCTCCAGTTTGCGTTGAGCTTCACTGGAACACTGCAGCAGACCAAGGACAGACATGTGGGCATGAGAGCAGGGTGGTGTGTTGAAATGGCAAGCGACAGGGAGGTCTGGAGATCCCTCCACCCCTTCGTGTTCCAAATTTGACTCTCAGTACGTTTTTTGTTCTCAGATGACAGGCAATAAAGGAGACCATGTCAGCAAAGCTGAATGCATAGTTTACCAAAAGTGGGGATGGTGAGACTTCTTGCACAACTAAGTGGCCTGCTTGCCAGGTCACTTCAAAGGTGCAATTGCATGTGCGTATTCCAGAGCAGGTCAGGATGACAGATTCCCTTTCCTAAATGAAGTTAAAAGAATATTTAAATTGGTAGCTTTTGTGGAATTTGAACTCAATTCCTAGGTTCTTCATCCAATAATTTAACCACTCTTCCACCGGCAGAAAAGTCAAGAATAAGAGGGCAGTGATTTAAAATGATTGGCAAAAGAACCAGAGGTTATATCAGGAAAGTCTTTTTATGTTGTGAGTGATTAGTATCTGGAATGCCCAGCCTGAGAGTGTGGTGAAGGAAGATTTGAGATTGACTTTAAAAAGGGAATTGGACAATTGTGTAGATGATTTACAGGGCTGGGGGAAAAGACATGTGAGTAGGTCTAGTTGAGGAGCTCTTACACACAGCAGGCACTGACTATATGGGCTGAATACCTCTTTCTGTGCTGTTACCATTCTGTGATGTTACCATAATCAGACCCGAAACAATTATATAGCAATCAACTTCAGTATAAAACAATTTGATGAGACAAATCATAGTATCTAGTGTTGATAAGATGAAACAAACACATGAACTAAAAATCTGAGTAAGACCATTGTTAGGGTCTCGAGGAAACTATTAACTTTCTCAGTTATTAACTGAAAGAATTATGCCACAAAGTTTCACATTATTAACTAAAATTTTTACTGCACGAGTTAAACAAAGCAAGTCGTCAGCTGTCCCTCAATTCAAGGACGATGTCTACTCATCAATGCTGCACACCTGGGATGTTACAGACAGAGATTTCAACCAAGAGATTTCGAACAAAGCAAGTACCACTAATTTAACACTATATTTCGTAAGCACTTATTCTTTAAGCCCAAAGATCTCAACAGAATACTTTCCGTTCTACTTTTATTTCCACCCCTATAGTTTACAGAATCTTGAGGGTTCCTTCACTTCTCCTAGGACCAAACTAAGGAGTGCCACAACTCTCAGGAATTCATTCTGATTCTCCTCAGTGTTCTCACTGTTTTCCAAGGTATAAGATTTCTTGCGCTCCTTCCGCCAGCATCTGCATAGGTGACCCTCCAACTCTCCTCAAGCACCTCATGATTGTCAACACCCCAGCTCAAGCATAAGCTTCACTGCCTTCTTGCTCAGTGACTCCAAAATCAGAAAACACCCCTCGTTTCTGATAGCCCTTTTGCTTCTGGTCTACAGCTCCTTGCAGATTTCTCTCTACTCATCTCAAAGCTGCTTCCAGGCTCAAACTGCAACTACTGGCAGCTTTGCCTCTCTGCCTGTTCCCCAAGCTGCTCCAACGCCAGATGTAAACTTACTGTTTCCTGTAAAAAAAAAGACAAACCCAAAACATAGAAAGAGAAAAGAGGAAATGGGGTAGGTCACTTGGCCCTTCGAGCCTGCTCCGCCATTCAATATTATCATGGCTGATCCTCTGTCTCAACACCATACTCCCACTCTCTCACCATACCTTTGACACATTTAGAGTCTAGAAATCAATTCCCTTCTTAAACGTATTCAGTGATTGGCCTCCACAGCCTTCAGTGATGGAAGGAGAATTCCACAGGTTCACCACCCTCTGAGTGAAGTTTCTCCTCATCTCAGTGCTAAATGGCCTACCCAGTATCCTGAGACTGTGAACCCTTGTTCTAAAACTCTCTGCAACCTATCCCCATGGCAACTTGGCATATCTGGGATGTTCCAGATATAGATTTCAACTAATTAACTTCACTTTCCAGTAGATTGTAATTTTCAATACCATCCATGTTTCAGAAAACTATGAAAAAATTCTTTACATGGATTTTTTTTTGGCATGCCTGAGGAATCAATACAGCCCTGTCAAGTACATCAGCTAATTACTTGGTTTTCTGGACTAGAAAGGGGCTACAGATAAGCTCATCTCTCCATGCGCATTCTGAAACCACTGCAAAAGTGCGTCCCCTTCTCCATTTTTAATTCCATGCTTTCTTTTTGAGAATTAAAATTTTGATGCCATTTAGTGTACATCTTTTTATATTGTTTTCCATAGGTCAGAGCCAGTAGATTTTGGAGAACTGAGGGGCTATGCTAGGTCTTTTGGTTTAGTTTGGTCAGTTCAACCAATTTTGTGTGTTGAGGCTTCTTTGCATGTCTTCTTCCAGTTATGTTTGCTCCTACAGTTGGTACTGAATAGCATAACTGTAACCTGACTGTACAGAGGGGGATTAAGTATCCAAGGTAAACTACAGTCTACCTGAAATACCTAGCATGTCACCCACCATAACTGTGGGCAGTAAAAATGGTGGAAACTGAATTACTTTACCCATTGAGCCAAGACTAATAACTAATGGTAAAAACAAAAAAACTGCGGATGCTGGAAATCCAAAACAAAAACAGAATTACCTGGAAAAACTCAGCAGGTCTGGCAGCATCGGCGGAGAAGAAAAGAGTTGACGTTTCGAGTCCTCATGATCCTTCGACAGAACAGTTCTGTCGAAGGGTCATGAGGACTCGAAACGTCAACTCTTTTCTTCTCCGCCGATGCTGCCAGACCTGCTGAGTTTTTCCTAATAACTAACGGGCATAGCCTACATATCCTTCCACTCTTTCTTTTACCTTCTTCACAGGCTCTTCTGCATATCTGATAAATGGTAGTTCGAACATTCAGATTTAAGGAAATTAAACGTTCAATTTCTCAGGAAATAAAATGAGCCTCAAACAACTCACGGGACCTTCAGGACCAGTGAGGTAATGATACGTTTTTCAAATTAAACCTGCTTTAGATAGTTTTCCCTTCTTTCAAATCTGAGAGAAATTTACCAAGGCTCTCAGCATAGCATGGGTTGATGGCAAAGGGACCCGGAAACAAATGGAAATAGTGATAGAAACTATCAAATTAAATCAAACTGAATGAGACAGTGCAGAGCTAGACACAGTTATCTGAAGACAGCAACTTTTCTTAGTGACCTCAGAATATTTAGCCCTTAGGTATGTCCAAATATAACATGCAACTGGATGGATTATTTTTTAAAAATAGGCAACTGAAGAGTATATCTAAGCTCTTCCAGTGTCATGAAGAAGCTTAATGCATTGAAATTGTTTACAGTGTACTTATCATTCCATATAAACAAGTTATAACATTTTCCATTAAGTTAATAATGTGGAAACTTCAGGTCGGGAATTTTTGGAACAGACTGCAGAGACATTCTTTTCATAGTAAACATTACTTTGCTGAACTAAAACTGCCCTTCTCAAAATGAAGACCACCAGGACGTTAGCACAACAGGAGGCACTTGAGGAATACAAAGTCATTCCCTTAAAAATTGCAAAAGCCATCAAGCTTCCACCAAAAGGGAAAAGACAGTTGCAAAGAGAAAATAGTGAACGTTTAGAGATTCATAGCTAATGAATTCAAATATATTTTAAAAATAAGAGCATAATTCTTAAGTGATTAACACATTAACCTACCTTAAGAATAAAAAGGCGGCATATGACTTATCTCAAACCATAAGTAAATAGAATACTAAAACTCAGACTTATCTTGGTCTTTCGCATAAGCCGTGTAAAACACTGCATCATTTATATCTTTATAGAATTGGCACTTGGTTTCCAAATGGATTGGTTTCAAGTGATTGGTTGATGAGTATTTTTCTTTTTCTCTCCCCCCTCTAAATTAGGGTATTGGCTAAAAACAAGAACTGGGAAATTAAAATTTTAAATTGGGGCAAGGAAAAACAGTAAATGGTCGTCTGGTAGTACATAACTTGAGTATTGCTGAAAAAAGAGACACATTGAATCTTTTCATCATGCACTCATCAGCACACTTCGCAAGAATACCAATATAAGGGGAAAACAATAATTTATACTGTATGTGAAGAAAGTGCCGATTGGCTGGTTAAGTGGACTCTGATTGATAGAGGCATTGCCAAGGAGAATGCACCAGTGATGGTGACTGACAATCAAGCGTTGTTTGAAGTTTAAACCAGGCAGCTTCACCCCAATTGGCCAAGGCATTGTCTGACATAGCAACATAGAAAATAAGAGCAGGAGTATGCCATTCGGCCCTTCGAGCCTGCTCCAACATTCATTATGATCATGGCTGATCATCCAACTCAAAAGAATAAAAACGAAAATAAGTGGATAAAATTTTTTTTCAAAATTTAAAAAAGGGTGAAGATAGAGGAGAGTTTTCATGGTCTGAAGTTGTTGAACTCAAATGTTCAATACAGAAGGCTGTAAAGTGCCTAATCGGAAGATGAGGTGCTGTTCATCCAGTTTGCATTGGGCTTCAGTGGAACATTGCAGCAGGCCAAGGACGGTCATGTGGATATGAGAACAGGTTGGTGTGTTGAAATGGCAAGCGACAAGGAGGTCTGGGTCATGCTTGCAGACAGACCAAAGGTGTTCCGCAATGCAGTCACCCAGTCTGTGTTTGGTCTCCCCAGTGTAGAGGAGACTGCATCAGGAGAAGCGAATGCAGTAGATGAAACCGAAGGAGCTGCTACACCTGAATGGAGTGTTTGGGCCCTTGGACAGTGAGAAGCTAAAGGGTCAGGTGTTACACCTTTTGCAATTGCATGGGAAGATGAGTTGTTGGGAGTGATGGAGGGGTGGACCAGGGTGTTCAGATTGTGCTTGAAGGACTGAGCAATTGTGCTGTGTATATTGATGTCTTAATAGTATTCAGTCAAGTGTGGGAGGAACATAAATGTTTATAGCATTTATGACATTTAAAGGAATCGTTTGACTGACTGCAAGAAGCCAATTTGGTTGTAAATTTGGCAAAAAGTGAATCTGCAGAAGCACAAGTTACATATTTAGGCCACACTGTTGGACATGGTCAAGTGGCCCCATGAGATGCAAAGTAAAAGCTATTGTAGAATTCCCAGTAACTACAGCAAAATGGGAAGGTTTGAGATCTCTAGGTTTTGATCAGATGATTTTGATCGCGGTTCATGATCGGATTTTATCAGAAATTTGTGCCAAACTTCAGTGTAGCTGCTCCACTGACTGGACTGTTAAAAAAGACACAGGAGTGTCAGAATTCTTTTTCGTTCATGGGATGTGGCCGTCGCTGGCTAGGCCAGCATTTATTGTCCTGAGGGCATTTAAGAGTCAACCATATTGTGGGTCTGGAGTAGGGACACATATAGGCCAGACCAGGTATGTCTCTAAAAAACATTAGTGAACCAGATGGGTTTTTACAACAATCGACAATTGTTTCATGGTCATCATTGGTCTTTCAATTCTAGATTTTTATTCAATTCTACTTCCACTATCTGCCATGGAGGGATTCGAACCCGGGTCCCCAGAGCATTACTCTGGGTCTTTGGATCACTAGTCCAGCGACACTACCAATGCTAAAACTGCCATTGCCTCCCCATGCCTTTGACAGCTTGAAAGCTATACTAATAACTACACCAGTTCTATTAGCACCTGACTATATAAAGCAGTTTAAATTGACAATTGATGCCAGTGATGTGGGTGTTGGTGCTGTGTTGCTTCAGAAGATGAACTAGGAACTGAGAAGCCAGTAGGATATTTCTCACAGAAGTTTAATGTACACCAGAAGAAATATTCAACTATTATGTGACTAAGTTTGTTAGCTTTGCAACATTTTTCAGGTATATGTTGCAAACAATTCTTCAGAGGCAGTTGTATATACAGACCACAATTCTTTGAAGTTTCTGAGAAAGTTTTGGGTCAAAAACACAAGACTGTTTTGGTGGAGTTTAATATTACAACCACTCAAGTTACAAATTACACATATGGCTGGATGAGAAAATTTGATTACAGGTGTTTTGTCAAGAATTTAAAATTCAAAAGAACTTGGATATGGGTAAATGGAGAATGGACTGGAATGAACTCTTTTTTTAAACAAAAGACTTGGATAGTCAATGCATGTAAACTATTGTGAAATAGTTTTGTTTGTATGGTTAAATGTAGTAAGGAATACAAACTAGTTTGAGAAAATTAAACCATTATTTGGAATTATGATGGTTCATTTCTAGCCAAGAAGGGAGATGCGAGAAATTGATTTTTGTTTTACATTTTTGGGGAATATTGTGTTATTCTGTGGAAAAGGCTGTGTGTGTACGATTTAATTAAGCTGGGCAGAGATTACTAGGAGACAGGCTGTCTGGGCCGGGGGGGGGGGGGGGGGGGGGGGGGTGGTTAAAACCATGAAAAGGATAGAAGTGTTAGGTCTGAGGTACAAGTAAAAATAGGTCAGATCTAACATTTGCAATTTTAGATAAGTTGAGTTTGTTTGAATATCAAAGGGGAGTCAGAGATAGAAAGAAACATGTTTGCATCTTGCAGGAGTTCCAAAGGTCAACAGAAGTGGGGATATTATATTTTATTGACCTAAAAACAAAGACAAAGTAAAAACATGAAAAATTTTATATTTGGAAGGATTTGAGTTTCAAAGAGGTGTGAGAACAATGGAACCTGAAATTGGTGGGGGGGGAGGAGTGTTTTAGACTTACTGTGGAGAGCTAAGGATATAGCTGTTGAGCTGGAGATGTGAGATGTAGCAGCTGGAGCTGTGAGCTAGGAGATGATTTAGTTTAAATCAATCATCTAGTCAAGCCAGAAAAGTCTTGGGCTGCAAAAGGCAGTTTTGTTCTGAAGTTTGGTTTTCCACAGCAGAGTGGAAGTGTGTTACAGGTCATGTGGTACGCTTTTATTAAAGCTACTACAGTTTGCCTTGGGTAATATTACTGGATTTTTTATAGATAAACATCTATAAGGAAGTGCTGCCTGGAAGATGTTTACTTGTAGGTCTATCAAGTAGGGAGTCTTTTGGGGGAAGGCGTTGTAAGACTAAGTTTAACAGTGTAACTGTAGTCTTGTGGGCTTAAGTTATTTTTTATTCTTGTTAATAAAACTTTTACTCTCAGTTTTAAAAATTCCAAAGTGTTACTGGACTTCTTGCTGCTGAGAACAGTACAGCTTCTTCTTGTTTTCAGAATACAAAATAAAAGGTATGGCCCTTAAGCCAAGTTTCCTGGCTATGGTCACAACAATATAGACAACTCCTCCTTCTATTTCTTATGCATTCACGAATATAGTTGCAATATCATAATATTTACAATATTTGGTCTAAGATTTTAACAATATACCTACCATTCACATCAAATAATTTACTGACGATGAAATGATACCAGTCAATCTTTGTACCTGATCCTTATTTCAAATAACAATGAACACATGCATCTGCAGAGATTCAATTAAAAAGGAAATGTGTGCAGTTACCGGACTCTGCAGAATCATGGAAACTCTTTTCCTCTGCTCCATCATGTTGAAATCCTGACGCAAATCTGGGGGCATATTCCTCTCTCGGAGGTATTCAGGATTGTTCTCATCAACTCGGTCGAAGTATTTCTCCTTATGCGGAGCAGTCGATGGAGGGGGGGAGGTAACCACCCCCGCACCAGAGTCACCATTCATAGCAAGATATTCTAGGCTCCTATGAGGGAAAAATATTGAAATGTTAACCCACATCACAGAATTGTTACAGCATAGGAGGCAGCCATTCGGCCCATCGTGTCTGTAGTGGCTCTCCAATTGAGCGTTATGACTTAGTGCCATTCCCCCGCTTTTTCCATCGCATCCTTGCACATTATTTGAATAGAAACAATCATTTAACGCCCTCTGGAATGCCTCAATTAAACCTGCCTCCATCACACTTCCAGGCAGTGCATTCCAGACCCGAACCACTCGCTGAGTAAAAAAGTTTTTTCTCACATCACATTTGCTTCTTTTGCAAATCACTATAAATCTGTGCCCTCTCGTTCTTGATCCTTTTACGAGCAGGAAATTCTATCTACTCTATCCAGCCCTCTCATAATTTTGAACACCTCTACCAAATCTCCTCTTAGCCTTCTCCTCTCCAGGGAGGACAGTCCCAACCTCTCCGATCTATTTTCGTACTGAAGTTTCTCATCCCTGGAACCATTCTTGTAAACCTCTTCTGCACTCTCTCCAATGCATTCACATCCTTTAGTGTGGCACCCAGAATTGTACACAATACTCCAGCTGAGGTCTAACTCGTGTCTTATATAAGTTCAGCATAACCTCCCTGCTCTGAAACTCTATGCTCCAAATATTAAAAGCCTAGGATACTGTATGCTTTATTAACTGCTCTCTCCACCTGTCCTGCCACCTTCAATGACCATTGCACATGTACACATAGTCCCTCTGCTCCTGCTCACCCTTAAGAATTGTACCCTTTCTTTTATATTGTCTCTCCATGTTCTTCATGATAATAATAACCAATAAACCACTAAAGACACATTTCTCAGGGGAAAGATTCCATCCAGTTTTAGAGTTAATGATCTTGAGCACAAAAAACTAAACCAGTAAAAAGTTAAGTGAAGTTGACAATTTGCTCCACCTTCATACTCAATCTTTTGATATTCTTATATTTATGCTGCCATTATATTTGGAGTTCAAGTGAAGCTTAAGTGTCAAAGGAGTTAAAATTAAAACTATATTTAATAAACTAGGATACCAAGAACATGAAAAGGTGTAAAAAAATTATTTAAAATTTCTGCAAGTCAGAAATTAAGGAAAAAAGTCATGCAGCTATCATTAAACAATGAGAATTACCAGTCTTTTTGTACTGTTACAAATTTTAAATAGACGTATCATGTATCCGTGATCACAAACACATTGCAGTACTTATTAAAGTCTGTTGAATGAGTTAAAAGTAAATTTGAAGCAGTGAAAATTCATTGCTGCTCCAGCAGGTCTGCATCAAAACTTTCCATTTCTTTTTAAACTAAACTGCAACTGAGTTTTAAATGTAACAGTTGAGGATTTTGTGAAAGTTTATAAATAAATTGAAAAATGATTTTGAAATAAAAACTGTAGACAATCCACAAGAAACATTTGCGTGTTACATAAGAACATAAATAGGACGAGTAGGCAATTCGGCCCCTCGAGCCTGCCCTGCTATTTAATCAGATCATGGCTGATCTGATTGCATCCTCAACTCCACTTTCCTGTCAGCCCCCCTCCATAACCCTTGATGCCTTTGTAGATCAAAAATCTGCTGAACTCAGCCTTCAATATTCAATGACCCAGCCTCCACTGCTCTCCGTGGAAGAGAATTCCAAAGACTAGCGACCATCAGAAGAAATTACAACTTATCTCCGCATTAAATGGGAGATCCCTTATTTGTTAGCTGTACCCCTTAGTTCTACATTCCCCTGAGAGGGGAAACATCCTTTCAGCATCTGTCAAGCCCCCTCAGAATCTTTTATGTTTCAATAAGATCACATCTCATTCTTTGAAACTCCATTAGGTACAGGCCCTATCTGCTCAAATTTTTCACAAAAGAAAACCCCTTCATTCCATGGACAAATCTAATGAATTTTCTCAGAACTACCTCAATGCAAGTGTATACCTCCTTAACTGTACACACTATTCCAGGTGTGGTCTCAATGTCCTGTACAGTTTTAGCATGACTTCCCTACTTTTATACTCCATCCTCCTTGCAATAAAGGCCGACATCCATTTGCCTTCCTAATTATTTGCATGCTAACTTTTTGCGACTAATATACAAGGGTACTCAGATCCCTCTGTACTACAGCAAATAATATTCTGCTTTTCTATTCTTCCCACAAAAGTGGACAACCTCACATATTCCCACATTATGCTCCACCTGCCAAATTTTTGTCCACTCAATTAACCCATCGATATCCCTTTGCAGACTCTTTGTCTTCACAACCTAATTTCCTACACATCTTTGTACAGTCAGTAAATTTGGCTACAATACATTCAATCCCTTTAACAAAGTCATCAATTTAGATTTTAAATAGTGGAGGCCCCGTGGTACTCCACTAGTTACAGTTGCCAACCTGAAAACGATCCATTTATCCTGATTCTGTTTCCTGTTAATTAGCCAACACACTATCCTTGACTCACACTTTTTAAACAATAAAAGCTGTTTCATCTACAGTCAGAGTAGGCAGCTGGATAGCCTTTCTTTGGCTGCTTCAATCATCTTGTTCCGTTTCATCTGTGAGATAAACCAGCCAAAATATAAACAAAACAGGATTATCAGGAGAGGGAAACTCAGTGCATCGTGCCAGAGTTGAGCGCTTCAGGGAGCTAAGCAGAGCAAGGGACTCTGTTTGGTTGCTTTTGCCTAAACTCTTTCAGCCTACAGGAATTGATTCTGCTCTGCTACAGGAGAAGAAGCTGTTTAATTGATGAGTATCTGGTAAGCAATTAAGGTTTATTCTATTCCTAAGGCTCAAAGTAGTATATTTTGAGCAACGGGTGAGCGAGGGAAGATAAAAGACACAGATCGAGAGGCCTACCTGCAGTGAGACGAGTGGCAGAGAGATGTCACGAGTGCAGGGAAAGCGGCTGATTGGCGAGTATTTCTAGTCTTTAAAGTAAAAGGTCTTTAGTTTGTGTTTAGGTCTCTAGGCCCCCTAACCATAGCTATACTGTAGGACAGCGAATAAATCAGGGAATAATAAGGGCATGTAAAAACAGCAGTACATTAACCATGGGTGGCTTTAGCCTTCATGTAGATTGGGAAAATCAAATTGGCAGAGGTAGCCACGAGCAAGAACTCATTGTATTCGGGGCAGTTTCCTACAACAATATGTTGTGGATCCAACCAGGGATCAGGCTATTTTGGATCTGGTAATGTGTAATGAGGCAAATTTAATGAATGGTCTCAGAGTAAAGGATCCCCTAGGAAACAGTGACCATAACGTGGCAGAATTTAGTATTCAGCTTGAGACTGAGAAACTTGGGTCAGAAACAACTGTGCTAAATTTAAATAATGGTAATTACAAAGGAATGAGGGAAGAGTTGGCTGGAGTGGACTGGGAAGCGATGGCGTAGTGGCATTGTCACTGGACTAGTAATCCAGAGGCCCAGGATAATGCTCTGGGGACCTGGGTTCAAATCAAGCCATGGCAAATGGTGGAATTTGAATTCAATAAAAATCTGGAATTAAAAAAGTCTAATGATAGCCATGAAACCATTGTTGATTGTTGTAAAACCCATCTGGCTCACTAAAGTCCTTTAGGGAAGGAAATCTATCGTCCTTACCTGGTCTGGCCTACATGTGACTCCAGACCCACAACAATGTGGTTGACTCTGAACAAGGGGAATTAGGGATAGGTAATAAATGCTGGCCTAGCCAGCGACAACCATATCTAATGAATAAAAAAGAAAGGAGTTAAGCAGAAAGGTCATTGATCAACAACGGCAGACGTTCACTGGCCCTCTATCCAGCTCTTCTTGGGTTCCCCCCCACCACACAAACCAGCTTATATTTCATCCCTTTTCTATTTTTCCTTAGTTCTGTTGAAGAGTCATGCGGACTCGAAATATTAACTGTGTTCCTCTCCACAGATGCTGCCAGACCTGCTGAGTTTTTCCAGATATTTTTGTTTTTGTTTTGGATTTCCAGCATCCGCAGTTTTTTGCTTTTATAATAGAAGAGGGAGTTGGCATAAGGGGGGCATTTTCAGGATGGCAACCTGTAACTAGTGGAGTTCCACAGGGATCAGTGCTGGGACCACAATTATTTACAATATATATTAATGACTTGGATAAGAGAAGTGAATGTACTATCGCCAAGTTTGCAGATGACACAAAGAAAAATAGTTGAGAAGGCAAGTAGTGAGGATGACAAAGTCATAGATATAGATAGGTTAAGACAGGTTACGTTAGTGGGCAAAAACTTTGCAGATGGAATATAACGTGGGAAAATGTGAGGTTATGCACTTTGGCACGAAGAACAAAAGAGCTGAATATTATTTAAGTGGAGAAAGACTGCAGAAAGCTGCAGCAGAGGGATTTGGGGGTCCTCGTGCATGAATCACAAAAAGCTAGCATACAAGTTCGGCAGTAGTAGGAAAGGCAGTATAAAAATAGGGGAGACTTGCTAAAACTATACAAGGCATGAATCAGACCACACCTAGAATACTATGGACAATTTTGGTCCCCCTTTCTACGGGAAGGAATACTGGCATTGGAGACAGTCCAGAGAAGGTTCACTCAGTTGATCCCAGGTATGAAGGGATTTTCTTATGAGGAGAGGTTGCGCTTGTACTCATTGGAATTTAGAAGAATGAGAGGCGGCCTTATTGAACCATATAAGATTCTTAGGGGGCTCGGCAGGGTAGTCCCGCCTTCACATTGAAGATACCCTCCATCGTGTTGTGTGGCACTACCACTGTGTTAAATGGGATAGATTTCGAATAGGTCTAGCAACTCAAGAGCGGGCATCCATGAGGTGCTGTGGGCCATCAGCAGCAGAATTGTACTCGAACACAATATGTAACCTCATGGCCCAGCATATAACTTCCCCACTCTACCATTACCATCAAGCCAGGGGATTGAACCTGGTTCAATGAAGAGTGCAGGAAGGCATGCCAGCAGCAGTACCAGGCATACCTAAAAATGAACTGTCAACCTGGTGAAGCTATAACACAGGACTACTTACATGCCAAACAGCATAAGCAGCAAGTGATAGACAGAGATAAGCGATCCCACAACCAACGGATCAGATCTAAGCTCTGCAGAGCTGCCACATCCAGTCATGAATGGTGGTGGACAATTAAACTCACTGGAGGAGGAGGCTCCTCAAATATCCTCATCCTCAACGATCGAGGAGCCCAGCACATCAGATCAAAAGGCAAGGCTGAAGCATTCGCAACAATCGTCAGCCAGAAGTGCCGAGTGGATGATCCATTTCAACCTCCTCCAGATGTCCCCAGCATCACTGATGCCAGTCTTCAGCCAATTCGATTCACTCCACATGATATCAAGAAATGGCTGAAGGCACTGGATACTGCAAAGGCTACAGGCTCTGACAATATTCCAACAATAGATCTGAAATTTGTACTCCAGAACTTGCTGCGTCTCCAGCCAAGCTATTCCAGTACAGCTACAACACTGGCATCTACCCGGCTATGTGGCAAATTGCCCAGGTATGTCCTGTACACAAAAAGCAGGACAAATTCAACCCGGCCAATGAGCTCCCCATCAGTCTACTCTCAATCAACAGTAAAGTAGTGGAAGGGGTCATCAACAGGTCTATCAAGCAGCACTAGCTTAGCTATAACCTTCTCACCAGGGCCACTCAGCTCCTGACCTCGTTACAGCCTTGGTTCAAACATGGGCAAAAGAGCTGAACTCCAGAGGTGAGGTGAGAGTGACTGCCCTTGGCATCAAGGCAGCATTTGACCGAGTGTGGCATCAAGGAGTCCGAGAAAAACTGGAGTCAACAGGAATCAGGGGGAAAACCTAGCACTGGTTGGGGTCATACCTAGCACAAAGGAAGATGCTTGTGGGTGTTGGAGGTCAGTCATCTCAGCTCCAGGACATCAGTGCAGGAGCTCCTCAGGTTAGTGTCCTTGGCCCAACCTATCTTCAGCTGTTTCAAAGGCCTTCCGTCCATCATAAGGTCAGAAGTGGGGATGTTCACGGATGATGGCACAATGTTCAGCACCATTTGCAGCTCCTCAGATACTGAAGCAGTTCATGTCCAAATGCAGCAAGGCCTGGACAATATCCAAGCTTGGGCTGACAAGTGGCAAGTAACATTCATGCCACCCAAGTGTCAGGCAATGACCATCTCCAACGAGGGAGGATCCAACCATCACCCCATGATATTCAATGGCATTAGCATCACTGAATTCCCCCAATATCAACATCCTAGGCGTTACCATATAAATACTGTGGCTACAAGAGCAGTTCAGAGGTTAGGAATTGTGCAACGCGTAACTCACCTCCTGACTCCCCAAAGCCTGTCCACCATCTACAAGACACAAGTCAGTAGTGTGATGGAATACTCTCCACTTGCCTGGATAAGTGCAGCTCCCACAATACTCAAGAAGCTGGACACCGTCCAGGACAAAGCAATCCGCTTGATTGGCACCACATCCACAAACATTCACTCCCTCCACTACCGACCCACTGTGGCAGCTGTGTGTACCATCTAGAAGATGCACTGCAGGAATTCACCAAGGCTCCATCAACAGCACCTTCCAAACCCACGGTCACTACCATCTAGAAGAACAAGGACAGCAGATAGCTGGGAACACCACTACCTGGAAGGTCCCTTCCAAGTCACTCACCATCCTGACTTGGAAATATATTGCTGTTCTTTCACCGTCGCTGGGTAAAAATCCTGGAACTCCCTAACAGCACTGTGGGTGTACCTACACCATATGGACTGCAGCTGAAGAAGGCAGCTCACCACCACCTTCTCGAGGGCAATAAATGCTGGCCCAGCCAGTGAAGCCCACATCCCATGAATTTTTTAAAAATTCTGAGAGGTTGTTCCCCCTTGTGGGAGAGTCTAGGACCAGAGGGCATAATCTCAGAGTAACGGGTCACCCATTTAAGACAGAGATAAGCAGGAATTTCTTCTCTCAGAGGATAGAGAGTCTGTGGAATTCTTTACCAGAAAGAGCTGTAGAGACCGGGTCGTTAAGTATATTCAAGGTTGAGGTAGACAGATTTTTAATCAGTATGGGAATTGAGGGTTATGGGGAAAAGACAGCAAAGTGGAATTGAGGATTATCAGATCAGCCATGATCTCATTGAGTTTGCTCCACCATTCAATGGGCTGAATGGCCTACTTCTGCCCCTACCTCTTGTGAAACAGCTTTAAGTGAATAAGTTCCCATAGGAATCAATTATAAAGCAAGAGTTAGATTCCTTCTGAACATTTCTTGCCCAGGAAAACAATGTACAAGGTTAAAATACTGTAACACACGTGCTGCACCATGCATTTCTAGATGAAACAACTTGCAAAATAAAAATAAATTGCAATATACAATGTAAAATGTTTAAAAAGAATCACAGTACACTCACCTACAGTACTTTTAGACTGTCTGGATCCATCTAATGGCAGAGATTAGGTGGTACAGGTAGCAGCTGAAGTCCTAGGGCTACCTGCGCCAACCAATTTCTGCCAGGAGATAGAGGCCAGAATTTCAGTGCGAGGGCAGGAACCGATGAGCCAGGAGGGGCAGCAAGATCAGAGGCAAGGCAGGCAGGCACTGTGGGAGGAGGGACTGATGGCAAGAGCAGAAGCGCTGCGGGAAAGCTCATGTGTGCAGGCAGGCTACTGAAGAAGTCATCTGTGGCAAACGATGTTAAAGTGAACAAAAACAAAAATACCTGGAAAAACTTAGCAGGTCTGACAACATCTGCGGAGGGGGACACAGTTGACGTTTCGTGTCTGTATGACCCTTCATCAGAACTAAGAAATAATGAAATTAGATGAAATATAAGCTAGTAGAAGGGGGTAGGACAGGAGAGCTCGATAGGGGGCCAGTGATAGATGGAGGCCAAGTGATGTTAAAGTGAAATTGGCACCGTTTAATGGATATATTGATCCTACTTTATTAACGACATTAAAGCGAAACTACGTTAAGTAAGTCAACGTTAAGCAAGGTCTTATAATACTGAAATTCCTTACAATGTCAAATTAAAATCTCTTCTTTTTAAACAGCCATTATAAATAATATTTTAAAATAGATCAGGTTTCTTCAATATTAATTTGAAAAGAGTAATTTTAAAATTACCCACACAAAAACTCTCAGATTAAGATGGGAATAAATATGTTTTTTTTCTAGGTGGCAGGCAGTGACTCGTGGTGTACTGTAGGGATCAGTGCTTGGGCCCCAGCTATTCACAATACATATATAAATGATTTGGATGAGGGAACCAAAAGCAATATTTCCAAGTTTGCTGACAACACAAAACTGGGCAGGGTTGTGAGGAGGATGCAAGGAGGCTTCAGGGTGATTCAGACGAGTTATGTGTCTGGGCAAACACATGGCAGATGCAGTATAATGTAAATAAATGTGAAGTTATATGCTTCGGTGTGAAAAACAGAAAGGCAGAGTATTATTTAAATGGTGATATATTGGGAAATGTGGATGTACAAAGGGATCTGGGTATCATTGTACACCAGCCAATGAAAGTAAATAGGCAGGTGTAGCAAGCAATTAGGAAGGCAAGTGGTATGCTGGCCTTCATTGCAAGAGGATGAGAATTCAGAAGTAGGGATGTCTTACTGCAGTTATACAAGGCCTTGGTGAGACCACACCTGGAGTATTGCATGCAATTTTGGTCTCCACCTATGAATGGATATACTTGCCAAAGAGGGAGTGCAGCGAAGGTTCATTATGCTGATCCTGGGGATGGCAGGATTGTCGTATGAGAGATTGGTTTGACTGGGACTGTATTCACTAGAGGTTAGAAGAATGAGAGGGGATCTGATTGAAACATATAAAATTCTAACAGGCTAGATGCAGGTAGGCTGTTTCCCCTGGTTGGGGGGTCTAGAACCAGGGGCCACAGTCTCAGGATATGGGGCAGGCCATTTAGGACCGTGATGAGGAAACATTTCTTCACTCAGAGGGTGGTCAACCTGTGAAATTCTCCACCACAGAAGGCTGTGGAGGCTGGGTTACTGAGTGTTTTCAAGAATGAAACTGATAAATTTTTGGATATTAGGGGCATCAGGGGTATGGAGAGAAATCAGGAATATGGCATTGAGCTAGGGGATCAGCCATGATCATATTGAATGGCGGAGCAGGCTTGAAGGGCCGAATGGCCTACTCCTGCTCCTAGTTCCTATGTTTCTATGTCCAGGGGCTAAGATGACAGGCCTCCAACCATCTTCTTTTGTGCTAGCTATAACTCGAACCAGTACAGAGTTGACCCGATTCTCATTAACTCCAACTTTATTATGCTGCACTTGGTCAAACTCTGCCTTGATGTCAATAGCGGTCACTCTCATCTCACCTCTGCAATTAACCTCTTTTGTCCATGATTGCTTTCTTTTTCAGAAACAATCAGATTTTCAGTAGGGTGTGGGGAAGAGAAAGTAAAAATGGAATGTCAATCTTTCAAGTGTAGGAACATGGCAAATCCAACTAAAAAGTTTACAGGTTTCAAAACAATTGAATTACAACTTCTTAGTGCAGTTCCTTCATAGTTAAACTGCTACATGTTCAGTGTTGTGTTGGGTCATACACATCAGAAAAGGTTGGGCTTTAATTTACTAATCTAAAATTTTTTTAAAAATTCTTTCATGGCATGTGACAGAGGTGCAGAGGCAAGGCCAGCATTTTTTGCCCAACCCAGATTGTCCTAGAGAAGGTGGTGGAAAGCTACCTTCTTGAACCTGTATGGTCCACTTAGTGCAGGTATACCGACAGTGTTGTAAATGAGTTCAATGTGGTTGCTTCATCCAGTTTTCAAATTCCTTTTTCAATCAGGATTGATGCCCCTAATATCCAAAAATTTATCAGGATTGATTCTTCAACACCCTTGGGCTAGGGAAGGTGGTGAAAGGGGCAGGTTTCCTGTTTGCTATTTAATGTACACATTGATGTCAACAGAATCTCAGCTCAGCTGTGATAATAACTAGCCACCACCTCACCCCCATCCCTCACCAATTGCTGAACCACCTTCTGCAATTCGAACCCTGGTTGATGTTTATCAGTCAAGAATGGCTGATTCAGTGTGATACTGAAGGGTTGTCATCCACTGAATTGGACCACAGCTGGAACAAACAACTTCTGGAGGAGGAGCGAGGAAAGGAAGAATATGATGTTCTGCGAGTGTTCCAAGTACACAGAAGTAGGTTAACAAATTCCATTGCTAAGAGGCCTTTTAATCCAAGCTTTTTCTTTTTACAGCTGCATATTCTAACCTACCCAGTTAATTTCTTAGTGAAGTTATGTATGAACATTCCAAAATACATGTAAAGCTAACCAAACAAGCCCCCAGAATATTATTCAACTCTGTTCAGCTAGTCTCCATAGAAATTATCAACCCCACAAGACTAGAACAGAGGAACCATCACATCTGGCAAAAGTATTTAATCCATTCAGTTCTTACTCATCAGTGCAATCTGCAAGCTAATTTCCTAATTATTTAAAAAAATAAAGCAATTTCTTCTGCCCCAATCTTGAGTTACAAACATTACAACAAGGAGCAGAAGTAGGCCATTCGGCCACTCAAGCCTGCTCTGCCATTTAATAATATCATGGCTGATCTGATAGTAATTTCAAATCTGCATCTAGCCAACCGCCTGTAACCTAACACCCTCTTGCTTACCAAGAATCTATCCACCTCTACCTTAAAAATATTCAAAGACTGCTTCCACCGGCTTTTCAGCAATACTTCCAAAGACTCGACCCACCGAAAAAAATTTCACCTTATCTATTTTATATGGGCAACCCCTTATTTTTAAAACAGTGATGCCTAGTTCTAGATTCTCCCACAAATGTAAACATCCTTTCCACATCCACCATGTCAAGACCCCTCAGGATCTTATGTTTTAATCAAGTTGCTTCTTGCTCTTCTAAACTCCAGCAGATGCAGCCTTAGCCTGTCTAACCTTTCCTCATAAGCCAACCCAACCATTCTAGGTATTAGTCTGGTAAACCTCTGAACTACTTCCAATGCATTTACATCCTTTCTTAAATAATGTGACCAACACTGTACACAGTACTCCAGATGTGGTCTCATCAGTGCCCTATATAACTGAAGCATAACCTCCCTACTTTTCTATTCAATTCCCATTGCAATAAGTGATAACATTCCATTAGCTTTCCCAAATACTTGCTTTGCCTGCATACTAGCCTTTTGCGATTCATGCACTATAGCACCCAGGTCGCTCTGCAATTTCTCACCTTTTGGATAATTTCTCTTTTATTCTTCCTGCCAAAATGGACAATTTCACATTTTCCCATATTATACTCCATTTGCCAGATCTTTGCCCACTCACTTAATCTATAATAGCTTTTTGTAGTCCTTTATGTCCTCTTCACAACTTACTTTCCTACCTATCTTGTCTCATCAGCAAATTTGGCAACCATCCCATCCATCCCTTCATCCATCATCCATCGTTTATATAAATTGTGAACAGTTGTGGTCCCAGCACTGATCCTGCGGCGTAACACTCATTACATCTTGTCAACCTGAAAAAGACCCATTTATGCCTACCCCCTGCTTTCTGTTAGACAGCCAATCTTCTATCCATGCCAACATGTTACCCCTTCATACCATGAGCTTTTATTTTCTGCAATAACCTTTGATGTTACACTTTATCAAATCCTTCTGGAAATCTAAGTGCAAGACATCCACCAGTTCCCCTTCATCCACAGCACATGTTACTTCCTCAAAGAACTCCAATAAGTTGATTAAACATGATTTCCTTTTCACAAAACCACACTGACTCTGCCTGATTACCTTGAACTTATCCGAGTGCCCTGCTATACCTTCTTTAATAATAGCTTCTAATATTTTCCCTATGACAGATGTTAAGCTAACTGGCCTGTAGTTGCCAGCTTTCTGTCTCCCTCCCTTTTTGAATAAAAGGAGTTACATTTGCTATCTTCCAATCTAAAGAAACCTTCCGAATCTTGGGAGTTACTGAAAATTAAAACCAGTGCATCAACTATCTCACTAGCCACTTCTTTTAAGACCCTAGGGTGGAGCCCATCTGGACCTGAACATTTGTCAGCCCGCAGATCCAACAATTTATTCAGTACCACTTCCCTGGTGATTGTAAATTTCCCAAGTTCCTCCCTCCCTTCCATTGCCTGATTTATAGCTGCTCCTGGGATGTTACTTGTATCCTCTATAGTGGAGACTAATGCAAAATGCCTGTTCAATTCATCTGCCATTTCCTTCTTTTCCATTATGAATTCTCCAGACCCACTTTCTTTTGGACCAACGTTCACTTTGTTAATTCGTTCTTTAAAATATTTATAGAAACTCTTACTATTGGTTTTTATATTTCTGGCTAGCTTTCTCTCGTACTCTAATTATTCCCTCTGTATTAATCTTTTAGGCATCCTTTGCTGCTCCTTATATTCTGTCCAATCTTCTGGCCTTCCACCTATTTCTACACAATTATACATTTTTTTAAAAAAAGTTTGATACTACCTTTAGCGTTTCTAGTTAACCACGGATGGTGTTCATTCCTTGGATTCTTTCTTATAACAACAACAGCAAATCACTTTCATAAAACCCAAAGCACTTCATAGAGCTATAATCAGACAAAAATAGTTGGTGATTCAAATGAGAAGATATTAAGATGGTAACCAAAAGCTTGACTGAGGTGGGGAGGAAGACAGGCTTACAGGTAAAGTTTCAGACATGGGGCCTAGGCAACTGACTCCAAAGTTACCCAACAATAGGGCGAAGGAAGTAGGAAGTTTGCAGGAATGCAGAGTTTCAAGGGGCATTTGTAGGACTGAAGAAGGTTGCAGAGGTAAGATGTTGGGGACAGATGGTGGTGTAGTGGTAACATCAATGAACTCGAAATCCAGAGGCCCAGGCTAAATGGGTTCAAATCTGGTGGAATTTAATTTCAGTTAATAAAATCTGGAATATAAAGCTAGTCTCAGTAATGGTGACCATGAAACTATTGTCATTCGTTGTAAAAGCTCACCTGGTTCACTAATGCTCTTTAGAGAAGGGAATCTGCCATTGTTACCTGGTCTGGCCTATAGGTGATTCCAGACCCAGAGCAAGGTGGCTGACTCTTAACTGCCCTCTAAATGGCCCAGCAAGCCATGCAGCTCAAGGGCAATTAGGGTGGGCAACAAACGTTGGCTTTGCCAGCAACACCCACATCCCATGAGAAAATATTTTTAAAAGTGAAGACACCACAAAGTGATTTAAATACAAGAATAAGCTTTTTAGATTGGATACATTGGAAGTTGAGAGGGGATTGGGCCAATGTACATCAGCAAGAACAGGAGTGATGGGTATTGTAATAAGATTTGGATGAACTGAATGGAGCAAGGAATTGGGAGGTTGACCAGGAGAGCACTGGAATGGTTGTTTGGTGGTGAAAAAGACGTGGTTCAGAATTTTATCAGCAGATAGGCAGAGGCAGAGACATAGGTGGACAACGTTATTGATGTTGAAGTAGGTGATTTTTGTAATGGAAAAGATATGGGGTCAGAGTCTTAGCTCAGGTTGGAAAGGATACTGAGGTTACAAATAATTTGGCTTACATAAAATAGTGGTCAGGATAGTAGAAGGGGATCATAAGTTAGAAGTATGTGGCAACAGTTGAAGATGATAGCTTCAGTCATCCTAATATGTAAATGAAAACATGAATTGCAGGTTATCCAAAACTGTGTATTGGACAAGCAGTGCTGAAAACAGACGCAGAGAGAAGACATATTGCCCTCTGGTTACATCATTGAAAGATGTCACCTTCCACATCTAAGACAATGAAATCCACTTCTACCTCTCCACCACCTCTTGCAACTTGAATGATAAGAACAGGTGAAACGTAAGGGAGGGCAAACAACGTGACAGAGGTTTGAAATAAAAGTAAAAAATGCTGGAAATACTCAACAGGTCCGGCAGCATAATTTGGAGACGGAAACAGTTAACAATTCAGGTCATGACGGTTCATCGGAACACAAGAACAAGAGGTTTGAAGTTCTTCCTAGAATCAAACAGAACGTAAAAGCAAAAAACTGTGGATGCTGGAAATCCAAAACAAAAACAAAATACCTGGAAAAACTCAGCAGGTCTGGCAGCATCTAGTGGGTGAAGGAATCAATAAAGGCTAAAAGGTAGAGATAAAACAGTGGATGGAAATACATTTAAAAATAATGGAAATAGGTGGGAAAAGAAAAATCTATATAAATTATTGGATAAAAAAACAAGGGGAGGATCAGAAAGGGGGTGGGGATGGAGGAGAGAGTTCATGATCTAAAATTGTTGAACTGAATATTCAGACCGGAAGGCTGTAAAGTCCCTAGTCGGAAGATGAGGTGCTGTTCCTTCAGTTTGCATTGAGCTTCACTGGAACAATGCAGCAAGCCAAGGACGGACATGTGGGCGTGAGAGCAGGGTGGAGTGTTGAAATGGCAAGCGACAGGGAGGTCTGGGTAATGCTTGCGGACAGACCAAAGGTGTTCTGCAAAGCAGTCATCCAGTCTGCGTTTGGTCTCTCCAATGTAGAGGAAACTGGATTGGGAGCAATGAATGCAGTAGAGTAAATTGAGGGAAGTGCAAGTGAAATGCTGCTTCACTTGAAAGGAGTATTTGGGCCCTTGGACGGTGAGGAGAGGGGAAGTAAAGGGGCAGGTGTTGCACCTTCTGTGGTTGCATGGGAAGGTGCCGTGGGAGGGGGTTGAGGTGTAGGGTGTAATGGAGGAGTGGACCAGGGTGTCCCGGAGGGAACAATCCCTGCGGAATGCCGCCGGGGGGGGGGGGGGGGGGGGGGGGGTGAAGGGAAGATATGTTTGGTGGTGGCATCATGCTGGAGTTGGCGGAAATGGCAGAGGATGATCCTTTGAATGCGGAGGCTGGTGGGGTGATAAGTTAGGACAAGGGGGACCCTATCATGTTTCTGGGAGGGAGAGGAAGGTGTGAGGGTGGATGCACGGGAGATGGGCCGGACACAGTTGAGGACCCTGTCAACGACCGTGGGTGGAAAACCTCGGTTAAGGAAGAAGGAAGACATGTCAGAGGAACTGTTTTTGAAAGTGGCATCATCAGAACAGATGCAACAGAGGCGGAGGAACTGAGAGAATGGGATGGCGTCCTTAAAGGAAGCAAGGTGTGAGGAGCTGTCGTCAAGGTAGCTGTGGGAGTCGGTAGGCTTGTAATGGATATTGGTGGACAGTCTATCACCAGAGATTGAGACAGAGAGGTCAAGGAAGGGAAGGGAAGTGTCAGAGATGTGAAAATGATGGAGGGATGGAAATTGGAAGCAAAATTAATACATTTTTCCAGGTCCAAACGAGAGCATGAAGCAGCACCGAAGTAATCATCGATGTACCGGAGAAAGAGTTGTGGGGTGATACAGATTTTTCTTTTCCCACCTATTTCCATTATTTTTAAATGTATTTCCATCCATTGTTTTATCTCTACCTTTTAGCCTTTATCGATTCCTTCACCCCACCCCCACCAGGGCTATCTGTACTTTGCCCGTCCTGCCTTCTACCCTTAATTAGCACATTCCTTAGATAATATCACTACCTTCAACACCTCTTTGTCCTTTTTTCTGTGACATCTTTTGGTTATCTCCACCTATCACTGGCCCTCTATCCAGCTCTACTTGTTCCCCCGCACCTCCCCCCTTAAACCAGCTTATATTTCACCTCTCTTCTACTTTTACTTAGTTCTACTGAAGGGTCATTCGGACTTGAAATGTTAACTGTGTTCCTCTCCGCAAATGCTGCCAGACCTGCTGAGTTTTTCCAGGTATTTTTGTATCAAACAGAACATGGCTGGTTGCACACCAATTTCAATTTAACAGGCAATCACATGCACTTATGTTTAGTCTAGAAGAAAAGCATCCTCTCAAATTTCATAACTGAAAATTTGCCACCTGTTAAAATAAAATTGCCAAGATGAAATGAAAACTGGTTAAGTCACAACTGAATTATGTTCAATTGTATTCGGGCATCCAGAAAAAAATTCTTACAAAAAGTCATCTAAAATATGCAATTTAAGTATCAGTTATGAAAAATATGAAAAAAAATGTTCACTCCTTAGCACACAGAATAAAAGCAGAGCAATAGATGAACTAGTCCTGAAGAAACCCTGCAAGGGCCTCAAACAATCCACATGCAATTCCTGAGGTCATAGGCAGTCTAGTTGCCAAAGTCATTCACACACAAACTGAAGACAGTCCTTCATTGTTCAATTATTTGAGGCAATTTTTGCAGTTATTCATCAGTAAGTCAATTTCAGCTCTTGAGCCTCTTAAGAACAAAACAGAGGCAAATTCACTATCCAAAAAGGACAAAAAAGAATCCTGCATTATAACTCTTGTAGGCCAAGATATTCACACTGATTACTGGAATAGCTTTCTCTAAAGATATTTTAGTTTAATTCCCAAGAAGCTGAATTTAAAGGGCCTTTGCATAAAAATTATAGAAGAGATCTCAACTTTAACTTATGTCAGACTGTAACGCAATCAAGTAGCCATTAATGCTCACTTCCTGGAATCAAGAAAAGCAAATTCTGTACATTGTACAGCACCTTCAAATATTTCTAATTGCAATACAGTTGATGGAATAAAGGGTGAATTTATTACACAGTTTGGTGAAAATGAAAATAACATATTTTATACTTGTAGTATAGATCATGCCACAATGGCACAAAAACAGGCAGTATGATTAGAGTAATAGATTTCTTATGATTGTGCTAGGCTTTGAATTGTTAGTCTCTCTGAATTCAGAGTGCTCGAACCTTCATTTTTTTGGTCCAAGATAACTTCTGAGCTTTACTTAAAAAATTCTGCAGCATGATTCCATACAACTCAAATTTCCTAAGTTTGGAATATACCCACAGTGAAATTACATGCCAGCAACAATTCTTCCCCTCAAGAAGCCAAATCCATCCAGATTTAACATGTGTCTAGCACTCAGGCTGGTCTTTCATCTCTGTCCTTCAACTAGCCAGCGTATTTATATCACATCTTTTGTTCTTTCCTATTTCGCTATATTATTATGGCATCTACCTGTGAATTTTCTAATACTCAAAATCTGAAGTCTGGAGTATTATGAAGGCCACACTTACCTGCTCACTGGGAACTCCCAAGTCCTGACAGACTTCAGAATTTCCACGCATGTGCAAACCGGGTGTGGGCTGCACTTGTACAGAGCTGCATCTTTAAATTCTTTGGGCCGAGGACCCTAAGGGTAGGGTCCCAGAGGGGACAGGGACAGCAACAGTGACAGGAAAAGGTCAAAGTTCAGTTAAGCAAAAGAGCAGTGAAACAGACTCCAAACAGTAAAGGGCTGTGGAGAACAGGCTTTAAGTGAAGAAAGCAGCCAAAGGCTGGTGACTTCCGTGCTATGGGCTGTTGGGACAAAGGAGCCCCTTCAGAGCAGCAGCTTGGTGTGCCCAAAGAGCTGAAATTGTGTAAGTTAGTGCTTGAGTGTGGACTTAGGAATCCAGGGGAATGGAATCTTAGGAGACAAGATCAAAACCCTGCAAGGTGGGCTTTTGATGCTGTCCCAGTTGGAGCGACTTGTTGGAGAGAATTCCCAGGTTAGATCCTCTAAAGTGAAGGCTGGAATCCGTCATGTGAGAGAGAAAGCGAGATTCAGGAGAAATTGGCTGACTCAGTATTACTGGCATCTGGGTGGTCCCAATCAGAATCTTACCAAAAACTTGGATGTCTGGTCAAGGATCAGAACAAGAGTCAGATTAGATTAGAAATTAGATAAATTCCCCTCAAATTTCCGTAAGAGTGGAACTTGAGGCCTTGGGGAGGGAATTAAGAGAAGTTTAGGGACAGAATTCCAAAACATAGCATTAGATTGCAAAAGGCATATCAAATGAAAAAAAATACTAGAAACAAAGATCAACTAATATCTTTGGAAAGGAAAAGCAGGACAACATTTTTCAAAGTGCTGGGTTCTTAATAGAAACACAGAAACTAGGAGCAGGAGCAGGCCATTCGGCCCTTCGAGCCTGCTCTGCCATTCATTATGATCACGGCTGATCATCCAACTCAATAGCCTGCTCCCGCTTTCTCCCCATACCCTTTGATCCCTTTCGCCCCAAGAGCTATATCTAACTCATTCTTGAAAACATACAATGTTTTGGTCTCAACTACTTTTTATGGTAATGAATTCCACAGGTTCACCACTCTCTGGGTGAAGAAATTTCTCCTCATCTCAGTCCTCAATGGTCTACCCCATATCCTCAGACTGTGACCTCTGGTTCTGGACTCCCCCACCATCGGGAACATCCTTCCTGCATCTACCCTGTCTAGTCCTGTTAGAATTTTATAGGTTTCTATGAGATCACCCCTCATTCTTCTGAACTCCAGCGAATATAATCCTAATCGACTCAATCTCTCCTAATATGTCAGTCCCACCATCCTAGGAATCAGTCGGGTAAACCTTCGCTGCACTCCCTCTATAGCAAGTACATCCATCCTCAGGTAAGGAGGCCAAAACTGCACAACAATATTCCAGGTGTGGTCTCACCAAGGCCTGTACAATTGCAGCAAGACATCCCTGTTCCTGTACTTGAATCCTCTGGCTATGAAGGCCAACATACCATTTGCCTTCTTTACCGCCTGCTGCACCTGCACGCTTAACTTCAGCGACTGGTGTACGAGGACACCCAGGTCTCGTTGCACATTCCCTCTCTCAATTTATAGCCATACATTCAGATAATAATCTGCCTTCCTGTTTTTGCTACCAAAGTGGATATCTTCACATACATCCACATTATACTGCATCTGCCATGCATTTGCCCACTCACTCACCTTGTCCAAATCACACTGAAGCATCTCTGCATCCTCCTCACAGCTCACCATCCCACCCAGCTTTGTGTCATCTGCATATCTGGAGATATTACATTTAATTCAATCATCTAAATCATTAATATATATTGTGAATAACTGGGGTCCCAGCACCGATCCCTGCGGTACCCCACTAGTCACTGCCTGCCATTCAGAAAAAGACCCGTTTATTCCTACTATTTGTTTCCTGTCTGCCAACCAGTTTTCTATGCATCTCAATACAGTACCTCCAATCCCATGCAATTTAATTTTACACGCCAATCTCTTATGTGGGACTTTGTCGAAAGCCTTCTGAAAGTCCAAATAAACCACATCCATTGGCTCCCCCTCATCAACTCTACTAGTTACATCCTCAAAAAATTCCAGTAAAAATTCCCTTTCATAAATCCATGCTGACTCTGCCTGATTCTGCCACTATTTTCCACGTGCTCAGCTATTAAATCTTTTAGAATGGACTCTAGAATTTTCCCCACTACCGACGTCAGGCTGACTGGTTTATAATTCCCTGTTTTCTCTCTACCTCCCTTTTTAAATAGTGGGGTTACATTAGCTACCCTCCAATCTGTAGGAACTGCTCCAGAGTCTACAGAATCTCAGAAGACCACCAATGCATCCACTATTTCTAGGGCCACATCCTTAAGTACTCTGGGATGTAGGTTATCAGGCCCCGGGGATTTATCAGCCTTCAATCCCATCAATTTCCCCAACACCATTTCCCTACTAATACTGATTTCTTTCAGTTCCTCCCTCTCACTAAACCCTGCATTCCCCAACATTTCTGGTATGTTATTAGTGTCCTCCTTTGTGAAGACAGAACCAAAGTATGTATTTAGTTGGTCAGCCATTTCTTTGTTCCCCATCATATATTCCCCTGTTTCTGACTGTAAGGACCTACATTTGTCTTCTCCAATCTTTTTCTCTTCACATACCAATAGAAACTTTTTACAGTCAGTTTTTATGTTCCCTGCAAGCTTACTCCTGTATTCTATTTTCCCGTTCTTAATCAATCCCTTGGTCCTCCTTTGCTGAATTCTAAACTGCTCCAATCCTCAGGTTTGTTGTTTTTTTCTGGTCAATTTGTATGCCTCTTCCTTGCATCTAATACTATCTCTAATTTCCCTTGTAAACCATGGTTTGGACACCTTTCCTGTTTTACTTTTGCGCCAGACAGGAATAAACAATTGTTGCAGTTCACCCATGCACTCTTTGAATGTTTGCCATTGTCTATCCACTGTCATCCCTTTAAGTAGCTAACTCACACCTCATACCATCGTAGTTTCCTTTATTAAGATTCAGGACCCAAGTCTTAGAATCAACTACGTCACTCTCCATCTTGATGAAGAATTCTATCATATTATGGTCGCTCATCCCCAACTAGATTGCCAATTATTCCTTTCTCATTACACAATACCCAGTCGAGGATGGCCTGTTCTCTCGTTGGTTCCTCAATGTATTAGTCCAGAAAACCATCCCGTATACGCTCCAGGAATTCCTCCTCTACGGTATTGTTACTAATTTGATTTGCCCAATCTATATGCATATTAAAGTCATCCATAATTACAGATGTTCTTTATTACATGTGTCTCTAATTTCCTGTTTAATGCCACATCACCACTACAGATTGGGGGTCTATATTCAAGCCCAGCTAACATTTTTTGCCCCTTAGTGTTTCTCAGCTCTACCCATACAGATTCCACATCGTCTGAGTTAACATCTTTCCTCACTATTGCATTAATTTCCTCTTTAAACAGCAATGCAACTCCACCGCCTTTTCCTTTTAGTCTGTCCTTCCGAAATACTGAATACCCCTGGATGTTCAGTTCCCATCCCTGGTCATCCTGCAGCCATCGCTCCATAATCCCGACTGTTTCATACCTGTTTACATCTATTTGCGTGGTTAATTCATCCACTTTATTACGAATGCCCTCGCATTAAGGCACAAAGTCTTAAGG
The DNA here is from genome assembly GCF_017639515.1 of Carcharodon carcharias. NCBI lineage: Eukaryota > Metazoa > Chordata > Chondrichthyes > Lamniformes > Lamnidae > Carcharodon > Carcharodon carcharias. Next base: position 189,741,822 of record NC_054470.1, read on the forward strand.
CTTGTCTTTTTAACATTACTTGTCCCGTTCCCACTATTTTTCACTGAGGCCCTGTTTGATTATTGCACTTGATTTCTCTGTCACTTTTCTTATTCCGCTTTCTGTCTTTTGTTCTTGTCTTTGATTCCCCTTCCTCTGACTCCTTACATAGGTTCCCATCTCCCTGCCATTTTAGTTTAAAATCATCTCCAACCACTCTAGCAAATGTTCCCCCTAGGACTTCAGTCCTACTCCTGCCCAGATGTAACACATCCAGATTGTACTGGTCCCACCTCCCCCAGAATCGGTCCCAGTGTCCCAGGAATCTGAAACCCTCCCTTTCACACCATCTCTTCAGCCACGTATTCATCCGATATATCCTGCCATTTCTATTCTAACCGGCACATGGCACTGGTAGTAATCCTGAGATCACTACCTTTGAGGTCCTATTTTTCAACTTACTTCCTAACTCCCTATATTCTGCTTTTAGGAACTCATCCCTTTTTTTTTAACCTATGCCATTTGTACCAATGTGTACCACGACCACTGGCTGTTCACCCTCCCCCTTCAGGATGTCCTCTAGCTGCTCTGAGACAGCCATTCAGAACTGCAGACTAAAAGATGGACAGGAATTTCCATAAAATTAGAGAAAAGGTGTAAGGGATTGGGGAGGGGGAACGTGCAGTACAGAGATGGATTAAACGGTCCTGCAACTATTTTAAAAAGAACATCAGGAAAATGTCATATTTTAAAATCATCTGTCAGCAAGAAGCATTAAAGAAACAGAACACCATGCAAATAGCTAAGACAATAAGGGGCACTCAAAAAAAGGGTGGGGAATTGATTTAATATAGACAAAAATAAACTGCAGGTACAGGTCTCACACCCAGGAAAATGCACAAATCTGCCTGCCCTATAAAGAGAAAAAGCAGGCAAACACCAAGGATACTTACCTATATGAATTAGTCTTGGCTTAGTGGTAGAACTCTCACCTCTGAACCAGTCCCAAGCCCCACTGCAGAAATTTTTACACTTAATCCAGGATGATACATCAATGCAGCACAGGGAGAGCACTGCACTGTCAGAAGTGCCATTATTCAGTTGAGATATTAAACAGGGGCTCTTTTGAGCGATCAATTGGACCTAGAAATGTTGTATATCTAAATATATGTGACTTTTTCCTTCAACTAAACTATTCAGGATTTATTTTCAATCATTTTGATGAACATTCAAATGTAAAAATTAGATTTCCAAGATTGTCATAACTGTATTTTTATTCCTTAGAAAACAATTCTTCTACATAGGGAAAATACACCACAGAAACAGACCATCTCGCCCAACCAGTCCATTCTGGTGTCAATGCTCCACTCTTGCCTCCTTCCATCTTTCCTCATCTACCACCTGGACCATTTATTCACTTCTCCCTCATATGCTTGTCTAGTTTCCCCTTAAAAGCATCTGTACTATCTGCTTCAACTACTCCCTGTAACTATGAGTTCCACATTCTTGTCACTTTCTGGGTAAAGAAGTTTCTTCTAAATTCCCTATTGGATCTCTTGGTAACTGTCTTATATTGATGGCGTCTAATTATGCTCTTCCCCACAAGAAGAAACACACTCTATACCAACTATCGAAATAGCTTACAATTTTAAAGACCTCCATTAGGAGATGCACCATGTAAGTTTTCTCAACAACATATCTATTGCCTCAATATACTCTTTATAAGAGGGTGAACAGAATTGCACACAGTACTCTAAATGTGCTCTAACTAAAGTTCAATACAGGTTTAGCATAGAGAATCTAGAACAAGGGACTCTGTTTAAAAATAAGGAGTCAACTATTTAGGACTAAGATGAGAAGAAATTTTTTCTCTGAGGCTTGAGAGTCCTTGGAACTCTCTTCCTCAAAAGGCAGTGGAAGCAGAGTCTTTGAATATTTTTAGGTCAGAGATAGGTAGATTCTCGATAAGCAAAGGGGTGAAAGATTATCACAGGTAGGCAGGAATGTGGAGTTGAGGTTACAATCAGATCAGCCATAATCGTATTGAATGGTGGAGTAGGCTCGAGGAGCCTACTCCTGCTCCTAATATGTATGTTCATATGTCCTAAAACAATGGACAATAGGTCCTAAAACAATGGGCAATAGATCAGCCAGCTACAAAAAGGATGGGTGGATAAAACATACATACCCACAGAAAAAATTTCTTCTCATCTCCATTTTAAGCAGGAGAACCCTTATTTTTAAACTGTATCCCCTCCCACAAGGGGAAGCATCCTTTCAGTATCCAACCTGTGAAGTCACCTCAGGATCTTATATGTTTCAAAAAGATCACCTCTCAATTTTCTAAACTTCAATGGATACAACGGAACAAACCGGGGAGAGGCGATGCCGCAATGGTCAGGTTTGAATCCCGCCACAGCAGATGGTGGAATTTGAATTCAATTAAAAAATCTGGAATTAAAAAAAATCTAATGATGACCATGAAACCATTGTCACTTGTTGTAAAAACCCATCTGGTTCACTAATGTCCTTTAGGGAAGGAAATCTGCCGTCCTTACCTAGTCTGGCCTACATGCGACTCCAGACCCACAACAATGCGGTTAACTCTTAAATGCCCTCTGAACTAGGGCAACTAGGGATGGGTAATAAATGCTGGCCTGGCCAGTGAGGCCCACATCCCATAGACAATTTTTTAAAAAAATCATTCTCTCCAGTTGTAATTTTGTTACACTTTTGAAATATCTCAATAAGTCAACATTTTCAGAAGAAAGTAAATGACCTGTTGGAGATTATCAAAATTAAAATTATATGGACAGATCCCTAGATTTAGCAAAATTTACAGTATTAAAATGGAGTTCAAGCATTATTGCTTTTCATTAGGTACAGTTTACATTAGAAATTTATAATTCTCATCGGAACCCACAAGAAATATAAATGGTGCTAAAGCACTAAACAGAATATACACTCTCACTTTTTTCAAGAAAACTCTTGTTTAATTTTACTTGTTCGTTTTTAAAAACAGTATTAACAAAAATCAGAGGGCCAGTCACTGCATTTTCACCCCTAAAATCAATGTTGAGATAATAGTCTCCTCAACTATACCCATGACGAGGAAGCAGAACTGTCTCAATATAGCTCCTAGCAGACACTGATTCACAGCAGCAGACTATACTTTGACAACGATTAGACAGGCAAGAGTGAAACCAAGTAAGGAAAATTTTATTGAGCTGGACAATAGTGGAGAGGCGTTGGAGGAAAACATTATTATTGACTGTCAAAAAATTACAGAAACATTGAAGAGGGAATAATGAACTGATATATAATCTGTGATTTTGGTTAAGATCATTTTGGTGCTGTCGCAGAAGTGGCCACATAATTAGAGAGATTCAATTTGGAGTTGCAGGAAAGATGAGCATGAAGCTGGCTGCAATTGAAAATTACAGGAATGGCAGGAACGTGGACTTTAATGAAAGTAAATGCACAAGCTAAAGTACTGTAGATGAATAGTAGATTTGTTTATTTTACATGGGATGTGGGTGTCACTGGCAAGGCCAACATTTGTTGCCCATCCCCAATTGCCCTCGAACTAAATGGACAGCTAGGCCATTTCAGAGGGCAGTTAAGAGTCAATGACATATCTGTGGGTCTGGAATCACATGCAAATAAGGAGAGCTGATTTCCATCTCTAAAGGGCATTAGCAAATTTACAGATGAGTTTACAACAAATCAATGATAGTTAAATGTTAGAGACTAGCTTTATATTCCAAATTTTATTAGTTAAATTTTAAATTCCACCACCTGACATGGTGGGATTTGAATCAGTGTCCACAGAGTGTTCCCATAGGCCTCTGGATTTCTAGTCCAGTGAAATCATCATTATGCCATTGTCTCCCCCTGTGCTGTGGCTTACAAGGACTATTTTGGAGAGTTCCAGTCATGGGGTGATAAAATTAAATGATATGCATTTATAAAAAAGGTGGTTTGCTGAAAATAACTTTTTATCTACTCTCAAAAGTGACAAAGGCACTTCCTAAGTACAACTCCCAATAAATCAACATCGTTCAAAGGTCACAAAATTTCTGACAGCTGGTTTATTCATCTACTAAAACATTAGTATACAAAACAACTTTTTAAATTTTGCTTTCATTGCCATATATTAATTAAATCATTAGTCTTTTTGGGAATTGCTTTAAAAAATGCGACAAATCTGCAGTTTTAGGAATATACATGAAAGCTTTTTCAACTGGCTGGGATCATTTTGGCAGAGATTCTAACACTTACTAAACTTGGGAAATGAGTTTGTTGCTTTTCCAACTGCCGAGTGTCTGTAGGACAGAACTATTCGCTTAAAGTAATAAATGGTCTTATTAACTTTGTGATTAAACAGTGCGTAGAGGATTTCAACTATACATTGCAACGGCTTTTTCTCAAAATCATCAAAACTAGCCAGTTATACAGTTTAGCAGCAAATCCTTATGAAGACTGACTTGTCACTTGAAGCCGAAACATAAGATACAATCTGTTGTTTGTGTTGAATGTATACTGTTACAATACTTTTTAAAAAGTATGATTGTTAACTTTTAGCCTGATCAAAACTGGAAAAAAGTATAGAAAGTAGAAATTGATAGCTAACAGGGCTAATAGCTTGCCGACTTTTGTCAGAATTAAACATTCTACTTCAAACTAAACTCACAAATTTACATTGTTATCTTCAGCAGAAACGTCAACCATTTCCTGGATTGAGCTATCCCTCTTATAACCAAACTTCATACACTAAGACACAAAAATAAAGGCAGACCAGAAAGTTTGGTATCACCTTTTCAATTTAATTGATCGCTTTGAAATATTTACTCAATGTTATGGGTCTGCATTATCAAACATATATACTTTCACACGAAAGTAGCTGTGGTAATCTGAGGGATTAGAATAGTTAGGTACTTGTTTGACCGGCGCAGACTCGATGGGCCAAAGGGCCTTTTTCTGTGCTTTAGACTTCTATGATTCTATGCATTCACAGGTTGCAAACATCACTAGAAAGGACAGCATTTAGTTGCCCATGTCAAGTCGTCCTCAAGAAGGTGGTGGTGAGCTGCCTTCTCAAACTGATGCAATCCATGTAATGAAGGTGCTCCCACAGTGTTGCTAGGTAGGGAGCACAAGTTTTCTCACTCTTGAATTGCAATCCCTTTAGCCTTGCAATCCATTAGCCTTGTAGATTACTTTTGGTACCTGTGCACTAACTTCTGCAGACAATGTACATGAACACAGAAAGTCCTTTGCTCTTGCACAGCTTCTACTCACAAATATTAAGAAAACACTCCCATCCGTTCTTTTTGAAACCAGAGTAGATAACCTCTCACTTCCATACATTGATATTTATCTCCCATAGTTTCTTATTCATTCTGTAATTTCCTTCTCCCTTCTAGACAATTTACTCTCAAACTGCACAAAGAGGGAGAGAAATTTAAGCAAGTCATTAATCGAGGCACTTAAGACAAGGAACAACTTCCAACTTAAATTCCCTCAGTCACCATCTGACAAAGCTGTTTTTCATAGAGTAGCTACAGTGCAGCTATACTGTTCAATCAAATGCAGAGTTAGAAATACAGTATCATCAGAATTGAAATTATTGGCTAGTTACCAGTCATGTGTCCCAAAAGTACAAGATCTTTTACATTTGGAAAGATGTATGAATTAACTTTCAATATGAAGATATTTTAAATAAAAAGGTGATGTTTTAACAAAAAGGTTAATTGGAAAGATAAAAAGGGAAATGTCATACTTATGGTGGAATAATCCTATTTGTACATGAAACATCCAATAACATTTCACATGAAACAAAGATCTGCATTGATGAATAGAGAATAAGCACAACTTCAACCCTTGACAAATGCCTAATCTGTGCTGTGCTGCAAGAGAATTGCCCAGCTGAGACTTAACCAGCTCCATAGCCAAACCATGCAGATAAAGATAATCCCATGTCTTATTTTAGGACTCTGCTGAGTTAGGTGGAACAATGCCTCTACATTTGACTTCAGTAACTCTGACTAAAACTTGTCAGGGTTCATGTTCACTTCCAGCAAGGATCACTGGGAGATCATATATGTAAATATGTTAGGAAAAAATAAGGCCATTACATCTTGTCATAGTGGCAGTCTTCCACCTCACAAGACAACGGATTTGCTCTGTGGTCAACTCTGTGCTAAGCACCATCTGGTGTGGCTCAGGGGCCCCACTCTGGTGGGCAGTCTCCGCTGCATTTGCTGTGGAAGATAACGGTGCACAATTTACTGGCCTGCGTATTCTCTGGGCCCTCTTCTCAGCCAGCAAAGCGATTCATTTCTGTTTGCCTTTTCCAATGCCCTTTCAAATAGTAGGCCTCCAGAGGCAATAGCTGTCAGCGACTTTCGCCCAGTTGTCAGTGTCAATGTTCGCCATCATCTTTTTCACTTGCAGGTGTCCTTGTAGCGGAGGTATGGAAGCCTAAGGGATTGCGACCCAGTGGCCAGGTCACCATACAGAAGGTCTTTGGGTACACGGCCATGATCCATCGTTTTTATGGGTCATGACCAATTCAAATTGGTGTTTAAAAAGTTCACATACACTTTACCAAAAATATTAATGTTTAGGTAAAATGAGCTAGGACATTAAAAGTTGAGCCAATGCAGATGTTGTTGGAATTAGCATGCTCCAGGACCTCCGAGCTAGTGACCTAGTGCTGCCAAGAGATACTGAGGGTGCATTTGAGAGAGTGAAGGTGGAAACTGTTCAGCTTTTTCTTCTGCCCAGCATATGATGTCCAGGTCTCACCACTGCAAAAGGAGTGTGCTGATGATGCAGACTTGATGGACTCTGTTTGGTGTTCTCAGTCAGGCTGTTGTGCCACATACTCTTACGCCGGCTGTAAATAAAAGCTGCAGCTTTTGCAATGTGATTTTAGCATCAAATGACAGATTGCTGGTGATTGTGGAGCCTAGATATGTGAAGCCATTAACAACCTAGAGCGTCACATTGTCAATGCTGATAGATAGCAGTATAGCAATATCCTGGACCATGATGCCGGTCTTCCTGATGTTGATGGCCAAACCAAACTCTTTACAGGAGTGAAAGAGTCTGTCAATTTGCCACTAAAGCTATTCCACCACTTGTGGGAAATTGTTAGCATGCAGCAAATCTCTGATGCGGGCTTGGCTCATCTTATAATGAGTCGGATAACATTCAGGGTCTAGGCACGCACACATTTTACAAGTTTCATCTTATGGGGCACATCACATCACAAAGAAATTTGATGTAAATCTGTTAAAGGTTTCCTCATAACTCATGATATCACCAACAATTTCTAACAAAAATATCTCCATACAAGGAGGAAAAGTATCTCCATCGTTTTTATGGGTCATGACCAATTCAAATTGGTGTTTAAAAATTTCACATACACTTTACCTAAAATATTAATGTTTAGGTAAAATGAGCTAGGACATTAAAAGTTCTGTGTGTTTCAGGTATTGAATACTTAGTAATGCTGCGTGTTTTTTTATTGTTGGCTTTGATTTTATCACAACAATAAAAATGCTACTGCATAATTTGCTGGATTTTCACAGTACAAATGCAAACTGGATAATCTGCCAAACGTTACTACAGAAGGAGAGAGAAAGAGAAGAATAAAAATACACCTTGATATAGTAGTGTCTATCACTATCTCAGGACATCCCAAAATGTTTTATAACCAATGAAGCACTTATGAAGCGCTTTCTGCATTACAGCACCAAATACATGGCGATAATTTGCACATAGCAAGTTCCCAGAAACAGAAATTAAATTTACAGATAATGTGTTTTAATGATTTTGGTTATGGGATAAATATTGGTCAAGACACCAACAGAACTCCCTGACCTTCAAATAGTGTTATAGCATTACTTATGTCTATCTGAGACAGATGGGACTTTGGTTTTATGTCTCCTATGAAAACTGGCAGCTCTGACTGTGTATTACTGAAGTGGCAGATGGATTGTGTGTTGAAGACTCTGGTGTGAGGCTTGAACATATAGCCACCAACTCTCATGCACCTGCTTTCTTTGTTTTTCTAGATGGTGCAGCTAAAGGTTTTGTTGCTGAAGATGTCTTAGTGAGTTGCTGCAGTGTATCCTATGGATAGTACACATTCCCAACAAGGTACATTGATAGTAGAGAAAGTAGATATTGACATCAGTGGGGCTTTTTTTTTCAATTCTTTCATGGGATGTGAGCATTGCTTGTAAGGCCAGCATCTGCCCATCTCTAATTACTCTAGGGTAGGTTGTGGTGGTGATCCGCTTTTTAAAAATTCTGCAAGTCCACATAGTTTCGGTACATCCACTGCTGTTAAGAAGGGAGTTAAAGGTTTTTGACCCATCAAGGGTGAAGGAAAGACAATATATAGTTCTAAGTCACAACGGGGTATGGTTTGGAAGGGAACTTTCAGGTGGTTCTCATGTGTCTACTTCCCTAATCTTTCTAGGTGGTAGAAGTCACAAGTTTGGAAGGTGCTGTGTGTTTATGGTACACACTACTGCCACTGTCAGTGAGTGCAAGAAGTGAATGTTTAAGGCGGTGGATGGAGTACCAAATCAAGAAGGCTGCTTTGTCCTGAGAGTCAGGAGGCAAATTCCCACCTACTCTTGAAGCCACAGTATTTATATGGCTGTTTATATGGGAACCATCAAGATATTGATAGTGGGGGATACAGCGATGGTAATGTCAAGGGGAGATGATTAGATTCTCTCTTGCTCGAGATGGTCATTTGCTCGGCACTTGTGTAGTGCAAATGTTACTCGTCATTTATTATCCAAAGTCTGAATGTTGTCCAGGTCTTGCTGCATATGGATACAGACTGCTTCAGCAACTGAGGAGTCAGGAACAGGACTGAATCTGTGTATTCAGCAGCAAACATCCCCACTTCTGACCATATGATGGAAGGAAGTTCATTGAAGCAGCTGAAGATGGCTGGGCCTAGGACACTACTCAGGAGGAACTTCTGCAGCAATGTGCACAGGCTGAGATGGCTGGTCTCCAACAACCAGAGCCATTTGTCTTTGTGCTAGGCATGACTCCAACTAGTGAAGAGTTCCCACAACCCCTCCGCCCATCCCTGATTCCCACTGACCAATTTTGTTAGGGCTTCTTGATGATTATTTGTCAAATGCTGCCTTGACGTCAAGGCCAGGTGCTCTCACTTCACCTCTTGAATTTAGCCCTTTTGTCCATGTTTGGACCAAGGTTGTAACAAGGCCAGAGGCTGGGTGGTCCTGGTAGAATTCAAACTGAATATCCGTGAGCGGGCTATTGCTGTGCAAGTGCTGCTTGATAGCACTGTTCACAACTCCTACTATCGCTTTGCTGATGATCAAGAGTCGACTGTTAGGGAAATAATTGGCCAGATTGGCTCTGTCCTGTGTTTTTGGTCAGGACATACTTCATGCAATTTTCCACATTGTTAGGTTGATGCCACTATTATAGCTATACTCAATGGTGACTCCTTGGCTTGGGGCATGTCTCTGTCTGGGGCACAAGCCTTCAGTGCTTCAGACTTGTCTTTTGAACTGACATGCTGGGCTCCGCCATCATTTAGGTTGGGGATATTCGTGCCCCTAGCCAAGCTGTTCCAGTACCGCTACAACACTTGCATCTACCCAGCAATGTGGAAAGTTGCCCAGGTATGCCCTGTACACAAAAAGCAAGATAAATCCAACGTGGCCAATTACCACCCCATCCGCCTACTCCCCATCATCAGTAAAGTGATGGAAGGGGTCATCAAAAGTGCTATCAAGCAGCACTTGCTTAGCAATAACCTGTGCAGTGACACTCAGTTTGGGTTCTGTCAAGGCCACTCTGTTCCTGATCCCATTACAGCCTGGATTCAAACATGGGCAAAAGAGCTGAACAGCAGAACTGAGGTGAGAGTGACTGGCCTTGACATCAAGGCAGCATTTGACTGAGTGTGGCATCAAGGAGCCCTTGCAAAACTGGAGTCAATGGGAATCAGGGGGCAAACTCTCCACTAGTTGGAGTCATACCAAGTACAAAGGAAGATGGTTGTTGGAGGTCAATCATCTCAGTTCCAAGACATCACTGCCTCAGGGTAGTGACCGAGGCTCTATCATCTTCAGCTGCTTCATAACTAACCTTCCTTCCATCATAAGGTCAGAAGTGGGGATGTTCACTGATGATTAAGCAGTCCAAGTCCAAAGACCTGGGCAATATCCAGACTTAGGCTGAAAAGTGGCAAATTACATTCACGCCACACAAATGTCAGACAATGACCATCTCCAACAAGAGAATCCAACCATCACCCTTGACATTCAATGGTATTTCCATTGCTGAATCCCCCATAAACACCCTGGAGCATTACCATCAATCAGAAACTGAATTGGACTAGCCATATAAATATTGTGGCTACAAGAGCAGATCATAGGCTAGGAATCCTGCAGTGAGTAATTCACCTCCTGACTCCCCTGTCCACTATCTACAAGGAACAAGTCAGGCGTGTGATGGAATACTCTCCACTTGCCTGGATGAGTGCAGCTCCAACAACATGCCACCATCCAGGGCAAAGCAGCTCCCTTGATTACCACCCCACCCACAAACATTCACTCCCTCCACCAATAACACACAGTGGCAGCCATGTGAACCAATTATAAGATGCACTGCAGGAACTCACCAAGGCTCCTCAGACAGCACCCTCCAAACCCATGACTGCTACCATCTAGAAGGACAAGGGCAGCAGACACATGGGAACACCAGCACCTGCAAGTTACCCTCCAAGCCACTCATCATTCTGACTTGTAAATATATCACAGTTCTTTCAATAATTGCTAGGTCAAAATCCTGGAACTCCATCCCTAACAGTACTGTGGGTATACCTACACCACATGGACTGTAGCAGTTCAAGGCAGCAGCTCATCACCACCTTTTCAAGGGCAACTAGGGATGGGCATTAAATGCTGGCCTGGCCAGTGATACCCACATCCCATGAATGAACAAAAACAAAAGTACTACTGCCAGAACATTGTTGGGGCCCTTGCCTTTGCTGTATCCAAGGCCTTTGCTCGTTCTTTATATCACATGGATTGAATTAGCTGAAGACTGGTATCTGTCATGTTGGGGGCCTCAGGAGGTGGTCAAGATATATTACCCATGTGGCACTTCTGGTTGAAAATGGTTACAAATGATCAGGCTCGTCTTTTGGACTGACTTGCCGGGCTTCCCCATCATTGAGGATGGAATATTTGTGGAGCCTCCTCCTCTGGTTAGTTCTTTAATTGTCCACCACCATTCATGACTAGATGTGGCAGAATGACAGAGCTTTGATTTGATCGGTTGTGGAATCACTCCGACCTGTCTATCACATCTGGCTTACACTGTTTAGCATGCATGTAGTCCTGCTTTGTAGCTTCAAGTTAGCACTTCATTTTTAGGTATGCCTGGTGCTGTCCATGAATGTTCTCCTGCACTCTTCATTGAATCAGGTTTGTTTCCCCCGTCTTGATGGTAATGGCACAATTAAGGATAAGCCAGGCCGTGAGGTTACAATACAATGGTTGAACACAATTCTGCTGAAATACAGCACCACTGGCAGATGCTAATCAAGCCAACTGCTTTGTTCTAGATGGTCTTATAATATTAGGACAAAAATAAACATCAAGGCAAAATAAAGATATTAAGAACGATGACCAAAACCTTGGTCTAAGAAATGAGCTTCAGGGAGGACATAATAAACATAAGAAAAAGGAGCAAAAGTAGGCCAACTCCACTTTCCACCTGGCCCCTATAACCCTCGACTCTTTTGTCAATCAAAAATCTGTCTAACTCAGCCTTGAATATATTCAATGACCTAGCCTCCACTGCTCACTAGGGAAGATAGTTCCATACACTAAAAAGCGAGAGCAGGTGAAGTTTAGGGAGGAAATTTCAGAATTGAACCTGAACAGCTCGAGCCAAAGCTACAAATGGCGAAGGCAGTTTTTGAAGAATTGCATGTGTCTAGAGAAGATTATAGAAATAAGGAGGACCAAGATTATTAGGATTTAAACACAAGGGTGTGAATTTTAATTTGGAGACATTGTGGGACCAAAATTCAATGGAGGTCAGCAAGGAAAGAAGTGATCCACGAACATTCCCACCCTCAAATGATGGTGAAACCCAACAAAAAGTACAAGAGACAAAACTGAAGTATTTACAAACATCTTTAGCCAAGAGCTACAAAGTGGATAATCCTTTTTGGTCTCCACTAGAGATCCCCACCACAGATACCAGTCTTCAGCCAATTTGATTCACCTTATGTAACATCAAGAAATTTCAGAATGCACTGGACTACAGGCAGAGGCTGGATACTTGGTAGCCAGTAGCTTACCTCCTGATTCCCAAAAGCCTCTCCGTGTACAAGGCATGAATCAGAAGTGCAATGGAACCTTCTCCATTGGTCTGGATATATGCAGCTGCAGCTTCACACAAGAAGCTCAGCCCCTTTCAAGACAAAGCAGTCCCCCTCCACCACTATATGATATACCACTTAGAGGACACACTGCAGCAACTCACCAAAGCTTCTTCTACAACATCTCCATCACAGTGAAGGACAAGGAGAACAGGTACACAAGATTATATTCTCCAAGCTCCCCATCAAAGCATACACAGCATCCTGCCTTGAACCATTCCTTCATCTTTACTGGGTCAAAATTATGGAACTCCCTACCAAAGAACACTGTGGAAACAACACCTCCATGTGGCAGTCCATCACCAGCTACTCGGGACAACTAGAATGCTGCCCTCATCAGGAATTGCCATGTCCAGAGAATGAATTAAGTAAAAGTCTGCGGATTTAACAAAAGGATAATTTCTGGTTACAATTTTCGATTTATTCTTTTTGTTAGTTCACATATGCTCTGTGGTTGCCATGATAGTTGAGCACATTGTGACCCAATACCATCACTGCAAATAGCCAACAGAAGTAGGAGTCCAAAAGGGTGCTGGCCAATCCCAACATATTAACTGACGGTAAAATTTCAAAGCACTATCATAATAGAACTATCTCCAGCTGTTATAACGCAAAGCGATTTAGGAATTGTACTTATATGTCTCTTCTACAAACTCTTGGGTTATGATCTAAATAGACAATTCCTGTAACTAACATTTGGCAGTTCCCTCCCCACCCCTAAAAGAATAAGTACAATTAGGAAACCAAGAATGTCTCACTTTAAAAATATATTTGCAAGAAATTACTTTGGAGATGTATTGATCTCTTGAATTATGCTGCCCTGGGCAGGGGTACAAAGGCAGGCAAAGTTAGAAGTACACTTGAACAAGTGGCAGCCATCTCCTTCAAGGAGTTCTTCAACTCTTTTCTTCTCCGCTGATGCTGCCAGACCTGCTGAGTTTTTCCAGGTAATTCTGTTTTTGTTTTTGTTTTAGAAGTACACTTGCTTCTTTCAGTATATTTTCCACAATAACTACCATGCAGTGCAGAAAAAAGTGTACATTATTGGGAATAGAGTTTTGATTGGTTTTAACCTAATCTATTTATTTCTGCTCAGTTGGTTTACATTTTTATCCAATTGATTTAGGCCATCCATTTCTAACCAGAGATATTCCTTATTCAATCCCCAATCTGTTCGGTTAACTGATCTCAGTTGGGGTAACGAGAGAGAAAAACAAAGTGGTGATAGAAATCCAACCTGGAATTCTGCTTCTGATTGCTATCCTATGATCCCTGCTGTAAGTGCACATGTATGGACTCAGCCATGATGATCTCAAAACCAAATAAAGCTTCCAATGCACATGGTCCTGACATTTTACCCAAACTATTCTTGGGTAATGGTGTTCAGTTCTGCACACCAAATTGTAAAGAGGATATCATTATACAGTACTGAATAAAGAAGACAACACCACCAAATCTGATTCCAAGTCTAAAGAAAATAAACTACCAGGAACTATTGGAGAAACTTGATATTCAAATCTAGAAAAGTGGTGATTAATGAAAACCTCTTCAAGACATCTAAAATGTACAAAATGTTATGGATAATCCCAGATTATTTCAAAGCAAGCCACGAAAGGAAGGACAGACACGTATTCAAATTTGAGACAAATTTAAAACAGGTATCAGGAAGATTTCCAGCATCTACAGTTTTTTGTTTTTAATCTCTGTGTTTAATTGACTGCCACTCCTCTTCAAGGAATGCCTACCTTGAAGAAGTTCTGTTCCTCTCTGCGACAAGATTTCCGTATCTCTCTTTTGCCTTGTTCACCTTCATTGCTTTCCATTTCTCTCCTGGTGTTTGATAAGGTGTTTACTAAAACCCGCTTTCACAGCCATATCTCCTTTCTCAGTGATTGTCTCCATCTCCGACTTACCCCACGTGGATTTCAACTGAAATTCCACCCCTCTTGTTTCGAACCCACCCAGGATTACAGGTATCTTCGGGACATAAAACATTTCTCGGACTGCTGTTCCCGTCACATTCTGAGATCCACACTCAGGGCCATGCTCCGCCATATGAACACACTCGACCTCTCCCTCCAGCAGCACCACCTGGAATTCAGCTGCGCGTGCCCCCAGTTTCATTTTATTATTCGTCTCATCCGACGCCTCAACAAGAAACTTTTTCTCTTTCTCTCCAGTGCTAAGGAACGCAAGCTCCAACAACTCATCGACACCAACACCCATCTAGGACCCTCCACCCCTGCCTGTCCCTCCGTCCCCACCCCATCTTCCAATCCCAGCCCTGGCCGTATATTCACTATACCCCCTGACCTTCCCCTCTCTGACGCTGAACGTTCAGTGCTCAGCAAAGGACTTAGTTTCATACCCTTACGCCCTCATCTCAATGAATTTCGGGCTCAGCACGATGCTGAACTCTTCATCCGCGTCTTCGTCTCCGAGCTCACTTCTTTGGGCAGGAGTCTTCTCCCTGTTTAACGGATCCTTTTACCCACCTCCAATATTCTCCCTCCACCTGGACCACTCCCTCTGGATTCTTACCTTCTCTTGATCTTTTCATTGAGAACTGTCAGCATGACATTAGTTGTCTCAATTTCTCTGCTCCTCTCACCCATTCTAATCTGTTTCTCTCTGACCTTACTGCACTCCGTTCTCTCAGGTCCAACCCCAACATTGTCATCAAACCCGCTGACAAGGGTGGTGCTGTTGTTGTCTGGCGCACTGACCTCTACCTCACGGAGGCTGAGCGTCAACTCACAGACACTTCCTCCTACCTCTGCCTGGACCATGACCCCACCACTGAACATTAAGCCATTGTTTCCAGGACTGTCACTGACCTCATCTCCTCTGGAGATCTTCCTCCCACAGCTTCCAACCTGATAGTCGCCCAACTTCGGACGGCCCGCTTCTACCTCCTTCCCAAAATCCACAAACAGAACTGTCCCAGTAGACCGATCGTGTCAGCTTGGTCCTGCCCGACGGAACTCATTTCTCGTTATCTTGACTCCCTTCTCTCTCCCCTTGTCCAGTCCCTTCCCACCTACATCCGTGATTCCTCTGACACCTTACTTCACATCAACAATTTCCAGTTCCCTGACCCCAACTGCTTCCTCTTCACCATGGACATCCAATCCCTCTACACCTCCATCCACCACCAGATGGTCTGAGGGTCCTTAGCTCCTTCCTCAAACAGAGGCCCAAACAATCCCCGTCCACCACTACTCTCCTCCGTCTGGCTGAACTTGTTCTCACACTGAACAATTTCTCCTTCAACTCCTCTCACTTCCTCCAAATAAAAGGTGTGGCTATGGGTACCCGCATGGGCCCCAGCTATGCCTGTCTCTTTATGGGGTATGTGGAACATTCCTTGTTCCAGTCCTACTCCCGCCCCCTTCCACAACTCTTTCTCCAGTACGTCGATGATTACTTCGGTGCTGCTTCATGCTCTCGTCGGGGCTTGGAAAAATTTATTAATTTTGCTTCCAATTTCCACCCCTCCATCATTTACACATGGTCCATCTCTGACAATTCCCTTCCCTTTCTTGACCTCTCTGTCTCAATTTCTGGTGATAGACTGTCCACCAATATCCATTACAAGCCTACCGACTCCCACAGCTACCTCAACTACAGCTCCTCACACCCCGCTTCCTGTAAGGACTCCATCCCATTCTCTCAGTTCCTTCGCCTCCGTCGCATCTGTCTGATAATGCTCCCTTCAAAAACAGTTCCTCTGACATGTCCGCCTTCTTCCTTAACCGAGGTTTTCCACCCATGGTCGTTGACAGGGCCCTCGACCGTGTCCGGCCCATCTCCTGTGCATCTGCCCTCACGCCTTCTCCTCCCTCCCAGAAACATGATAGGGTTCCCCTTGTCCTCACTTATCACCCCACCAGCCTCCGCATTCAAAGGATCATCCTCCACCATTTCCGCCAACTCCAGCATGATGCCACCACCAAACACATCTTCCCTTCACCCCCCCTATCGGCATTCCGTAAGGATCATTCCCTCTGTGACACCCTGGTCCACTCCTCCATCACCCCCTACTCCTCAACCCCCACCTATGGCACCTCCCCATGCCCACGCAAAAGATGCAACACCTGCCCCTTCACTTCCTCTCCCCTCACCGTCCAAGGGCCCAAACACTCCTTTCAAGTGAAGCAGCATTTCACTTGCATTTCCCCCAACTTAGTCTACTGCATTCGTTGCTCCCAATGCGGTTTCCTCTACTTTGGAGAGACCAAACATAAACTGGGCGACCGCTTTGCAGAACACCTGCGGTCTGTCCGCAAGAATGACCCAAACCTCCCTGTCGCTTGCCATTTTAACACTCCACCCTGCTCTCTTGCCCACATGTCTGTTCATTGTTCCAGTGAAGCCCAACGCAAACTGCAGGAACAGCACCTCATCTTACGACTAGGCACTTTACAGCCTTCCGGACTGAATATTGAATTCAACAACTTTAGATCTTGAACTCCCTCCTCCATCCGCACCCCCTTTCTCTTTCTTCCCCCTTCCTTTTGTTTTTTCCAATAATTTATATAGATTTTTCTTTTCCCACCTATTTCCATTATTTTTAAATCTTTTATGCCCTGCTAGCCTTTCCACCCTACCCTCACTAGAGCTGTACCTTGAGTGCCCTACCATCCATTCTTAATTGGCACATTTGTTTAGATAATATCACCACCTTCAACGCCTCTGTGTTCTTTTGTCTGTGACGTCTTTTGATTATCTGCTCCTGTCACTGCTTGCTTGTCCCTACAACCACACCACCCCCCCCCCCCAAAACATTAAATCAGCTTATATTTCACCCCTTTCCTAAGATTCACTCAGTTCTGTTGCAGGGTCATGAGGACTCGAAACGTCAACTCTTTTCTTCTCCGCCGATGCTGCCAGACCTGCTGAGTTTTTCCAGGTAATTCTGTTTTTAATTAGGAAGATTGGGCTTACTCGAAGTGAGATAAATGTTTGGAATAGCCTACCAGGAAAAGGGAAGACGAAAATATAAAGGATGTTCAAAATGCAACTGGATGCCAGGTAGGGAGTTAGGACATGAGACAGATGAGCTTCAATGGCCAAATTAATTTTTCTTGCTCCTGATTTTTTTGTATGCTTCAAGAATGATTAGCTAGGGAAAAATGCCAAAAGGTAAATGCAGGTTATAGAACTGTAACCTAGCAACATGTTTTCGAACAATGGGAGTTGGGGGAAATGGAGAACAGAGAAACATTAACACAAAAAACATTAATTCACAAATCAGACCAGTGCCTACTTTAGAGTAATAGAGCTTTTTAAAGGAGCTACTGTTACATAAGAGCCAACAAAAGTCAAACTCCACTAAATATCTTACTTCATGTGGCATTTCAAATAATCCTGTAACAAAATAATAGGATAATGAACAAACTGGATTCCTGAGATAGCTGAGTGAGGAGTTTTAACTAACCCCCAACATAGAAGGAAGGAAGCCTTTAGTTTTATCATACACACATCCTCCATACAAAAACACAAAAGGTTTCCTCTTCTTAGGCTTCCTTTCATACCACATGGAATTATCTATGGAACAAATGTAATGGAAACTAATCATCTCGACCAAAAGGGAATCAGGATATATCAAAAAATAACTAAAATGTCTGCAAAGCTACCAGAAGTTTCTGTAAAATTCCTAGTATAAAAACAGCCAAAGTTTGCGGTCCTTTTCTTTGAAATTCATTGATGGGATATGGGAGTCAATGGCAAGCATTTACTGCCATCCTTAAGTGCCCTCGAAAGCTAGAAGGAAGCCATCTTCATGAACCACAGTGGTCAATTTGATGAAGGGACACCTAGAGTGCTGTTAGAAAGCCCCAGAATTGTGACCCAGCAACAAATTATATATTTCAGGTAGAATGGTGTGCAACTTGAACGGAAACTTGTAGCTGCTGGTCAATGTTCTAAGCTGTGTGGGCATGCAGCAACATAAAAATTTCCACACATGCTGGGCTCAAGTCAGCCCCTTTAAATTACTGGGACTGTGGAGCTGTACAATGAAAATTTAAAGGGCCAACAAACTACAAAATTAGGGGGGACATTGCTGGTGCTTGCACAAAGCTGCCGGCCTTCTCCTTCTAGGCATGGTAGAGGCTTTGGGTTTGCAAAGCTGTCTGGAATGTTGCTGGAATATACTTAGTCGATGGTACACACTGCAACTATAGTGCGCTGGTGGGTGAAAGGGATGCCAATCAAGGGGTCTGCTTGGTCCTAGATATTGTGAAGCTTCGAATGGTATTGGAGCTGCAATCATCCAGAGAAATAGAGAATAGTCAATCAGATTCCTGATATTTCCTCTTTGGAGACGGTTGGGGCGGGCGGGCGGGTGGGGGGGGGGGGGGGTTGGTCACTCACTGCAGAATATCCAGTCTCTGACCTGCTCTTGTAGCTAAAGTATTTATGCAGTTGGTCCAGTTAAGTTTCTGGTCAATGGTGGGGGTACCATGATGCTAATCTTGTAGCCGTAGGGGTATCTGGCAACGATAATGCTTTTGAGCATCAAGGGGAGGTGGTTAGATTCTTACTGGAGGTGGTTATTGCCTGGCACTTGTAGTCGGTGCAAACGTTACTTGCCAGTTAAAAGCACAAGCCCAAACATTGTCCATGTTTGCTGCTCAGAGCACCTACTACATCATTAAGAAGAGTTGCAAATGGAATGGGCCACTAATCATCAGCGAACATCTTCTGACCTGGAAAGGTTATTGATGAAGCAGCTGAACAGGTTTGGGCCTAGGAGCTCCTGCTGCAATTTCCTGGGCTGAGATAATTAGCCTCCAGGAATCACACCTTCTTAAGCACTGAATATGATTATAGTCAGTGGAGAGTTTTCCTCCCAATTCCCAGTGGCTTCAATTTTATTGAGGTCCTTGATGCCACAGTCAAATGCTGCTCTTTACGTCAAGGGCAGTCACTCTTACCACACATCTGGAATTAGCCTGTTTTGTCCAGGTTTGGCTCTAACTACGTCTGCAGCTGAATGGTCCCGAGCAGCGTGCAGGTTATTGGCGAGTAAATGCTGCTTAATAGCACTGT
Source organism: Carcharodon carcharias (assembly GCF_017639515.1). Taxonomy (NCBI): domain Eukaryota; kingdom Metazoa; phylum Chordata; class Chondrichthyes; order Lamniformes; family Lamnidae; genus Carcharodon; species Carcharodon carcharias. The sequence continues at coordinate 189,761,323 of NC_054470.1, forward strand.
CAACATAACTTTACTGATGATTGAGATAGGGTGATGGGGCTGTAACTGGCGAGATCAGATTTGACCTGCTTTTTTTGTAAACAGAATAAACCAGGTTAATTTTCCACTTCTCACAGAATCACACAGTGCAGAAGAGACCTTTTGGCACATCGAGTCTACACCGACACGTGAGAAACACCTGACCAACCTACCTAACCCGATTTACCAGCACTTGGCCCATAGCCTTGAATGTAATGATGTGCCAAGTTCTCATCCAGGTACTTTTTAAAGGATGTGAGGCAAACTGCCTCCACCACCCTCCCAGGCAGTGCATTCCAGACCGTCACCCCCCTCTGAGTAAAAGGTTTTTCCTCACATCCCCACGAAACCTCCTGCCCCTCACCTTGAACTTATGTCCCCTTGTGACTGACCCTTCAACTAAAGCGGACAGCTTCTCCCTATCCACCCTGTCCATGCCTCTCACAATCTTGTATACCTCAATCAGGTCACCCCTCAGTCTTCTCTGCTCCAAAGAAAACAACCCAAGTTTACCCAACCTCTCTTCATAACTTAAATGTTTCACCCCAGGCAACATCCTGGTGAATCTCCTCTGCACTCCCTCCAATGCAATCACATCCTTCCTATAATGTGGCAACCAGAACTGCACACAGTACTCCAGCTGTAGCCTCACCAAGGTTCTATACAACTCCAACATGACCTCCCTACTTTTGTCATCTATGCCTCGATTGATAAAGGCAAGTGTCCCACATGCCTTTTTCAACACCCCACTAACATGCCCCTCCGCCTTCAGAGATCTATGGACACACACCAAGGTCCCTTTGTTCCTCAGAACTTCCTAGTGCCATGCCGTTCATTGAATACTTCCTTGTCAAATTACTCCTTCTAAGGTGTATCACCTCACACTTTTCAGGGTTAAATTCCATCTGCCACTTATCTGCCCATTTGACCATCCTGTCTATATTGTCCTGTAGCCCAAGACATTCAATCCCACTGTTAACCATCCGGCCAATCTTTGTGTCATCCGCAAACTTACTACTCCTAACCCCCACATAGTCATCCATGTCGTTTATAGAAATGACAAATAATAGGGGGCCCAGCACAGATCCCTGTAGTACACCATTGGACACTGGCTTCCCGTCACTAAATCGGCCTTCTGTCATCGCCTTCTGTCTCCTACAACTAAGCCAATTTTGAAATCACCTCATCAAATTATTCTGTATCCCATGTGCATTTGCCTTCTTTATAAGTCTCCCATGTGGGACCTTGTCAAAGGCTTTGCTGAAATCCATATAAACATCATCAACTGCACTACCCTCATCTACACATCTCGTTACCTCCTCAAAAAATTCAATCAAATTTGTTAGGCATGACCTCCTTCTGGCAAAGCCATGTTGACTATCCTTGATCAAACCTTGCCTCTCCAAGTGGAGATAGATTCTCTCCTTCAGAATTTTCTCCAATATTTTCCCTACCACTGACGTGAGACTCACTGGTCTATAGTTCCCTGGCTTATCTCTACAACCCTTCTTAAATAGCAGAACCACATTAGCTGTTCTTCAGTCCTCTGGCACCTCCCCCGTGGCCAGAGAGGAATTAAAAAATTGGGTCAGAGCCCCTGTGATCTCCTCCCTTGCCTCCCTCAGCAGTCTGGGACACAAATCATTCAGACCTGGAGATTTGTCCACTTTTAAGCCTGCCAACACCGCCAATACCTTGTCACTCCCTGTATCAATTTGCTTAAGAACCTCGCAGTCACTCCTCCCGAGTTTGAAACCTTCATCCTCATTCTCTTGGGTGAAGACAGATGTGAAGTATTCGTTCAACACTACCGATATCCTCTGGCTCCACCCATAGATTGCTCCTTGGTCCCTAATGGGCCCTACTCTTTCCCTGGTTATCCTCTTCCCATTGATATACTTATAGAATATCTTGGGATTTTCCCTACTTTTACCAGCCAGAGCTTCCTCAGACTCCCTCTTTGCTCTTCTAATTGCTTTCTTAAGCTCCACCCTGCACTTTCTATACTCTACTAATGTCTCCACTGGTTTGCTCCCCTTGTACGTGCTAAAAGCCTCTCTTTTTCTTCTCTTTGTATCCGGAATATCTGGTAATCCATGGTTTTCTGGGCTTGTTCCTCCTTCCTATCACACTAGAAGGAACATGTTGAGCCGTACCCTCCCCATTTCCTTTTTGAATGCCCCCCCCACTGCTCTTCTGTAGATTTCCCCACAAGTAGCTGTTCCCAGTCTACATTGGCCAGATCCTGCCTTATTTTACTAAAATCTACTCTCCCCCAATCCAAAACATTCTTTTTGCAACTTGTCTATTTCTTTGTCCATAACAAGCTTAAATTGTACCATGTTGTGGTCGCTATCACTAAAATGCTCGTCCACCACCACCTCAGCCACCTGTCCGGCTTCATTCCCCAGAATTAGGTCCAGCACTGCGCCATCCCTTCTTAGACCCTCTACATATTGACCTAAAAAGTTCTCCGGTACACATTTCAAGAAATCCACTCCATCCAAGCCCTTAACATTATGTTTATCCCAATTAATGTTGGGAAAGTTGAAATCACCTGTTGTTATTGTTTTTACACACCTCTGCGAATTGTGCACATATTGGCTCAATTTTCCACTATCTGGGGGTCTATAATAAACACCTAACAATGTGGCTGTCCCTTTTTTATTCCTAAACTCTACCCACAAAGAGATAAAAACAAAAAAACTGCGGATGCTGGAAATCCAAAACAAAAACAGAATTACCTGGAAAAACTCAGCGGGTCTGGAAGCATCTGCGGAGAAGAAAAGAGTTGACGTTTTGAATTCTACCCACAAGCTTCATTCAATGCCCCCTCCAAGATATCATCTCTCCTTACTGCAGTAACTGACTCCTTAACTAATAATACAATGCCTCCAGTGATCCAGGAGTCTAAAACCCGCCTTCCTGCACCAATTCTTAAGCCACGTATTCATATACGCTATTCGCCTATTTCTGAGCTTGCTAGCACGTGGCACTGGGAGTAATACAGAGATTACAACCTGAGAAGTCCTGCTTTTCAGTCTACTGCCGAACTCCCTGAATTCTTGATGCAAGACCTCATCCCTCTGTCTCCCTATGTCAATAGTACCAACATGTACCATGACCTCTGTCTTATCACCCTCCCCTTTCAGGATGCCCTGCAGCCATTCAGTGACATCCCAGACCCTGGCACCAGGGAGGCAACACACCATCCTGGAGTCACAGTGACGGCCACAGTAGCCCCTATTTGTTCCCCTGACTGTAGAATCCCCTATTACTATTGCTCTTCCTCCCCTCCTGTACAGACAGGCTGCTTATGGTGCCAGAAGCTTGGCTCTGTCTGCACTCCCTGAAGGAACCAGCACCTTCATTAGCCTCCAAAAGGGAATACCGATTTGCGAGCGGGACCCCAGGGGACTCCTGAACTACCTGTCTGTTTCTCTTAAGACTGCTTAGTGGTCACCCATTCCCTTCCTTCCTCAAGTCCCTTGATCTGCAGTGTGACCACCTCTCTAAATGTCCTATCCACAATGCTCTCAGACTCGCGGATGCTCCGCAGTGTCCCCTGCCGCCATTCTAGCTCTGAAACCCCAGCTTCCAGGAGCTGCAGCTGGACACACTTCCTGCACACATGCTAGTCCCAGGCACTGGAAGTGTCCCCAGCTTCCCACATGGAGCACACCACAGATTTGAGTTCTCCTGCCATGAATTATCCCTTTAAATTAAACCTTTTAAATCAATTACTCTAGGGCCCTGCGTTCCTGAAGCAGCACTTCACTTGCACTTCCCTCAATTTAGTCTACTGCATTCGTTGCTCCCAATGCGGTTTCCTCTACATTGGAGAGACCAAACGCAGACTGGGTGACCGCTTTGCAGAACACCGTCGGTCTGTCTGCATTATCCAGACCTCCCTGTCGCTTGCCTTTTCAACACTCCACCCTGCTTTCATGCCCACATGTCCATCCTTGGCCTGTTGTACATTGTTCCAGTGAAGCTCAAAGCAAACTGGAGGAACAGCACCTCATCTTCCAACTCGGGACTTTACAGCCTTCCGGTCTGAATATTCAGTTCAACAATTTTAGATCATGAACTCTCTCCTCCATCCCCACCCCCTTTCCGATCCCCCCCTTGTTTTTTTTCCAATAATTTATATAGATTTTTCTTTTCCCACCTATTTCCATTATTTTTAAATGTATTTCCATCTATTGTTTTATCTCTAACTTTTAGCCTTTATCGATTCCCTCACCCCACCCCCACTAGGGCTATCTGTACCTTGCTTGTCCAGCTTTCTACCCTTAATTAGCACATTCCTTAGATAATATCACCACCTTCAACACCTCTTTGTCCTTTTGTCTGTGACATCTTTTGGTTATCTCCACCTATCACTGGTTCTACTTGTCCTACCACCCCCCCCAACCCTGTCCTTAAACCAGCTTATATTTCACCTCTCTTCTATTTTTACTTAGTTCAGTTGAAGGGTCATTTGGACTCGAAACGTTAACTGTGTTCCTCTCCGCTGATGCTGCCAGACTTGCTGAGTTTTTCCAGGTATTTTTGTTTTTGTTTTGGATTTGGATTTCCAGCATCTGCAGTTTTTTGCTTTTTTCCCTTCTTTCCTGATCCTCATTACTTTAGAATATACAAACTATAAACCACAAAAAGACCTTAAACTATAAGCGAGTAAAGAATTAAATACTTACCTGACCTTATCCACTACTTACCAGTCATTCCTTTCACTTGTAGCCTCTACTGCTACAGCAGGGCAAGACCACTCTCTGACAATTTAAGAAGTTGGATAGCAAAGGAAAAAAATGCAAAGTGCACCTGTTCCCCTCTGCACCAAACTCCCACTGTGCACCAAATTGCCAAAACCCGCACTCACTCTGGCTGTGTCTCACTCAGGAAGAGTGCTCTCCCCTGTTCATGTGCAAGCACACTGTAATGTGTTCTGTTGTGTAGACGCCAGTGTTGTTGATGTAGTGGAATTGGTCAGCTAGATGTGTGGCTAGCTCTGTGGCACAAGTCTTCAGCACTACAGTCAGGGAGTCATTCAGAACCCAAAGATTTTGATGTGTCCATTACGTTTAAAATCATCTCAATTATGTCACATGGAGGGAATCAAATTTGGTGGAGACTTCGGGAGGAGACAGAGATGGATTATCAACTCACCACTTCTAGCTGAAGATGGACCTGTCTACAAGCATGCTGTTTCCACTGTTTAGCATGCAGTTACTTCTGTGTTGTCATTTTAGCAAGTTGGCAGTTCACTTTATGTATATCTGGTGCAGCTTCAAGCATATTCTTTTACACTCCTTATTGAGCCAAGGTATATGTTTTGATATTAATGGTGGAGTGAGAAATTATGCTTGGTCATGCGATTACAGATTGTGGTGGAACATGGTGTCTCATGGATTCAATGTGACTGCTAGATCTGTTCCGAACCTATCTCTTTGGTGCTAGTGCCACACAACAGAATGGGGTGTTGCCTTATTGTGCAAAGACAAGGCTTCATCTCCATAAAGACTCCTACCAATACTGTCATGGACAGATTGGTGAAAATGAGATCAAGGTAGTGTTCCCTCATGTTGATTCTTTCACCATCTGTCTCAGGCCCAGTCTGGCAGATATGTCCTTTAGGACCTAACCAAATCAATCAGTAGCGGTGTTACAAGGCTACTCTCGACGATGAACATTGAAGTCCTCCACCAAGAGTACATTCTACACCTTTGCTTCCTTCAGTGTTTTTTCCAAGTGGTGTTCAACATGGAGGGATACAGATTCATCAGTTGAGGCAGGGGATATGTGGTAACCAGGAGGTTTCCTTGTTTGACCTGAGGTCACGAGACTTCATGGTTTGATAGTCAATGTTAAAAACTCTCAGAGCCACTCCATCCCATATGTCTCTCGCTGTGCTATCACCTCTCAAGTCTGACCAGCCAGTGGACATAAACAAAGGTAATGGCAGAAGGATCTGGGACATCAGTTCTAAGGTATCATTCTGAGAGTATGGCCTCGTTAGGCTGCTGCTTGACAAGTCTGTGGGACAGCTCTCCCAATTTTGGCACAAGTCCTACATGTTAGGTGATGAGGACTTTGCAGAGTTGACTAGGCTGGGTTGCCTTTGTTGCGCCTATTACTGACTGTTCAGTCTGGTTTTAATGTTATTTGGTGTAGTGGTTTGATATAACTAAGTCATCAGCTGAATGAGGGCAGTAGGCCTGTAGTGATGATCTACCCAAAGGCAGATCAAAGGATCAAAATCCTGTAACTATCTCCCTAACAGCACTGTGGGTGTACCTGCACTACATGGACTCCAGCAGTTCAAGTTGGCAGCTCACCACCTCCTTCTCAAGGGCAATTAGGGATGGGCAATAAAAAAAATGTGAAGGGATTTTGCAGGGTTAAAATGCAGGGACCACCCCAAAATGGTAGGGGTAACCAGTCCAAAGTCTGACATGACCCTGCTAACCAAGATGGTAGGGGGCTCAAAGAGGCTTTTATTCTTTCATAGGATGTGAGCATCATTGGCAATGATGGCATATGCTGCCCATCTCCAATTGCCCATGAAGTGGTGGTGAGCCACCTTCTTGAACTGTAGTCCAACTGATAAAACAGTGCATTTTATACCCATCCAAGAGAGGAGACAGGGCTTTGGTGTAAAGGACTCATCCAAAAGAAGGGACTTCAAACACTCCCCCAAGTACTACAATGAAGTGCCAACCTAGTATGGGACTTGAACCCACAACCTTCTGATACATAAAGTACAAGTGCTACTAACTGAGCCACGGCCCAAAGCTCAATTAAGAGTTAACCATATTGCTGTGGTCTGGGGTCACATGCAGGCCAGACCAAGTAAGGATGGCAGATTTCCTTCCCCAAAAGACATTAATGATCCAGATAGGCTTTTTTTAAAACCTCAATCCAGTAATTTTGTGGTCACCATTGCTGGATCTAACTTTTGATTCCACATTTAATTAACTGAATTTAAAATTTCCCAGCTGCCACAGTGGGATTGAACTCATGTCTCCAGATCATAAGTCCAGACTTCTGGATTGCTAAATCCACTAACGTAAATGCTAGGCTATTATACCCACAGATGTCACCAAATTACTGCTTTCTGAAACAAGCACATCACAGTCCTATGAATTACAACTCAAAATCTTTGAAGAATTATCATATAAGATTAATAAGAACTTCAAATAGTAAGCCCTCACTGTCAAACTCAAATGTAGCTGCAATTTTCGTATTTGATCATGAAGACTTGCTACCATTGTTCTTTGACTCCCATTAACGGAAATGCAGTACCTTGTGGCAAAGGCAGCAAGGGGTCAGAACAGGGTAACAGCAAAGTTAAAAGACGTGCAGTAGATTTGTGTTTTCAAAAAATATGGAGAAGGACACACTAGCTTGCAAAAATTTTGGAATCGACTTTTTTCTTTTACTGCCAACATTTCCTATGTCTTATTTATAATAATCAGACAGCTGCAATAGAGGCATAATGTGGGTTCTAAACTTTTGTTTTAAAAAAGTACACCATATAAACCTCAAATTTTTTCATTAGTAAAAACTAATGAATACTAAGCCAAGCATTTAAAAATAACTGAAGAAAAAAAAAGTTCTAAATGTAAACCATTACAGTTCCAAACATGCATTTAGAAAAGAAAGTCGTATATGAAGTTTAACTGGTTCTAATAAGTACAACTGATCATGTTTGGTTCAACCAAGAAACTGAGATAGTAAATCGATTTATGGAGAAATATAATGCAAGCACCGTTTCCCATTTAAAATATAAATTTTAGATTTCCCCGAGATTAAGCATTTGCTCCAATCACATAACCTAGATTTTTTTAGCCCCCATTCCATTTGTTTGACTGAGAAAAGATCTTAAATTTATATTTTTCATTGAAATGCTAATCTTCAGTCTTTCTCTACTGTATTGCTATTTTGCAGGTAAACTTACTGATATTGAAAAATGGATCACTGCCACACAAAGGCACTGAAATTCCAGCTACTAAATCTTTTTAAAAAATGAATTCAAACAAATTTAACTCTCTCACTGCAGACCACAATTTTACATTTGTCTATTCAAACCAATACTTATGCAGAATTAGGAAGTGCAAAGCCAACAGGAATTTATAATCGAAGGGTCATGAGGACTCGAAACGTCAACTCTTTTCTTCTCCGCCGATGCTGCCAGCCCTGCTGAGTTTTTCCAGGTAATTCTGTTTTTGTTTAGGAATTTATAATATTCTGCATGTGTCTATAAAACATTCAAGATAAATGACAAAAGCTGAAAGTATTGATTAAGTCAATCCAGGTCTATTCTGAATTTAAAACATATCAAATGCTGTACATTGGGGATCAAAATCACACAGATGAGTAAACACTCACCTACTGGTTTCATCCTTCCTACCCAGGGTGAATTAGAGGCTAATAAGACAGATGTAATTTACACAAAAATGGATTAAAATGTTTTAATGCCAATATACTTTTCAGGTCTTAGACATCAAAAAATGTAACTGTTGCTGATGAACTTAATTAATAAACTCTATTGCCCAAAAATCTCAATATATCATCTGTTTAATTATTCCAAATAAAGTCAAAAATGGTTTCACTTAAATTTGTATTATACACTCGTGGGCAAAATCTCAAATACTTAACACTTCCAAACACTTGTTTTACTGGTGTATATGCAGTCAAGAGTCATGACAGTGCATTACTTAGTCTTAATCATTCATTACAGTTGTTCTGTTGAACATTTACTTTACACAGAAAAACCGGAAAATAATCTGGCACCCTTTCCATCTTTGTGATTACTTATAAAGTACAAATGAAGCTGGCAGCAGCAAAAATAAGATCCTTCATAACACTGAGTTTAAGGGGAACTACAATATTTGCACTTAATATAAAAGTGAACATGCTGGTTTCTGAAAGTAAAAGTGTTTTTGCAATGCTAATAAGAAACTTGATGCTTAAACTCATTGTACATTCAATTCACTGCTGCTATCCAACATTTAAATACACCAACCACACAGACAGAAAGACAATGTATGCAAATAAATGTTTTCCTCAATTCATACAGAGGAAAAAGAGAACCTGCAAACTAGAATTAATACATCAACTGTAAACATTCAAACTAGTAACTAAAGTATAAAATTGGGACTTTTAAAAGGCAAGATCACAGTCAAAATCAAAGTTCCATGTTTGGGGGAAGCATGAAGGAAAAGAGACAGCATACTCCACGTCTAGGTCACATCAAACAAGGTTAAAGAAAGAATGTTAATTTTAAAAGCAAGTCACAAGCCCGATAGTGCAGTATGACATTATTCATCAGCATTGCTAAGTATATACGACTACTGGAAAAGGTCAGTACCAAGTAGAAACATTATAAAATACAGTACTTCTGCACGCATTTCAAACATTTTGCACTCTGTCTAATGAAACTTTGTGATCACACTTGAGAAAAATAAAAGAAATAAATCATCTATCGATTTATTTGTAGCTTTAAAGGAACACACAATAATATCTTCACTGAAGAATGTTACATTATTTATAGTACCTGTGGTCTCAAAACAGCATATCTTTTCAATTGTGTTAAGCAAATTCACAGGACATAATCTGATGATCTTTTTTCTAACAAATTAGTACAACAAATTGCCTTTATATAATACTTCTAACATAATAAAACATCCCAAGGAGTTTCACAGGAGGATTTATAAAACAAAATTTGAGATACAAGGAGATATTAAGGCGGTTGATCAAAAACTAAGACAAAGAGATAGGCTTAAAGAGAGCCTTAAAAGGAGGAAAGAAAGGTGGAGAGGCAGTTCCAGAGCTAACAGCCTAGGCAATTGAAGTCACTGTTGGCAAAGTAGAGAAAATCACGGATGCTCAAGGGAATCATGGAAACATAGAAACTAGGAGGAGTCGGCCATTTGGCCCTTCGAGCTTGCTCCACCATTCATTATGATCATGGCTGATCATAATGACAGATACCTCTCAGGGTTATAAGGCTAAGGGAGACTATAGAGATACAAAGGGAAAGGACATGGAGAGATTTGAAAACAAGGATAAAAAACTTTAAGATCGAGGCACTGCTTAGCTGGGAGCTCAATATAGGCAGGGTGCCTGACCGTTCTGGATTTTCTGGAGCTGTCCCGGAAATTGCCTTTTTGTCTCACATCCTGGGTCTGAGCTTCCTGGGACATCACTTGTCCTGGATTTCTCTTGTGTCTGCATCTTTTGTGCCTGTGCTTGCCCAATACAAAGTATCCCTTATTCCTCCCTCCCCCCCTCAGATTTGGCCAACCTTAATGTAGTACATCGAAGGCAGAAGTGATGGGGGAATGGGGCTTGGTGCAAGTTAGGACATGAGCAATAGAGTTTTGGATGGCCTCAAGTTTACAAAGGGTAGAACGTAGGAGGCTGAGGAGGAGAGCATTAAAATGGTCAAGTCGAGAGGTAACAAAGACACAGATGAAGGTTTCAGCAGCAGATGAACTGAAGCAGGGGTGAAATCAGGTGTTGTTACAGAGATGGAACTAGGCTGTCTTAGTGGTGGTGCAATGTGTGGACGCAAGCTCATCTCAAAAGTGGAGGCTTCTCAGGACAGGGGAAGGGGGAGGGGTTCACGCTTACAGCATTTTTTTAAAATTACTTCCGCCATTGAAGGCAGGTGGGGGTAATGTTTTAGCCCCTGTTTGTAAAAAATACATTTCAAAAACTAATGGACAGATTTTAATGAAAATTGGCACACAGATATGGAATAACTGATTAGCTTTTGGTGAAGATGCAGATCCGGACCTTGGATTTTTTTTAAAACACTGGAGGATAAGACAAATTGGCTTTTTATTTTAAGCATGCTTTGGATTGTTTGATTTAGAATGTGGTTGATTGCTTTATAATGTCATGAATTGTCTCTGCTGCTGTGGTGGACTTTGTCACAACTGTCAAAATGTAAGCAGAGTTTTCAGAACAGGTTGTTGGACGTGGATTAGCCTGAAGCCTTCTCAGTGAGATGAAAGCTCTTAATTAAAGAGCATCAACCAATAGAGAAAAGCCTCAAGGAAGAGCTGTGTAATTGAAACAACGCTGAGTGAACAAAGCATGGCGAAGGTATGTACTCTGAATGCCCTCTTGACTTGTGTATTTATGTATATGATGTGCCCAACTTTTTCTTAAAACAACAAACTTTCCTTTTAAAACCCTCCTCCTGGGCCTGGCTTTCATGTTTACAAAGTACTGTTGGAACATCAATAACCAAAAGCAAAGGAAAAATATGTTAAATCCTTCCCAGTGGCTTTATAAAAATGTGCATTCAGGGGATGTAGCCATCGCTGGCCAGGCCAGCATTTATTGCCCATCTCTAATTACCCTCGAGAAGGCGGTGGTGAGCTGCCTTCTTGAACCGCTGCAGTCCCTGTCATGTAGGTACACCCACAGTGCTATTAGGGAGGGAGTTCCAGGATTTTGACCCAGCGACAAGTGAAGGAATGGCGATATATTTCCAAGTCAGGATGGTGCATGGTTTAGAGGGGGACTTCCAGATGGTGTTGTTCCCATTGATCTTCTGCCCTTTTCCTTCTAGGTGGTAGTGGTCATGGGTTTGGAAGGTGCTGTCGAAGGACCCTTGATGAGTTCCTGCAGTACATCTTGCAGATGATACTCACTGCTGCTACTGTGCATCAGTGGTAGAAGGAATGAATGTTTGTGGATGGGGTGCCAATCAAGTGGGCTGCACCATCCTGAATGGTGTCAAACTCCTTGAGTCTTGTGGGAGCTGCACTTATCCAGGCAAGTGGTCAGTATTCCATCGCAATCCTGACTTGTGTCTTGTAGATGATGGACAGGCTTTGGCAGTCAGGAGGTGAGTTACTCGCTGCAGGATTCCTAGCCTTTGACCTCTCTTGTAGCCACAGTATTTATATGGCTAGTCCAGTTCAGTTTCTGGTCAATCGTAACCCCCAGGATGTTGGTAGTGGGGGATTCAGTGATGGTAATGTCATCGAATGTCAAGGGGAGATAGTTAGATTCTCTCTTGTTGCAGATGGTTATTGCCTGGCACTTGTGTGGTGCGTATGTTCCTTGCCACTTGTCAGCCCAAGCCTGGATATTGTCCAGGTCTTACTGCACTTGGACACGGGCTGCTACAGTATGAGAGTCATCATGAATGGTGTGGAACATTGTGCAATCATCAGCGAACATCCCCACTTCTGACCTTATGATGAAAGGAAGGTCATTGCTGAAGCAGCTGAAGATGGCTGGGCTGAGGACGCTACCCTGAGGAACTCCAGCAGTGATGTCCTGGAACTGAGATGATTGTCCTCCAGCAACCACAGCCATCTTCCTTTGTGCTAGGTATGGCTCCAAATGACTGACAGTTTTCGCCCTGATTCCCATTGACTCCATCAAACCTTAAGACGTAGGAGCAGAAGTAGGCCATTCAGCCCACTGAGCCTGCTCCATCTTTCAATGAGATAATGGCTGATCTGATAATCCTCAACTCCACTTCGCTGCCTTTTCCTCATAACCCTTGATTCCCTTACTGATTAAAAATCTGTCTATCTCAAACTTGAAGATACTTAATGACACAGCCTCTACAGCCCTCTGCAATAAAGAATTCCCCAGATTCACTACCCACAAAAGAAATTCCTCCTCATCTCTGTTTTAAATGGGCGCCCCCTTAATGTGAGATTATGCCCTCTGGTCCTAGGCTCTCTCACAAGGGGAAACAACAGCATCTACCCTGTCAAGCCTCCTTTCAATAAGGTTGCCTCTCATTCTTCTAAACTCCAATGAGTACAGGCCCAATCGATTTAACCTCTCCTCATAAGAAAATCCCTCCATCCCTGGGATCAACCTAGTGAACCTTATGGACTGCCTCCAATGCCAGTATATCATTCCTTAGATAAGGGGACCGGAATTGTTCAAAGTATTCTAGGTTCTATTCTACCTTGTGCCCTGTATAGTTTTAGCATGACTTTCCTATTTTTAAACTCCATTCCCTTTGAAATAAAGGCCAACATTCCATTTGACTTACCTATTACCTGCTGAACTTGTATGCTAATTGTTTGGGATTCATGCACAAGGAGCTCCAAATCCCTCTGTGCTGCAGCTTTCTTCAGTCTTTCTCCATTTAAATAATATTCAGCTCCTCTATTCTTCCTGCCAAAGTGCATAATCTCACACTTTCCCACTTTATATTCCATCTGCCACATTTTGACCCAGACCCACTCACTTAACTTGTGTGTATCTCTCTGTAGACTCTGATCCTCACCACTTGCCTTCCCATCTATTTTTGTGCCATCCGCAAATTTGGTGATAGTACAATCATTTCCCTCATCCAAATCATTAATATATATTATAAATAATTGTGGCCCCAGCACTGGTCCCCGTGGCACTCCACAAGTTACAGGTTGCCATCCTGAAAATGCACCCCCATATCCCAACTCTCTGTGGTCAGCCAGTCCTCTATCCATGTTAATATACTAACCCAAACACCATGGGCTCTTATCTTATTAAGTAGCCTTATGTGTGGTACCTTATCGAACGTCTTTTGGAAATCCAAATATATTACATCTACTGGTTCCCCTTTATCCATCCTGTTTGTTACCTGCTCAAAGAATTCTAATAAATTTGTCAGGCATGATTTACCCTTCATGAAGCCATACTGACTCTGCTTGATTAGATTATGCATTTCTAAACGCTCTGCTATTACACCCTTTATAATAGACTCCAACATTTTCCCAATGACAGATGTTAAGCTAACTGGCCTATAGTAACCTGTTTTTGTCTCCCTCCCTTTTTGAACAAGGGCGTTACATTGGCAGTTTTCAAATCCTCTGGGACTTTTCCAGAATCCAAGGACTCTTGGAAGATTACTACCAGTGCATCCACTATCTCTGCAGCTATTTCCTTTAATATTCTAGGATGCAACCCTCAGATCCAGGTGACTTATTATTCTTTAGCCCCATTAGTTTCCCTAGTACTTTTTCTCTAGTGATAGTTATTGTATTTATTTCCTCTCTCTCTCCCCCCACCCAACTTTTGCCCCATGATTATTTACTATTTTTGGTATGCTATTAGTGACTTCTACCGTGAAGACTGATGCAAAGTATTTATTCTGCTCCTCTGCCATTTCCTGGTTCCCCATTATTACCTCCCCAGCCTCATTCTCTAAGGGGCCTATGTTCACTTTGGCCTCTCTTCCTTTTTATATATAAAGAAGCTCTTACTGTCTGTTTTTCTATTACTTGCTAGTTTACTCTCAAAGTTTATTTTGTCACTATTTTTTTGGTCATTTTCTGTTGGTTTTTAAAACTTTCCCAATCCTCTGATTTACCACTAACCTTTGCTACATTGTATGCTTTTTCTTTTACTTTGATACTGTCCTTAACTTCCTTGGTTGAGCATGGTTGGTTTATCCCCACTTACAATCTTTATTCCTCACCGGAATATATCTTTGTTGTGAGTCATGAACTATTTTCTTAAACGTCTGCCATTGTTCATCAACCTTCTTTTCTGCTAAACTCCTTTCCCAGTCCACTCCAGCCAACTCTACCCTCATTTCATGACAAAGCTGGGTGGGAGGGTGAGCTATGAGGAGGATGCAGAAATGCTTCAGTGTGATCTGGACAAGTTGAGAGTGGGCAAATGCATGGCAGATGCAGTATAATGTGGACAAATGTGAGGTTATCCACTTTGGTAGCAAAAACAGGAAGGCAGGTTATTATCTGAATAAATGGCTATAAATTGAGAGGGGGAATGTGCAACGAGACCTGGGTGTCCTCGTACACCAGTCGCTGAAGGTAAGCATGCAGGTGCAGCAGGCGGTAAAGGAGGCAAACGGTATGCTGGCCTTCATAGCCAGAGGATTCGAGTGCAGGAACAGGGATGTCTTGCTGCAATTGTACAGGGCCTTGGTAAGACCACACCTGGAATATTGTGTGCAGTTTTGGTCTCCTTACCTGAGGAAGGATGTACTTGCTATTGAGGGAATGTAGCGAAGGTTTACCCGACTGATTTCTGGGATGGCAGGACTGACATACGAGGAGAGATTGAGGCGGTTAGGATTATATTCGCTGGAGTTCAGAAGAACGAGGGGTGATCTCATAGAAACCTATAAAATTCTAACAGGACTAGACAGGGTAGATGCAGGAAGGATGCGCCCAATGGTGGGGTAGTCCAGAGCCAGGGGTCACAGTCTGAGGATACGGGGTAGACCATTTAGGAGTGAGATGAGGTGAAATTTCTTCACCCAGTGAGTAGTGAACCTGTGGAATTTGTTACCACAGAAAGTAGTTGAGGCCAAAACATTGTATATTTTCAAGAAGGAGTTAGATAGCTGTTGCGGCGAAAGGGATCTAAGGATATGGGGAGAAAGCAGGAGCAGGCTAATGAGTTGGATGATCAGCCATGATGTCGTAATGAATGGCAGAGCTGGCTGGAAGGGCCAAATGGCCTACTCCTGCTCCTAGTTTCTACGTACATTTAAGTTTAGCACAGGTGTTTCCGAACTAAGTTTCTCACTCTCAAACGGAATGCTAAATTCCACCATGTTATGGTTAATGTTTCCTAGGGGTTCTGTTACTCTGAGGACATTTATTAAACCTGCCTCATTACACATTGCCAGATCCAAAATAGCCTGATCCCTGGTTGGATCCACAACATGTTGTTCTTGGAACTGTCCCGAATACACTATAAATTCTTGCTCGTGGCTACCTCTGCCAATTTGATTTTCTCAATCTACATGGAGATTAAAGTCACTCATGATTAATATACTGCCTTTTTTACATGCCCCCATTATATCCTGATTTATTCTCTGTCCGACAGCATATCTGCTGTTCGGGGGCCTATAGACTACTCCCACCAGTGCCTTCTTCCCCTTGTTATTTCTTACCACCACCCATATGGATTCCACATCTTCCAATCCAAGATCATTTCATGCTATCATACTTATTCCATCTCGTACTAACAAAGCTATCCCACCAGCCTTTCCGTCCTTTCGAAAAGTCACATACCCCTGAATATTTAGTTCCCAGCTTTAATGATCTTGTAACCATGTCTCCACAATAGCTATAAGATCATGCCCATTAATCTCTATTTGTGCCATTAATTCGTTTATTTTGTTCCGAATACTACGTGCATTTAAGTTAATTTTGCCTTTTTACCATTTTTTCCCCTTTGACTTATTTGCTGCTTTTTTAAAAAAATGTTTATACACTCTATCCCTTCCTGTCACACTCTGGGTATAATTTCCTAAGTAGCTGGCCAGCAATGCCGCCATATCCTTTTGTTTTATAAGCCTACTTATCCCCTCTCCAGAACCCTCCCCCACTCTATTTAGTTTAAAGCCCTCTCTTCAGCCCTAGTTATTCGATTCGCTAGGACATTTGTCCCAGCATGGTTCAAGTGAAGCCCATCTCACTGGAACAGCTCCCTTCTACCCTAGTACTGATGCCAGTGTCCCATGAACTGAAACCCATTCCTCCCGCACCAATTTTTGAGCCACGCATTTAACTCCTTGACTTTATTTAACCTATGCCAGTTTGCCCATGGCTCAGATAGTAATCCCGAAATTATCACCTTGGAGGTTCTGCTTTTTAATTTAGCTCCTAACTGTTCAAATTCTTTCAGCAGAACATCCTTTCTAGTCCTATCAACGTCACTGGACGACAACAACTAGATCCCTACCCTCCTACTCTAAGTTCCTCTCCAGGAGGAGATGTCCTTAACCCTGGCACTGGGCAGGCAACACAGCCTTCGGGACTCAGGCTCATAGCTGCAGAGAACAGTATCTATCCCCTAATTATACTGTCCCCTACCACTACTACGTTCCTATTTCCTCCCCAGACTTGAATGGCTCCCTGTACCACGGTCAGTTCGTTCATCCTCCCTGTAAACATAGAAACATAGAAAATTGGAGGAGTAGGCCATTCGGCCCTTCGAGCCTGCTCTGCCATTCATTATGATCATGGCTGATCATCCAACTCAATAGCCTGTTCCCACTTTCCCCCCATATCCTTTGATCTCTTTCGCTACAAAAGCTATATATAACTCCTTCTTGAAAACATACAATGTTTTGGCCTCAACTGCTTTCTGTGGTGGCGAATTCCACAGGCTCACCACTCTCTGGGTGAAGAAATTTCTCCTCATCTCAGTGTAGTCCCTGCTCTCGTCTACACAGCTTGCAAGAACCTCCAGTTTTGCTAGGGCTCACTGATGCCACATTTGGTCAAATGCTGCCTTAATGTCATGGACAGTCACTCTCACTTTACCTCTGCAGTTCAGCTCTTTTGTCCATGTTTGAAGGCTGTAATGAGGTCAGGAGCTGTGTGATCCTGGTGGAACCCAAACTGTTCCTTTTTTATATTTGTCCAGCAAATTATTTTGTGATTAACATTTAAAATAGAGATCTGGGTTGGAGGGAAAAAGTTATTGTAAGAGAAATCCAGTTTTTTTTTTGCTCCCCTTAGGTTTTTCTTTCAATGTTTCTGCTATAGAAGTGGCTATGTATAAGCATTTTGTGGCTGTTGTTGTGAATGTGTTTTATTTTAGTTTTGATGTGTAGAAAAATTTGGGAGTCCAGTCAATCCAAAAGAGCCTGAACTTCCAGGCCTTGAGTTTGCTTTAATATCAGCGACTAAAGCTGGATGACGGGCTTCGGGGTGGGGAATGAATGAAAGAAAATGGTTTAACTGTTGTTGGATCCTTGGCTGTCTGCCCAGCACTGAGTCTCTCATTTCTTTAACATCCTCTAATGGAGACAGAGTGTGTACAACTACCTGCTTCAAGAGCAGTTTGGTTTCTAACTTAAATCTTTAGATCTGCTTTACCTTCAAGAAGCCCCTGAAACCAAACAAAAGCCTCCGAAAAAAAATTATTTTGACCCTTGTTATGTATAAGGGATCTTCTGAGACATTCTGGATAGGTGCTATAATAGATTTTTGGGAAAACAGACACGTGACTAAACTGAATAAATGACAATTATGGTTTTAATAGCTTGGACAATTGTTTTAAAGAGAAGTAAAAGTATAATGCAAAATCTCATTTTGATGTGGATTTTGCAGATTCTTGACTCAAGTCTTGACCTCAGACCTATACTACACCACCACCCCAAAGAGACAGGCCAGAGGTGGCCCAGCTGCAGAAGATCCCCCAAGCATCAACAATAACAACGTGAACTGTAAGTTTTGTGGATGCACAAGCTGATCCCGCATTGGACTCTTCATCATGAGACGATTCGCAGAAGATGAAGTCATTAACAGCTTGGACATACCCGAATGAGGCGTCTACCACTATACTACACCCATACTAAGTACTAAATCTTGCTCCTCCCAAATAGAAATAAATTTTCATCATTTAGACACTCCAAAACAGTATTGAGAAGTAAAACCATGTCTTATTAAAATTAAATATATTTAAGAGCACAGCAGGAAAAAGACGAGGAGTCACAAATTTGGGGGGATGGGGGGAGTGAAGAGCAAAACAGCCTCCTCCCATGTAAACACATCAACAGCAAAATACAGAGCCACAGACAGACACACACTCATGGCTTATTTCATACTCATTGACAGGTGTCTGGTAAATGCACAGAATGACAAGCTCCTCAGATGAAAACAACATTATAATTAAAGCCTATGAACTTCAATTCAGATCTAAACATCACAGTCAATATATTAAAAAAAAATCTTGTTTCTCTACCCAATGTAATAGCTAAATACTGAAACAGTTAACTTGGCAGCAAGCAAAAGCAGAGTTCTAAAGCAAATCCTAGTAAGCCTATATTTTGTCTAGCTGACCTAGCTAAAAAGATTAAGCCTAAAACTGCACACAGCCATCTGCTGAAGGCAACCATTGACTGAATTATCTGATCAACTATACTGATGGTATAAAAGAAATCCTACCATGTGTATTTTATAACTAAATACAAAGTTATATAAGTGACTAAAATTCTCAATGATATTTTAAGAGTAATAGAGGTATTTTGAGTTTAATAATTGAAATAACTGAAACTGTAAACAATTTTCTTACAGGCATGATCCATTATTTTCAACTGACTGCAGAAGTGTTAATATGGTTGATTCTGTTATTTAAATAAGTTGGAGGTCAAAAATCGATGCATGCGGAAGGATGGCAAAGGAGAATTATGAAGTTAACCTCTAAAAGACGACATTTGGCCCACATCTGAAATCATTTCAAATAGCCAAAATGTTCTGTTGTCACTGATTTCACAACTTTGGAATCCTCCCCAAGACAACCATCTGGTCCACTTCAAACATAGGGCTAACAAATAGGATTCCAGCAGGAAAGTTACAAATTAAATGGTCTTCACAATAATGGAACTGTGAAAGCTGAAGCACCGTCATCCAGCTTGAAAGCAGGAAATACAGTAAGAGCCAATACTTTTAACATTTTATCTGTCTCAAACACAAAATTCAGCTCCTCCTTAGCCTATATCTAACACTGTATGATACAATTGTAGCCTCTGTAACAAGTTACAGATAAGGATGAAGCCATCATGCTGAAGTTATATAGTGTTTAATTAAGCCACACCTTGAATCCTCTGTTCAGTTTGAATATGGAAGAACCAGGTGAACATTCAAGCTATGGAAGCAGTATAAAAGCCAAAAGCCTTGCCCACGATCAGGGGATTGGATTATGAAGGCTAAAAAACTTCAGCCTTACAAACAGACCAATGAGCTAGGACATTATATACTAAGTGACATGTAAAGTGTTAATTAACTCTGAGCCACATCTGCAAGACAAAGTAAACTAGTAAAAAAAAGGCAAGTTCAAGATTGAAGCACTGCTTTATTTTATATCCAAAAGGTCTCCCAGGCTGGGTAAGGCGGCAAAAACACATTCCCCCTCCCCCCGATGCACAGTTCAAGGATGTGATGGGATTAAGGGGGTTGGAGAGGGTTCAGAGTTTACTATGAAAGAAACAACAAAATGGGTCAAAAGATCTCCCTTTTAGTGATCATCATTGAACTCACATGTTTTTTTCTGTGGGGATGGAGGTTGGGCAGGGAGAATGATTTAATATGAAGCTAAATTCTTATTATTTGAGCATTGCTCTCAAGGTAACCTCAGTCATCTGATTAAGATCCACTGGCCATCCATGATTGGCAATAGTCCCATTCATTGAAATACATGGCGGTAGGTTTCCTACTGTACACCCTCAAACCACCCATTTTATTAAATATTGATGACCCTGTCCAAAATCAGTCAGGACTACGACTCAGGCCTGGAAAACTGAAAAAAAGCAAGTCTCATCCCAGGGGCCCTTTTTGAACACACTGCATTGAAGCATATACGTTACATTGACTAGAGATCAGTGACGCTAAGCCTGACGTTATAAACAAAAGCAAATGTATTTAAGTCAATAATATTTACAATAAAAACCGAACATACAGTACATGAACCGATCATACAAACTAGCAGCATCGGGACAGTCGATCATTTCGAAAGCTGCATAAAGCCCACAGACGAAGCAGGCGAATTGCAAAAAGGTGGAATGCTACAAATGCAGGGACACTGATCGACTTCTCCACCCACGAATATCTTCGACTAAAAGGAGTCACATTAAATCATACACACCACAAGGCTTGCTATTTCTCTTCCACTTCCTGGATTGCAGCAACAACAACAACTACTACCACTACTAAAACACGATTATATTTATCGACATCGTGCACCTTGTCATGTTTCACATTGCAGTAATCCAATGAACTGACACAGGGCCATACCATGCAATTCAAGTGCAAACGGACAGGATGCAGCGCTCGGGGTCGATTCGTGCGTGCGCGCGCGCGCGTGCGCGTGCGTCTGCGGAGGGTTTTATTCTTGTTAACATTAAAGCTTTGGTGGTTAACGCGAAGCTCAAAGGGAGCCTGTAGGTTGGTGGCGGGCGGAAACGCAGCGTTTACCTGGAGAGTGGGGAAAAGAAAATGGATGGTAATAAAACCGATTGACGATAAAGGGACTCGCAATTGGGGAGGGGAGGGGAGGGGAGGGGAGGGGAGAGGAGGGGGGATTCAGACACACACACACACACACACATCGAGAAGAGCCAGTCAGTGAGAACCGCCACCACAGTAACATGGCACTGACCCTTTTAGCTGCGGCGGGGCCATCAGTTTACAGTCGCCGGGTTTACATTAACGGGCGAATCTACATGAACGGCTGACTCGGCCCTTTGCTGCATGCAGCTCCTTACCTTTCCAGGGGAGAAATACCACCGCCAGGCTTTTACTTGAGGTGACGAGTGGGTTGTGTATGGTTTTTTTTTTAAAAAAAAAAATGAGGGGTGGGGATATTTTTTTTTCCCCCCGCCCCCCCCCCCCTCCTCCTCCTCCTCCTCCTCCTCCACCTAAGGGCTGCCCCGTCTTTCTTTTCTTATTTTTCTCTCCTCCTCCTCCTCCTCTAACTCCGCCTCTCTGAGCACATATACACGGAGAAGGGTGCGGCGACAGCGCCTCAAGAAGGAGAAAGCGACGGACAACAAGCAGAAAGGGCTCGCGCTAACATCGACCTCTCCCATTGGACCAAGAAGGAGGGCGGGAGTACGACGGGGAGGGAGGAAGGGGGAGGAGGAAGGGGAGGGAGGGGGGGGGGGGGTGGTGGGGGGGTGTCTTGTAAAGATGCTTTCATCCCATTGGTCGAATTCCCATGATCTCCGCCCCCTTCCCCCCCCTAGGCGCGACGCACTGTACCGCCCCTCCCCCTCCCGCACGCGCGCTCCGTGTCCGAGGTCGCTTGACCTTGCGCGCGCGCGCGCGCACACACACCCCAACGGTCGGGCGCGTGCTGTTGAGCGGTTTAAATTGATGCTCGAGCGGTCATAAGGTGGCTTGTGTTTCTTTTGCTGGCGTTGATTATTTTCGTGTGGTATTTTGTACCTGTTTGCGTGGAAAACATTAATAACAATAATTACAAATAACTAAACGTTCTTTCGCTTAGCCGGAAGAAAGAAAAAAACTTACATTATTTTTAAAAATCATTGATGATGATGGCTAATATTGGCCAAGAGATCCAGGGGAGCTTGACCCCACCCACCCCGTCCGGTCTTCTTTGAAATAGTGGCCATGGGATCTTTTATGACCACCTGAGAAGGTCTCAGTTTAATGTCTGGAAGACAGCACCTCTAACAGTGCAGCACTGCCGCGGCACTGCACTGGAACTTCAGCCTCAGTCAAAACTCAAGATTCTGTAGTGGGACTCCACTATTGACCTGCTGACTCGTAGACAATGATGCTACCCGCTGAGCCACAGAATGATAGCAAAATTAAATCCCCCCCCCCCCCCTACAATGGTATTCTGAAGATGTAAACTCTCCCCTGAGGTTCCACATTCACTGGTCACCTCACCCAAGTGAATATGGCTGGACAGGATACTCGTGGAAGCTTAGGAACCCAACCTGATCCTGACGTGTTTGGCTGTCCTGACATATCTCCTGCAAGGTCTATAGAACAGCAATCAGGAGCAAGAACCCATAATGACGATGTTTATTACAACCATAACTATGAGCCAACGCTTACAATGGATCAGACAGGCGCATGATACCAGCTGGTTCTCAGTGTATTATTCCAATACAAAATGCAACAATATGTCACTTAAGTTTGTCTGGTCATACTGACCATACATTTTTAAGAAAACATGTCCAGTGGCAATGGGCTTGATGATCGATACCTGATGAGAGAGTAAGGATTCTATTGGGAAAAACATAGAAACATAGAAACTAGGAGCAGAAGTAGATCATTCGGCCCTTTGAGCCTGCTCCGTCATTCAATATGATCATGGTTGATCCTTTTTCTCAAAGCCGTACTCCCGCACTCTCTCCACACTCCTTGTCGCCTTTAGAGTCCAGAAATCTATCTATTTCCTTCTTAAATATATTCAGTGAATTGGCCTCCACAGCCTTCTGAATTAGAGAATTCCATAGGTTCACCACCCTCTGAGTGAAGAAGCTTCTCCTCATCTCAGTCCTAAATGGGCTACCCTGTATCCCGAGACTGTAACCCCTTGTTCTGGACCCCCCTCCCTCCCCCCAGCAAGAGGAAATGTCATCCCTGCACACAGTCTGTCCCACCCTGTCAGAATTTTATATGTTTCAGTGAGATCTCCTCTCATTCTTCTAAACTCCAATGAATACAAGCCTAGTCAACCCAATCTCTCCTCATAAGACAATCCTGCCATGCCAGGAATTGGTCTGATGAACCTTCGCTGCACTCCCTCTATGGGCAAGTATACCCTTCTTATCTAAGACCAAAACTGCACACAATACTCCAGGTGTGCTCTCACCAAGGCCCTGTACAGCTGTAGTAAGACACCCTTGCTCCTGTATTCAAGTCTTCTCACAATGAAGGCCAACATACTGTTTGCCTTCTTAACTGCTTGCTGTACCTGCATGCTTGCTTTCAGTGATTGGTGTACAAGGACACCCAGGTCCCTTTGTATGTCAAAATTTCCCAATCCATGACAATTTAAATAATACTCTGCCATTCTGTTTTTCTTACGGAAGTGGATAACTTAATGCATATTCACTTTATACTGCACCTGCCATGTAACTCTTTTAGAGTTAAAACAATTAAACTAAATTAAAAAATTGAAGGACAAATCAATCACAGCCCCTAATTCAGGTCAGCTGTAAAACCAAGGACAAAGTTTAAAGGAAACTTTCAAACTTTAAACCAAAATGTGATTAAGGGGGTCAATAAAACACCCCAGTCCCCGCGGTGCCCACCGAGCACAAAAGGCCTCGAGAGTGCCGGCAGACACCGCGTGCTCCCTCTCTAGGGACACCTGGCCGCGAACGTAGCCATGGGCACCTGCCATGTATTTGCCCACTCACTCAACCTGTCTAAATTGCCTTGAAGCCTCTTAGCAGCCTCCTCATCTCAGCCACATTCCCACCAAGTTTGGTGTCATCAGCAAAGGCAGAATTGAAGGAGTAATCAAGCAGATTGACAGTGCAGAAATAATGTGACAAATGGATAATTGAAGCCTAGGCAATTGGGAATTTGAAGTTTTTAAGGTGGGTTACACAAAAGGAAGTGGCTTTGGTAGAGACTTTTTTTTAATTTGTTCATGGGATGTGGGTGTCACTGGCTAGCAATTATTGCCCATCCCTAATTGCCCTTGTTCAGAGGGCATTTAAGAATCAACCACATTCCTGTGGGTCATGTAGGCCAGACCAGGTATGGAAAGCAGATTTCCTTCCCTAAAGGACATTAGTGAGCCAGACAGGTTTTTTAGGTCATCATCAGACTTTTAATTCCATATTTTTTTAATTGAACTCAAATTTCACCATCTGCTGTGATGGGTTTCAAACCCAGGTCCCCAGAGCATTACCCCAGGTCTCTGGAATACTTGCCTAGTGACAATACCACTATGCCACCACCTCCCAGGTAAGATGGAAAATATAAGGAAATGCTCAGAGATAGCTTTTCCTGTGTTCGAGATGATGGGAGGAGAGAGATCATGTGAGATGACAAGGCTGAGAGAGTGACCAGAAATATGGGGTGGGAGAGTTTTAGTGGAATAAAGGATTAAGATAGAACACTAAGACAGTGAAAAGGTGAGCTGAGATGAAAATTAAAATTATTGATGATGCGAATTCATGCAATGCAGAGGCTGAAGGAGGGAAAGTGAGGATACCATTAGTGAGAGATGGTGGCATAATGGTAGTGTTACTGGACTAATATTCCAGAAGCCTGGGCTAATGCTCTGGGGAGACAAGTTCAAATTCCACCAGTGCAGCTGTGGAATTTAATTCAACTAATTGAAGCTATCTATTGATGGGTCATTAAACACCCATCTGCTTCACTAATGCCTTTTAGGCAAGGAAACCTGCCATCCTTACCTGGTCTGGCCTACTCCCATTCCACAGCAATGTGGTTCACAATTAACTGCCCTATAAAATGCCCTAGCAAGCCACTCAGTTCAAGGGCAATTAGGAATGGGCAACAAATGTTGTCCTTGCCTGTGATGCCCACATCCCATGAAAGAATAAAAAAAATTGTATCAACTAAGTCCAGAGGTTTGATTCTGATTTCACTATTAAAATCTGTTATTCACGTTAAAGGTAAAAGAAAAATGACAAAACTAAGACTGGCTAGAATATTTCATTTTGTTGCATTCAATTTATCTTACAATCTTTAAAGGTGAACATTTTTTGAAGTATTTTTCCGTATTTGTTTTTTAAATCATCTAAAATATCAGGATTACAAATGGTATTGGAAGAGATGAAAGAAGTCCCTTGTCCACCCTTCTCTACATTTATATGTAGTACAGGAGAACCTAATACAATGGAAACGAGAACTTATTGGTGTTTGAATTATTTGGGGACCAACTGAAGTGGTGTTCTATTAAATGCACTCCAATTATTTGTCCTTCTAATTGACTACCAAATCTTTATAGTACAAAGGCTTGTGCAAATATTGCATTGCTATGCAGCCTGCTCCTGTTTGTTTGTTTCATTATTTGTACTTTGACTGCTTTTCTTGATCAATAAAACTGTACAATGTTTCTTTTTTTGGTTATATTATAGCTGCATTCATTCCTGTGCCCAGGATACATATAAGACCATGATTAAGGGATTTCTCTTGTGGAAATTTATTCACCTAAGAAGGGTCTTTGCATTGTGGTGAATAATCAAGGTTCCACAATGTAAAAATCATACAATAAATTCATAAATTACAACGGTAAGTATTATCTGAAAGCACAATTAATGTTTGTTCTATTGATCCTTTTGACTAGATTTATCCAATTTTGTCTTTGTTCCCCCACCACTCCACCACCACCTTTTCTCAGTGTGTACACTGTTTATACCAATAAAGTACTCATGACAGATGTTGTTATACTACATTCTGCTAATATACATAAAGCATTTACGACGGCAAACAAATTAGCCCAACCAAAACAAAAAAATTATGTAATTGTTTACCTTTGTTGAAACCAAATGGAGACAGGAGATACGCTCTATTTCGAATTCAAAAATAATTCAAAGCATTCTCTAAGTGCATAGTCCTTCTCAGATTTTGATTTGAATCCAACCCACAGCAATAAGATGAAGGTCTCTTGTTAGCTCCTATGTAAAATTAGATTAGATGCTTTCACAAGCTCAAAGCATACAACTCGGGGGACTAATTTAGTGTGACATTAAAGTGGCAACCTTGGACAATAAGACGGCTGATTTGAGAAATGGAAAAATTCACTTCTTACTTAAAGTGAATGCAGGAATCTTTGCTTTGTCTATTATCATTCCGACCAGGAATTGCTGATACAGAAACTTGGAGCTGAATTTTCATTTGTGTTCCTGATCCTGTCTTCAGGAGCAATTGCGGATGGGGAACCCACAAATGCCACATGGGACCCAGAGGGTGACTTTTGAGGGGGTGGCCAATTTAGTGGTCGCCTCCAAGAGCCCTGTCCAATTAAAGATGAAAGACAGGCTCTAAAGGCTGGAGGTCCACCATAAGAGGTACCAGGGCTGTACCTTGGAGATGTATATAGTTATGTGTTAATAAAAGGTTAATGTTCAACCATATAATCCTCCAGGCCTCTGAGTGAGACACCAAGAAACCTTACAACATGGTGGCAGTGAAGATGGACGCTGAAAGCATGAAAAAGTAAAGAAATTGAAGTCTGACCTGAACAAAGTGCACCTAAATTGAAGACACAGTTGGAGATTGCCTAAAAAGAAGCTCCATTGCAAACATGGAGGCTGAAGGACTCCACCAAGGCACAAGGAGGTCCATTTCCAGACTTAGTCGAATGCAGAGTTAAGGGACCTGGCTAGATCACAAGAGGCTGAGCAAAATTCAAAAAAGGAAAAAAAGTCTAAGTAGCAGCAGCAGAATCCACTGTGCAGGTGAAAAGTTAGGCCTGATCGAACGCAGAGGCAGAGTCATAGGAACGAGCCAGTACAAAAAAAGGGTGAAAAAAATACAAAGGCTGTGATTGTCTTTTAAAATAGGCAGCAATCAGATTCAGCATTAGCACACCAGAGCGCAGCTGCTCGAAAGCTGCAGCAGGGTCCACAGCCAGTCCCATAATACATGGTGGTTGAGAGCGATTGAAAAAAGAAGTTTTAAAACTGAAGGCAGAGCTTAAGAATCACCTTCCAGTACATTTCCTCTGATTTAAAAGTTCACCAGATGGCCCAAACTTCTTGCTTTAAAGGTTTCTGGCAGAGAGAATAAGTTTTAAAAAATGGCTTGTCAGAGCAATGGGAGCCTCCCAAAATCCAGCAAACCTGGGGAGAACATACACAAGAACAAAAAAGGCAGCTGTGGTGCCATTTTGAAATTTAAAAAATTAAAGAGGTACTCTATGGTTATGAAAAACGGCCTTGGATAGTAAATTAAAACTACCAGACCAATTTAGGCTAAGGCAAGGGCCAAACCAGAACTAAAATTGAGCATCTTAGCAAAGAAAATCTTTAGATTACAGGAGTACATCAGGATTAAACAAGGAATCAGAAGTCCAAGTTAATGTTTTTACACCGTTTGGTGTATTTGTGGATTATGTGATCCTAAGACAAGGTATAGATGAATCCTCAACCACATTTGGTGAGATATTAAAAGCCTTTAACAAGTATTTTAAATGCTAAGTGGTGGAAAGCACAGTCCTTTAAAAAAATGGCTAGAACCCCCAATAAAGCAAGGGGCATAGAGAACCCAAGGTAAGGGAGAAAGGAGATGCCAGGCTGAGGGAGACAGTACCTAAAAAAGCCACAAGGTAGTCACAGACCATGTCAGCACAATGAAGTACATGAGCCGAAGAGTTTAGTGCAGAGGAAATGAGAAGCTGAGAAGCTGGCTTAAAATTAAGCTTTTCAAAAATGCCTACACAATACCCAAACTGCAACAGTAGGTGCAAAGCGATCAGCCGGGTGTGAATGAAGGAAAACCATCTGATATAACCCAAAAGAAACAAAACCGGAGAAAAGAAAATGACAATATTCCACAGGAAAATGTTTGTATCAAAGTTATTGGAAGAACTCAACCAGAAGTATAGCCAGGCACAACACACGTAGGAAAGGTACTCAAAGAAGTTGCTGCCTGAAAGACTTTGAAGAATCAATGTGTGGCCATGGAAAACATGAGGAGTTAAAAAGATGTTGAATACTACTTCAGAAAAATCTGCCTTAGAACTATCAGTAGTGACAATGCAATGCACTGAAGCAGAGCATAAGTTGGTAAGAGGTCAACAGGAAAATAAACAGTTGAGCGAACAGCTGATCATCCTTCAAGGTCAATTGCAAAAGGAGTACATAATCACCCTTTGGCAGCATGAAGAAATGAAGACTGTATTGAACAACAGAATGGAAGAACAGAACCATGGAACACCACAGCACAGAAAACAGGCCATTCGGCCCTTCTAGTCTGTGCCGAAATATTTCTCCTCTAGTCCCATTGACCTGTACCTAGTCCATAACCCTCCAGAGCTCTCCCATCCATGTAGCTATCCAATTTATTCTTAAAACTTAAGAGTGAGCCCGCATTTACCACGTCAGATGGTAGCTCATTCCACACTCTCACCCCTCTCTGAGTGAAGAAGTTGCCCCTAATGTTCCCCCTAAACCTTTCCCCTTTCACCCTAAAGCCATGTCCTCTCGTGTTTATCTCTCCTAGTCTAAGTGGAAAGAGCCTACTTGCATTTACTCTGTCTACACCCCTCATAATTTTGTAAACTTCTATCAAATCTCCCCTCATTCTTCTACACTCCAAGGAATAAAGTCCTAACCTGTTTAAGCTTTCCCTGTAACTCAACTCCTTAAGACCCGGCAACATCCAAATAAATCTTCTCTGCACTCTCTCAATCTTACTGATATCCTTCCTGTAGTTAGGCGACCAGAACTGCACACAATACTCCAAAGTTGGCCTCACCAATGTCCTATACAACCTCACCATAACATCCCAACTCCTATACTCAATACTTTGATTTATGAAGGCCAGTATGCCAAAAACTTTCTTTACAACCTTGTCTACCTGTGACGCCACTTTCAGGGAATTATGTATCTGAACTCCCAGATCTCTTTGTTCCTCCGCACTCCTCAGTGCCCTACCATTTACTGTGTATGTTCTACCTTTGTTTGCTCTTCCAAAATGCAACACCTCACATTTTTCCGCGTTAAATTCCATTTGCCATTTTCTGGCCCATATTTCCAATTGATCCAGATCCCCCTGCAAGCTTTGAAAGCCTTCCTCGCTGTCCACAACGCCTCCAATCTTAGTGTCATCAGCAAACTTGCTGATCCAATTTACCACATTATCATCCAAATCATGGATATAGACAACAAATAACAATGGTCCCAGCACAGATCCCTGAGGCACACCACTAGTCACAGACCTCCGGTCTGAGAAGCAATCATCCACTACCACTCTCTGTCTTCTCCCACACAGCCAATTTCGAATCCAGTTTACAACCTCTCCATGGATACCAAGTGTCTGAATCTTCTGAACTAACCTCCCATGTGGGACCTTGTCAAAGGCCTTACTAAAGTCCATGTAGACAACATCCACAGCCTTTCCTTCATCTATTTTCTTGGTAACCTCCTCGATAAACTCTACAAGGTTCGTTAAACACGACCTACCTCGCACAAAGCTATGCTGACTATCCTTAATCAGCCCTTGGCTGTCCAAATAATTGTATATCCGATCTCTCAGAACACCTTCCAATAATTTACCTACTACTGACGTCAGGCTCACAGGCCTGTAATTACCTGGTTTACTTTTGGAGCCTTTTTTAAACATCGGAACAACATGAGCTACCCTCCAATCCTCCAGCACCTCAGCCGTGGCTAAGGACATTTTAAATATTTCTGCCAGGGCCCCTGCAATTTCTACACTAGTCTTCCTCAAGGTCCAAGGGAATATCATGTCAGGCCCAGGGGATTTATCTACCTTTATTCGCTGTAAGACAACAAGCACCTCCTCCCCTTTAATCTCTATATGTTCCATGACACTACTGCTTGTTTCCCTTCCTTCCTTATACAATATGCCAGTTTCCTGAGGAAATATTGGTGCAAAAAAACTGTTTAAGATCTTCCCCATCTCGTGAGGCTCCACACATAGACGACCATCTGATCTTCAAGGTGACCAATTGTGTCCCTTACTATTCTTTTACTCTTAATATACTTGTAGAAACCCTTCGGGTTTACCTTCACATTATCTGCCAAAGCAATCTCATGTCTTCTTTTTGCCTTCCTGATTTCCTTCTGTAGTATTTTCTTACATTTTCTATACTCTACAAGTACCTCATTTGCTCCTCGTTGCCTATACCTGCTATACACCTCTCTCTTCTTCTTAACCAGATCGACAATATCCCTTGAAAACCAAGGTTCCCTATGCCTGTTATCTTTGCCTTTAATCCTGACAGGAACATGCAAACTCTGTGCTCTCAAAATTTCGCCTTTGAATGCCTTCCACTTACTGAACATATCCTTACCAGAAAACAACTTATCCCAATCCACTCTTCCTAGATCCTTTCTCATTTCCACAAAATTGGCCTTTCTCCAATTTAGAATCTCAATTCGTGGACCAGACCTATCCTTATCCATAATTAATTTAAAACTAATGACATTGTGGTCACTGGACCCAAAATGTTCACCTACACATACTTCTGTCACCTGACCTGACTGGTTCCCTAATAGGAGATCAAGTATTGCATCCTCTCTCATTGGTACCTCTATATATTGATTTAGAAAACTTTCCTGAACACATTTGACAAATTCCAAGCCATCCAGCCCTTTTACAGTATGGGAGTCCCAGTCAATATGTGGAAAGTTAAAATCTCCTACTTTCACAACTTTCTGTTTATCACATCGGTCTGCTATCTCTCTACAGATTTGCTCCTCCAATTCTCTCTGACGATTGGGCGGTCTATAATACAACCCTATTAGTGTGGTCACACCTTTCCCATTCCTCAGCTCCACCCATATGGCCTCTGTAGACGAGCCCTCCGGGCTGTCCTGCTTACGCACAGCTGTGATATTTTCCCTGACTAGTAATGCCACTCCTCCCCCTTTCATCCCTCCCCCACTATTACATCTGAAACAATGGAAACCCGGAACATTGAGCTGCCAGTCCTGCCTCTCCTGCAACCAAGTCTCACTAATAGCAATAATGTCATAATCCCACGTGCCAATCCATGTCCTAAGCTCATCTGCCTTTCCGACAATACTCCTTGCATTGAAATAGATGCACCTGAGAACATTTCTATCACGTACAGACCCTTGATTTCTGTCTATACATGCATTCCTCGCTTGACCTTTATCCTCCTCCACCTCACTATCTGCTCTAACACTCTGGTTCCCCTCCCCCTGCAAATCTAGTTTAAATGCCCCGGAGCAGCACCAGCAAACCTACCCGCAAGGATGTTATTCCCCCTCCAGTTCAGGTGCAAACCGTCCCGTCGGAACAGGTCCCACCTTCCCTGGAACAGAGCCCAATTGTCAAGAAACATGAAGCCCTCCCTCTTGCACCTTCTCCTTAGCCACATATTTAGCTGCATTATCCTCCTATTTCTAGCCTCACTAGCACGTGGCATGGGTAGCACTCCTGAGTTTGTAACCCTGGAGGTCCTGTCCTTCAACTTTGCACCTAACTCCCTAAACTCTCTTTGCAGGACCTCCTCCTCCTTCCTATCCACGTCATTGGTACCTACATGGACCACGACTCTGGCTGCTCACCCTCCCTCCTGAGTATACTGAGAACTCGATCCAAGATATCGCGGACCCTGGCACCAGGGAGGCAACAGACCATCCGGGATTCTCGATCTCTTCCACAGAACCTCCTATCTGTCCCCCTAACTATTGGATCCCCTATCACTACTGCTGTCCTCTTTTCCCTCCCTCCTTTCTGAGCTGAGTGTCCAGCCTTGGTGCCAGAGACGCAACCACTACAACTTGTCCCTGGTAGGTCGTCCCCACCAACAGTATCCAAAACGGTATACCTGTTGTTGATGGGAACGGTCACAGGGGCGCTCTGCGCTTTCTGTCTATTCCCCTTCCCTCTCCTGACATTCACCCAGCTGCCTGCCTCCTGACTTTTAGGGGTGACTGTCTCCCTGAAACTCCTGTCTATTACTGCCTCTGCCTCCCGTATGATCCAAAGTTCATCCAGCTGCAGCTCTAGTTCCCTAACTCGGCTTCTCAGGAGCTGCAGCTGGATGCACCTTTTGCAGGTGTAGTCATCAGGGACAATTGTGCTGTCCCTGACTTCCCACTTGCTGCATTCGGAGCACTCGACTGCCCCAACTACTGCCTCCATTACCTACTCCTAATTTAATTAAAGGAACTTACCCGGCCCTACCCCACTGGGAGCAAGCTCGTCCTCAGCCTCTGCTCACCTAAGCCTCTCGAGCCAAAGCCTCAAAGCTCCACTCCTTCACTGGGCCACTCACAGCTGGCCGCTCTTCCTCAGCTTCCCTTCCTTTTAGCTTCAAGCTCCACGCTCTTATTCAAATGACCTCCCCCACGCACTCCACGCTCCTTTTCATATGACCTCGCTTCAAACTCCGCACTCTTATTCAAATGACCTCCCCCACGCTTTCCACGCTCTTTTTCAACTGACCTCGCTTCAAGCTCCACGCTCTTTTTCAAACAGAATTACAATAAGACTCATGGCGAAGCAATCGAGCTTTAGAAAAAAAAGTAAAACCTGTTGAAGGACTTTTACACACTACAGGGATTCCTCAGATCAAAGTTTGTTGCTCTGGAAAATTACAAAGAGAATCAAAATGAATTTAATGTCACTCTGAACAAACTGAAGAACCAATTAGCAGAGAAGACTCAGCAATGTTCAATATTATAGGAGGAAACCAAGAAAGAGACTGAAGAGCTGAATAACCAGCTGACTGAAAAAGAGGAAGCATTGAAAAGAAAGATATATAGAACTTTCCAAGCTGCGAGCAGATAATGAAGCCATGAGTAGTACAATTACAGAACTGAAACAAGTTAAGACTTCACCAGAGACAGACCTGGCCAACAGTGAAACCAAAATAAAGGACAATGACAAAGCTCTGCTGCAGGCAGAGAAAGAAAAGACAGAAATAAGATCAGAAAATGTAAACCTGACACAGAAACTCAAGGAACTAGAAGAAAAAGCATTGGATGCCTCAAGCTTACTGAGAACCATTGAGTTGTTGAAAAATTACATTGCTGAAATGAAAATCAAGAACTAGAATGTCAAGAAAAAGTTGAACAGTTGCAAGAGAAAGTAGAAGTTCTCACAGAGGAGAGTGAAGAGTGAAGAATGTCAACTTGAAGGAAAACACACAGGAATCAGGCTCTGCTAAGGAAAACTGTTCAGTGCAGAGAACCAACATTCATGGATGAAAGATATGTTTGCTAATGAAAAATTAGAACTTGATGAACTTCAAATATCAAAAGTATCTGTTAAGTATCAGGAAAAATACCTGGAACAGGAAAAGAAATTGCTGATGAATCAGAACAGTTCATTGAATACAGAATTAACAACAAAACTAATGAAAATTTTGAACTTAGATCTAATCTGAAGAAAATAAAAGATGCAATGCGTAGCATGGAATAGCAAATCCAGACTTTGACAGCAGTTAAGGAAAATTCTAAGAAACAGATTCAGGATCTAATGAATGACTTGAAAGAGTTCAGCGAGCAGTCAGTGACCATGGAAGAAAGATTCCGAAAGGAACTGAATTTGTTAAGCTTGTATAAGGATTTCAGAGGTAACTCTGAAACTAAGACAACTGAATTCACCAGAGTAATTGCTGAGCTGAATGAAAAGATTCATAAGCTTGAACGATTGGAAAATAAGGAAGTAAACAAATATTTGGCTAAAATTGTGAAACAAGCGGAATTGAAGGTTCATTTTTGAAACACCATAATCCAGCAAGATCATGGCAGACCCCAAGGGAATAAAATCCGAATCCATTCTAGGAATGAACAGAGTGAACATTCCCCCCGGAAGGAATGGGACAAACCCACAGTGTCTAAATAAAGCAGATGGGTTGTTGATAAAGAGAAATGCAACCTGAAGGAGCACAAAAAGTGAATCCATTGGAGGCAATCAAGCGCCGGAAACACAGAGTACTACAATTTCAATTCCAAACTGACTAAGTAAACCCAAAGCAACTCAGACTATTATTCCACCAAGTATGACAGAACAAGATCTGGAAGAATTACCAAGCCTCCAGACGGTCTGAATTTATTAAATGTTATGAAACTCATACCTGTTTGTCGGGGAGAGGTCGGGAACCCCTAAGTTTCAACAGTCTTTGGATCTGCTGTCCACATGCAGGCGGGAGTGGGTTGTACATGCGCATTTCGACATTTTGACATTCTTCAGGTCCAGGACAGGCCCTGTGCGCCTGCACCTGGACAAAAAAGAAGAATGGCATGAAAATCTGGGTCAGGTGACCAGGTGCCGAGCATCATGAGCAGCAAGTGCCCCAGGTAAGGAACAAGGGAGGGAAACAGAGAGATGGTTCCAGGAAGTGTCCCAGAGGTAAGGGACAAGTGACAGGGGACAGGAAAATGTCCTAGTTAAATTAAGAAAAGGAGAAACAGTCTCCAATTAAAGAAAGAGTTGTGGGGAGTAGACTTTAAGTGAAGTGGGCTTGGGAGAAGCCCTGATAGTCGAAAAGGTCTCAAAGTAAACCTTGAAGATCTAAGAAGGCAGCCAAAGGTTGGTGACTCTGTGCTGTGTGCTATTGAGGCAAAGGTACCCCTTTGGACCAGTGGTGTTCTACTTGACACGGCCGAAGATCTGACCACAGGCAAAGGCCAGCTAAGCTGGTGAGTATAAATATAATTTATTTAAATATTAAAATATTTGTAGTGATAATAAATATGTTTTGGTGATAAAATTTATTAGGAAGAAGTATCTTCCCAGATTATTTCTAGCTACTAGTAGGCAGATTATTTCTAACTACTAATAGGTTTCCCGAGACACAACATTCCATTTGGATGAAGATACCTGCAGGCAAAACATTCTGACAAAGGAAGGTAACCTGGATGTAGAAGCTTCAGGAGCTGGCAGTGGAGCTGCAATGACAGTAATTCCATCTTTTTTCCAATAGCTT
Organism: Carcharodon carcharias; assembly: GCF_017639515.1. Taxonomy (NCBI): domain Eukaryota; kingdom Metazoa; phylum Chordata; class Chondrichthyes; order Lamniformes; family Lamnidae; genus Carcharodon; species Carcharodon carcharias. The sequence continues at coordinate 189,796,411 of NC_054470.1, forward strand.
ATATTTTGAATCCATTGTACATTTTATTATACAATGCTTGCGTAGGAATTATATTGAACCAGTAAACTTTTTGATATGGTTCTTTCTCCATGACCTCTTTCAAAAAGCAAGCATAGGTGCATTAGATTGAATGGCCTTCTGTACTGCATGTTGGTTTGCATCATTTTTGCCTGGCATTGGTGCACTGCTACTAGCTTCATTTCTCATTCTTCTATTGTTTACATTCTCCCCCTGGAAGTTTTTCAGTACTTACAGCCAGGAGCAGAAGCAAAATGAGGAGGGATGTGGGGCTGTCCCAAATGAGCTTGCAAGCATGGACTCAAAACCATCTGGTATTTTTCCAGTTTCAGGCGGAGGTCGACTATCACTCATTCCAATTTCAATAGGGATGTGTCTCAGAAATATTTGAGCTACGTAGTGAAGGAATGTACCCTCTTACAGCCAGCATTGAGAGCAATACTAGCTTGTACTCTGAGCAAGAGAATGGAGCTTCTTGCTTCATTATAGTTAGTTGGCTTACTGCCATTAGTAAGTTGGCCTGGTTTGTTCAGTTGCATTTGCGAAGCCAGTCATGAGATATGTTTTTCTGACTCTAGACTAAGTTACTTTGGGATTTAATTTTTCTGTATTTCTCACAATCGTTTGCCATTACTTCAGGAGATGATCCATTAAAACGCTAAAGAAATGGCATAAACGTTACAGTGGATGATAGGGAGACTGCCTACAGAAATATAACCTAATTGTTGAGTTAGTGTAGAGGGAATTCTGACCTCTATCTGGCCATGCTGTTTCTGACCTGGCAATATTCTGTTCTGTTTCCCACCCTTCAGCTTCCTCACAAAAATCCATCTGAGATGTTTGCTTCCTCACAAAATTAGAATATAGAGGGCTACCGTAAGTAGATTTAGAACAGACCTAACAGCTCCAAACTGAACATCCATGTTGTGGGGTATCAGGTGCAGTCGAATTCTATTCCACTACAATATGTAACCCATGGCCCCACATATTCCTCATTATACCTTTACCATTAAGCCAGGGATCAATCTTGGTTCCATGAATAGTGTAAAGGACAAACCAGAACAACAGCATACCTAAAAATGCAATTCAAACCTGGTGAAGTTACAACGCAGGACTACATGGATGATAAACAGTGGAAGCAGCTTGATGTAGACATAGGTAAGCAATTTCACAACCAATGGATCAGATCAAAGCTCTACAGTCCACCCATGTCCAGGCAATTCAAGAATCAACAGGAAGAGGAGGCTCCATGTATATTCATATAAGATAAAAGCAAAATACTGCGGATGCTGGAAATCTGAAACAAAAACAAAAACTCTGCAGGTCTGACAGCATCTGTGGAGAGGAAGACAGAGTTAACATTTCGAGTCTGTATGACTCTTCATCAGAAGATCTGATGAAGATTTATACAGACTCAAAACGTTAACTCTGTCTTTCTCTCCACAGATGCTGTCAGACCTGGTGGGTTTTTCCAGCAGTTTTTGTTTTTGTTCCATGTATATTCAGATTGTCAATGATGGCAGTCCAGCACATGAGTTCAAAAGACAAAGCTGAAGCACTTGCAACCATCTTCGTCTAGAAGTGTCAAGTAGATGATCCAACCTGCCCTCCTCCTGAGGTCCCCAGCATCACAAGTGCCAGATTTCAGCCAATTTGATTCATTCAATGTGATATCAAGAAATTGATGAGCACTCTTGTATGACAAAGAATATAGGTCCTGACAACAATCAGCAGTAGAGTCCAGAACTAGCCATGCTGTTCCAGTACAATTTCAGCACTGACATCTACCCAACAAAATGGAAAATTTTCCAGGCATGTTCAGTCCACAAAAAGCAGAAAAATCCAATACTATCTATTACTTCCTTGTTACGTTCTTCTCTTTGACATAACTGTACCAATCATACAGCAAGAACTGGTAAAGCAATAATGTGTGTTCTTTATTTGAAGATAAAACTATATAGAGACAATGTTAACTAGGAGGCTAAGTATATGCATCTGACTCCTGCTGCTACCTCAAGACTGAGTATGTCATGGGACTATTACATCACATCCTGTCAAGATGGTGGTAATTGACAGCAGTTGAAGTTAGGCTTGAAGATACATGTGTCACAAAAATATAATAATTCTCATAATATTATTGTGATTTATTGTGAAACTAGGCTTAGTAGGGCTGGATAGTTTCTGTTTGTGTGTGTGTGGGATTTAATTGAATTGAAGACAGCTGGTCTGGAGGTTTTGACTCATCAAAAGAAGCTAGATTTGAAATGCTAAATACATAAACATGGCTGAAGCCTTAGAATGTAAGGTGAGGAGATTTGCATTTTTAGATAAATCGGTGCATTTTGAATTTCAAAGAGATGGTAGGATGTTTACACGTAGCCAGAGAAGCTAGACCAAGCCAGTGTATTTATTTTTCCCAAAGGTTACTGACAATGAAAAGATTTATATTATGAGAAAGTAAAGTTCCAAAGACAAATGGGAACAATGGAATTTACATGTATAAAGGAGAATGAGGCTATGTGTCAGGGAAGGCATTGTAAGATCTACCAGAAGTGTGAGAAGCCTTTAGTATTTGTGCATTAAGCCTATTGTCTACAAAAGCCAAAGCTGGGAAAAGCCACTTTGAATTCTACTGTCCAGGATATTGTGTTGACCTGCCTGGATCTGTCTAAAATCTATTCTTTTTACTGTTGCCTTAATGAGGATGTAACTGGAAGCCAGATTAATTAGGGGTTTTAGGAATTATTATAGTAGTAATCTGTAGACCAATGTATGTGCTTGCAATCTCTTCTTTTGTTAATAAATGTTTAATCTAGTTTCCTAAAAAATCTCTAAAAGTTTTAGGGGACTCATTCTGAATTCAGGGGACGCAGCTCTAAATAAATACAAATTGCAAAAACGTTGTGATAGTGGGATCAAGTTTCCGTCGTGGATTTGATCTGCCTGGCGCACATCTTCTGCTGTGTCATAACAATCTCATGAGCAGGATTTTACGTGCGGGGCACAATGGGCAGATGGGTAGGCCACATTTTCATAAACCTCATCCATGGGCGAGATAAGAGGAGTGAATGGGCTCGCTAATGTGAGCTGTTAGTACTTTGGATTATTACTAACTGCAACTTGCTTGTGTGAACAGGACAACTTCATTTCGCTTCAGAGCTGCTTTAACAGAAATAGCAGGCTTCGGTTCAGGACTCTGGAGGAGTCATAACACTTGGGGCTTTCCAGGTATCAGACAGCCTTCCCTTGCCCTGGGAATGGGGATTGTGGTCTCCGCTGGAGGCACCTCCTCTGAGGAGAAAGAGAGGACCATAAGAGGGAGGAGGCCAGGAGTCTCTATTCAGCCTCCAGGGGAGCCATCTGTGGGAGGACCAACACATATACAAGGGGAGCAGGGCCAACAGGAAGTCCAAGGCAGAAGGGCTGCAGGAGGTGCCACTATCCTGCTGCCAGGGCTTACAGGCGGTGATGGATCTACCTCAATATGTTTGAGGTTCAATGCCAAAGGAGGCTCCGCTTCTCAAGGGAGACAATGACCTCCATCTGTCAGATGATCAGCCCTGAGATCAGCTCCAACAGTGCGGGTGAAGACCCCATACCAGTGGCGCTGAAGGTCACGGTGGCCCAAAACTTCTATGTCTCTGGCTCTTTCAAGGGGTTGGTGGGTGCTCTGTGTGGAGTCTCCCAATCAGCTGTCCACAGTTTTGTCAAGCTGGTGACAGATGCTCTGTTCTGGCATGCATTGACTTTCATTCACTACCGCACAGACGGGGCCAGCCAGGCAGAGCGAGCCAGAGGCTTTGCCGCAATTGCTGGGTTCCCCACATTCAGGGTGCAATCACTTGCACACGTGTAGCAATCAAGGCGCCAGCAGGTGATCCAGGAGACTTTGTCAACAGGAAGGGATTCCACGCCATTAACGTTCAGATAGAGTGTGACCTTAGGATGCAGATTCTACAAGTCTGTACAAGATACCCAGGCAGCTCCCAAAACGCTTACATCCTGAGACACTCCCAAGTGCCGAGCCTCTTCAGTGCTCCAGCTTGGCTGGATGGATGGCTGCTGGGTGACAAGGGCTATCCCCTCAAAAGGTGCCTCATGACGCATCTCCGCTATCCAAGAACAGAGGTCGAGCAGTGATACAATAGGAGCCATGTCTCCACAAGGGCAGTGGTAGAGAGAACCACCGGCCTTCTCAAGATGCACTTCCAATGCCTGGACTGTTCAACGGGTGCACTGCCATACCCCCTAGATCGTGTGTCACTGATAGTGGTTGCATGCTGCGCTCTCCACAATCTGGCGCTGGAAAGGGGGGACGCAGTGGAGGAAGAAGATGTTGACGCAGCTGCTCTGGCAGCAGATGATGAGTCCAGTAGTGAGTCCGGGGATAAGCACACTCAGGAGAAAGCTGAGCAGATAGACGCTCACCTGGGCAACCTCCAGGGAGGCAGGGATACCCAGGAGGCTTTGATCCAACGCTCCTTCAGCTAGCCTACCACCAGCACATACCAGGGTTGCAGGCTCCATACTCGATACCTGTGAGCAACATTTGCTTGATCAATAACGTGCCATTTCAATAAAGTTGAATGACAAATAAGTCACTCATAAAATCATGGGATCCCCTTCACGTGCAGAACTAATGAAGAACCCAGAGGCTTGTTGAGAACAAACATATTTAATGCTTTGCAGCTTGTCATACAGAAATCAAACTAAATGAAAAGGTGTTCAACATCACACCAACTTAACAATAACTTAAACATCGGGCAAAAGCCCGTGTTGTGCCTAAGGTGCTTTATGTTTACGCTTGCGGATGCTGCGTCCAGGTGCTCCCTCCTTGCTGGCACTGGCATGAGAGATAGCCAACTTACTCTGCTGTCGTGCTGGCCTTGACCTTGGCAGGAGTCCTCTGGCCCGTGGAGCCTGTGCTGGCCCCACCTGGGAGGGAACAGCCAATGGCATGGCTGGCATCTCCCCAGTTGCTGCAGCCTCATCGGATGCCATGGTCACTGGCAGAGGAGCTGCTGCCATCATCCGGAGCGCCCTGAGAGGAGCCCGCAGAGACAACACATAGCTCGTGCGCCAATGTCAGGTCGCTTTGGACCTCCCTGCTCACCATTGATAGATAATCACCTAGCTGGGATACTAGGTCCCAATTGATCTCCCACAATGACAGTGACCACCTCAGGCCATTGCCAGTGTGAGGGCTTGCAGATCCAAGCGCATCCCCAGGAAGCCCTGATTGATCTCCTGGAGGAGCCTCTCCATGCGAGTCACCACTCTTTCCATGGAGGAGGCAGCGCGCTCAGCCATGAGGGTCATTGCATTGCTCATGCTCTGCATGGACTCTTCCATCATGGAGACCATGGCACGCATTCCGTCATCTATCTCTGCCAGATCCTCCCTCACACCCTGCTGGACTTCCAGCATCTGCTGCCTTAGTGATGACTCCAGAGGCGCATCTTGAGCCACCGACTGAGCATGTTCCTGGTCCCCAGAAGTCCTCCAACTGTGGTGCCCTGGGTACTCTCTGCCTCTGCCTACACCTCAAGTGAATGTGAAATGCCCTCACCGCTGTGCACCAAGATACTAGCCGACGATCTTATTCCCACTGAGGTACTGGGATCTGTGCTGGTGCCTGCCTGGCTGAGAGGGTGGAACGCTGGTGCATTCATATCACCCTCAGGGGTGAGCAGCGGTCCCTCAAACTCCTGAGATCGGGCGTGCTCTGTTCAGCCTGAAAGGAAGAACAAGGACATTTGATTAGTTGAAGTAGTTACACTGTTAATGTGCATGCCTGGCACCCGGATCAGGCTGCCCTCGTCTCTCCATTATCAATGGGAATTCCATGTTGGAGACTGAAATCAATATACAGGCAACAGTTGGTTGCAATTCTGACATTCTGACTTCAGTGCACTGCACTCTTACCTCCCAGTGGCACCTCACCGCAGCCGGTTGATCTAGGTGCATGGCGCCTCTCCAGCTCCAGTGCCTCCTGCTCGTATCTGGTGAGGATCAGAAGGTGGGGCTGCCCTCCGCCACCCTCAGCCTCTCAGCATTATTGTGTGCTGTCTTCTCCTGAAAGGAGAGAGGAGCATTGATTAGTCCACCCTGTACATGTATTGACATTGCATCCTTGACACCCCCACCTGAGGAAAACTTTGCAGGGCTCATCCGATTCGTGGCCCTGGAGCCGCAAAGCACCCTTTCCAAGCAGTCAGGGCTCACCCCCTTGCCTAGATGCTGCCTCCATGACATTTGCCACTCACACTCTAAGAACTTCCAAACCCACAATTGTTACCACCTAGAAGGACAAGGGCAGCAGATAGATGGGAACACCACCACCTGGAAGTTCCCCCCCAAGTCACTCAGCATCCTGACTTGGAAATATATCACCGTTTCTTCACTGTTGCTGGATCCAAATCCTGGAACTGGCCCCCTCTTAACAGCACTGTGGCTGTACCTACACCATGTGAACTGCAGCGGTTCAAGAAGGCAGCTCACCACCACCTTCTCATGGGCAACTGGGGATGGGCAATAAATGCTGGCCTAGCCAGCGAAGCCCACATCCTGTGAATGAATGAATAGAAAAAACATAATTCTGAGGTGCGGGGGGGGGGAGCGAGGGGTCCAACCTAACTGCTGTGCTAAGTGACCCATTCAAAACACGGTACTCAGCCTTCCTAATCGCAGGAGCTCATTAAACCGCTTGCGGCGCTGCATCCATGTGCGTCTCACCACATTGTGGGAGCTGACCCCTGATGCCACCTCCTCCCAGGCATGTTTTGTTAGGTTGGGGGGCCTCCTCCTCCCGTCCGTTGGGACAAGGCTGTCCTGGCATGCTGCCACCACCTCAAGGAGGGCAGCGAGGCACTCATCGGAAAACCTCAGGGCCGAGTGCCCCGCCGACCTGCCCTCCTGCCTGGCCTGCTCTCCGACGATGTAGTCCATTGCAGATGACTGAACTCAATGGCAGCCTTAGGATGGCTGCTTGTGCCGTTTTTGAATAGGGCGCCGGGTCGCCATTGGACCCAGCCCCCAATCGCCCCTTCCCCCTGATCTCAGAAACCGTGAATTACACTGGGTAGGCCTCAATTGGCCCGCCTGCGTAAAATCGTGGTGTGCCCCCGTTAGCTCCCGCCGAGCCCACCCGCCAACTGAAAAATTCTGGCCCAATCAGTCTACTCTTATTTAGGCCCCATAGTAAAAATTGCAGTCACGTCTTGATAACATCATTGGGATGCTTCCTTGAACATACTAAAAAAATTACTGGTTTTGGGCACATGTGCTTTCCTCCTGCTCAGGAGAGCAAGTAAAATAGAAACTTGTCAACTTTTGTCAGCTTTAGCATGGGTAAATATCTTGGGGGATTTTAATCACCCCATCATGTTTTGAAATTGTGGTCGGTTAATGTTGAAAATGTTTTAATCATAAGCAGTGAATGTCTCTAAAAAGTTTAGCCCAGAGGAATTAACAATATTCATTGTTATTGTTTAAACTTCCTTCATAGTTTTTTCCGTCGCTGGCACCACCGATTGTATGATAAATTCTTGCAGATGTTAGATGACAACATTTGTCCTCAAATTAAGAGTTCAGGCAATTCATCATTATTGCAGAGCATACTGTTTCATAACTGTGTCAAAAACACATACGTAAGTTTACGAACTATTCAAAAAGAAAGATTTCTCTCCCGCATCTTCCTTCACTGGTTTTGTTGGCTAGGGAAGTTTTCCTCAAATAAATTTATTGGAATTTACGCTTTTTCTAGGTTAATCTATCCAGTTAGCACAATTTTAAAAAATTCATTTCAGAGCTCTTTAAGCTGAACTAAAACGAGCATTGTTCTGTAATGTTTAGTTCTGCAAAAGATTTAAACCCCTTGGGGTGAACTGATGTTCATGTTATCCACACAAGATTGTGGCCTGAATGTTAAAATGCCTGCTCTCGACTGCCACTTCTATTTCTACCCTTAGTAATGCTTGGCACAATCCAGACGCAGAGACTTTTTAAAAGGCCTGTATTTTCTTACTACATTGACTGACTGCAGCAACACAGCTACTAAGGGCATTCTTTTACTTAAATATCTTTGGATCACTGCCATTATTGTGTGGGCCATACCTTATGGTGAGCTTCATGAGGTAGTTCCTCAATTTCAGTCTGGTGTGCCGTGTGTAACTGGGACTATTTCCACCTTTAAATAAACCTAACAAATAGATTTAATCTCTAAGCAGTCGTGTGACAACATATTTTTTCTGCTTTTTAGGAAGACAGGGAGAGTCCCATACATTATTTTACAACAATAAGGGGTTAATTGTTGAAACACAAGCACGCTAACCCTTACAAAGCATCTTTCAGCAGTTTAATTTTTGGTTCCAATTAAACTGGTTAGATTATGGAAGCTACCTTTTAATTATGTACACCAGACAAAACTACTGGAGGAAAGCCTGACTGTAATGCTTTACTATACATTTTCTGAAATGAATTGAATACCGTCTGCCCAAACAGTGGTTATAGTACAGCAATTTACTTACATAGTGATCTCATTCTACAGTTCTAATTTGAACACAGTAATATCGAAACCAATTCTACTCTCCCATGCTTATTTTATTAGCTTTAGAAATGTGAGTTGAGTATGAAAAGTAAGTTTAGCAGGGGAGTATTCAACATTTCTTGTGTCAGCTGGAATGTGTTAAAGAGAGTGAATGGCCTACCAGGCCAGATAACAGACATAATGCCTGTTGAATTTGATGTGTGTAGGCTGCTCTCTTTTCAAAAGAAAACAATATCTTCAGTTCTGCAAAATTAACATCCACCCGTTTTCTTCATAGTGGCATAACTGCACATGTGGAATTTGACCCGAACTGCTAAGGAAGTCTTGTAACTAAGCTAGCCTGTCACTGGTTAACCAATTGCAATGTAAATAATCTTCCAAAGTGCTTTCCAGTGTTGGATATGTAAATATGAAAAGCATATATCTGGTGCCTCCGTCCGATTTTCCTGGAGAAATATCAATCAAGGCCAGAATTTTAACCGCCGGTGGGTTTGTAGGTAGGGGTGAGTGTAAAATTCCTTGGATGGGCTTCCCACTGAGCTCCCATCTACCTGACCTCTCTGCAATTTTGCTGGGTAGGCAAGGCCTCAGACTGGGCCCAACTTGCTCCAGTTGAGGGTTTCAAGTGGCCAATTATAGACTGCAAGGGCCACTTCCTGCCCAGCTGCAATTTTTAGGCTGGCAGGAGGAATTCCAGGTCTGGGGTAAGCCCAAGAATAATCGGGTTTAGGCCTCAGGCGGGAAGTGGGGGAACACCTCCATCAGAAGACCCCTTTTAACTTTTAGCCCCCCCCCACTTAAGGTCCAGTAACCACAAGACCTCTGTTTCCCCCTCTGTCCTCTCCCCTACACTCCAAACCCCCACTGTCCACCTCCCCAGACCTTCCCTAATCTCCACACCTGAGACTCACAAGACGTACCTCTTCCCGGGATTAGGTTCCTTGGACTGCAAGTCCCATTCCTGTCCACAGCAGGGACTAGAGAGCTGCTGGCCAATCAGATTCCTCTCCAGTGACGGGCGGAAGTCCTGCCTGCAGCCAATTAATGCTCACTGGAATGTGAAATGACTGGCAGGCAGACAGTATTGGTGGGGATGTGTTCACCGCCGACTCTTCAGGTAGCTGATTGGAATCCCCGCCATCCTAAAAATCCTGGTCATGTTTTGGAAAGGAGGCACAGCCGTTAGTTAAATATATGTCACGTTGCATATTGCTCAGTAGCTATCAATATATTGAGAATATTGGTCATTTAATCAAAATATGAACCTTCCATTTTGTATTTGTACATATTGGGACTAATTTTGAGCAAAATTCCCTGCTGTGAGTGCCAGATCACAAAACCATCCTTTTTCTACCATATTTTGCTACCATACTTGGAAGAATTGCATTATTTTTAAATATGTCAATATTATTTCCAGTGTCAAGATAGAAATTCCTAACAAGCCTTTTGCTGCTAGGGCTCTCCAGTGATAACAAAAACTTAAACATGCTAATTGCCAGTGCTTCAAACTGGGTGGAATCGTCCGGTCCGTCATGGTGGGCATGAGCAGACAATATGGCAAGAAGGCCAAAAATTGGTTTCAGGCTGTCGTGAAACCAGTTTGTGATCGTCTGCTCCGTCCAACAATGGCGCCACATGTCGGGTACCTAATTTCAATACTTCTGGCTTCTGGTTACAAGCCCTGCTTGCCGGAATCATCACCCCATGCTGGATCATCTGGATACCACACCGACGTGTTTCATAACTGTACATAAGCGACTTGCACCTGGCGACCTGCACTTCACTGTGGACTTTGAGATTTGTTTGCCTACTTGCTTCAGGCAGCACCCGAGGTCATCAGTGCCAGACTTTGCAAGCAGCACCACATCACTCTTAGGAGGGGATCATGGGCTGTTCTCCACCTACCAGGCCAGCCATAAGGCGGGGATGACCTCTACGGCTGCAGGTCTAGGGCTTGCTTGGTTAAGGGGCAGAAGTGGCCTCAGGCAAGGGAAGAAGCTGCAAGTGAGGGCTATACTGTGGAAAGGGGGTATCCCAAGGTGTATGTGGGACACACATTGATCTGTGCAAGTGGCCTCAAGATGGTGAGGGCTGAGGAGGCAGCCTCCATGGGATCTGAGGCCAGATGGAGATGTGAGGGGTTGTTTCTTTTTTATTCATTTGCGGGATGTGAGCATCACTGGCTAGGCCAACATTTATTGCCCATCCATAGTTGTCCTTGAGAAGGTGGTGGTGAGCTGCCTTCTTGAGCCGCTGCAGTCCATGTGGTGTAGGCACAACTACAGTGCTGTTAAAGACGGTGTTCCAGGATTTTGACCCAGCAACAGTGAAGGAATGGCGATATATTTCCAAGTCAGGGTGGACTGGTTTGGAGGGGAACTTCCAGATGGTGGTGGTCCCATGCATCTGCTGCCCTTGTCCTTCTGGATGGTAGTGGTCGTGGATTTGGAAGATGCTGCCTAAGGAGCCTTGGTGAGTTTCTGCAGTGCATCTTGTAGATGGTACACACTGCTGCTACTGTTCGACAATGGTGGAGAGAGTGAATGTTTGTGGATGGAGTGTCAATCAAGTGGGCTGTTTTGTCCTGGATGGTGTGAACCTTCTTGAGTATTGTTGGAGCTGCACTCATCCAGGCAAGTGGATGGTATTCCATCAAACTCCTGACTTGTGCCTTTTAAATGGTGGACAGACATTGGGGAGTCAGGAGATGAGTTACTCGCCACAGGATTCCTAGCCTCTGACCTGCTGTTGTAGCCACAGTATTTATATGGCTAGTCCAGTTCAGTTTCTGGTCAATGGTAACCCCGAGGATATTGATAGTGGTGGATTCAGTGATGGTAATGTCATTGAATATCAAAAGGCAATGGTTAGATTCTCTCTTGTTGTAGATGGTCATTGCCTGGCACTTGTGTGGTGCAAATGTTACTTGTCACTTATCAGTCCAAGCCTTGATATTGTCCAGGTCTTGCTGCATTTGTGAGAGGATGATGTCCCTTGAGCTGTCAGTGAGTGAGGTGCCAGTGAATGTGTGATGGCCTTGTAAGTGTGTAAGTGTAGAGTGATGAGATAGTTGCCTTACCCTGGCGGCAAGGATGAGATCATTCATCTGTATTCTGCACTGGAAGGCCAAGCTCTTGTGTGCAGCATTAGCACTGACCACTTGTGTCACTGCCCCCAAGCCGGAGTGATGAGACTGATGGGCCTCCTGCAGTCGGAGCGGGGGTAGAGGACATCACAGCAGACCTCCATGGCATCCAGAAGATGTCCAGGGATGAATCACTGAATCAGAGGGCTACAGTCTTCCAGGCTTTTGGGACCATATCTTCACCGGATTAGCCCTGGGCAGCAAGTATTGAGAAATGTGTGTGCAGCTGCAGTTTAAATATGGCGCCCGGCACGAGGAAGCGATGAGACAACAGCATGGCAGGAAAATCGGAGGCAGCTTGTCAGTGAGTCAGCGTGTTTCCTGTGGCTGCATAATTAATGAGGTATGAAGCGGATGATACGGTGTGAAAACAGTCATTGCGGCCAGCAGGTAAATCTCCTTTTTTCATACTTGCTACAGCAGTTAATGCAAACCTGGGACGATTCCGCCCATTTATAGCATTTTGGATTTGCTGACAAACATCACCATGGACCAAGTTTCTCACCTCTTATCCTGCTCCTTCCTGAGCAAGGCTACTATTGGACTAGGTTGGAGGCTGAAGTACTACTGGCAGTGAACACTGTGTACCAAAACATTGGAATTCACGCAAAAACAAGAATTGCCATCACACTTAAAGATGTTCAAACTTGTAAAATCATGGACAAAATCAGATTTTATCCCTGTTTATAATAAATGATGGAAAAGATAAATTCAGGAAATTAATGTCAGAAAGTTATTCATGAAAGAATTGATAAACACATGCAATGGACTTCTGGGTTGAGTAATGGAATCATTTAAGAGACATGAACTGGAGGAATTGTATGGCTTTATAAATAAACTGAGATGTGCCAAAAAAGCCTTCATAATCCATTTCTAGATCTATGCGGTCCTATTGGAAGATCATTGCTACCAGTGTTCAAATCTATGCAATCATTACCAAAAAAAAACAGTTTTGATATATATATAGTTCACACTTAAAATTTGTTTTTGTTCTTCTTGATCTGTTGTATATAGGGCAGAAGGAGTAGAACCGCAATATGATCTAAACCTTACCCATGGATTGAATCATTTTCTCTTGGGGTTACTGCTGCGCTACCTAGCTAACAGCACTCTAACTGGATAAAATTCTTATTGGACAATTGACTACATGCATGTCCTATGAGATAGGTATGAGCTCCAACTGTTTCCATGCTATAATAAGGGAAGATTTTGAAAGCATTACACATTTGGGTGTGCCTGCAAAAAAAATCAATGTGAGTGTGCCAGAAGAATTCTTCAGTAAAGATTTAATTCTAAAGGGACATTTTGTGAAAATGTGTTTGTTTTTTTATTCATTCATGAGATGTTGGTGTAACTGGTAATGCCAGCATTTATTACCCATCCCTATTTGACCTTGAGTTGCCCTTTTGAACCACGATTTCACTACTTGCTGTGTTTTTTAAGATCTTTGAGCGTCTTATCCTGCAACGCATATCTGCAGAAGTAGAGACCACCCTTGATGTCGACCAAGCTGGTTTCTGTAAGGGGCGCAGCACACGTGATCAAGTTCTGGCACTCACCATCCACATCAAAATGGCTTCCAAAAGAACTTGAAGACAGGTGTGGTGCTTCTGGACCTCACAATTGTCTATGATACAGTGTGGTATGCTGGTCTGCTCCTAAAGTTGTCCAGAGTGCTTCCGACCTGGGTCAGGACAGTTGTTGAAACACTCTTTCGCAACAGGTGATTTAGAGTCCACCTTGGACAAGGGAGAAATGCATGGAGAAGATTGGTGAACAGACTAGCCCCAGTGCAGTTCAACATATCTACAAATGACCTGCCAACAACCACATCCCATAAGTTCATCTATGCTGATGACATCTGTTGTACCACCCAAGCCCCAACCTTTTATACCCTGGACTAGATCCTTAACGTTTCAAAGTTGACAGACTGCTGTAGCACATGCAGACTTATGTTAAATTCCTCTAAAACTATATCTAGTATATTCCACCTTCATAACGGCAGTGCCAAAAAAGAATTACATATTTACATGCTCGGTCAGAGACTAAAGCATGACCCAACTCAACATACTTGGCAGTCACTCTAGACAGGACTCTGTTCTTTTGAGAACATTTGAAGAAAACAGCAACAAAGGTCACAACCAGAAACAATTTATTAACCAAGCTTGCTGGATCTATGTGGAGCGCAGCTGCCACAACACTCCGGACCTCAGCGCTTCCCTTTCATACTCTGCAGCAGAGTACTGTAAACCTGTCTGGCACAAGTCATCACACACACATCTTGCTAACATTCAATTAAATGCAACAACGCAAGTCATAACTGGAACTCTTCACTCGACACCCCTCCCCTGGTTTCCTGTCCTTGCAAACATCACTCCCTCCACGTCCGCTGACTGACAAAATCCCACAAACTGGTTGAAAACATCTGTGATGCACCTCACTTACCGCTCCACAATGATATTGTCTATCTACCTTCCATCTCAGTGCCCCACATGGAGTAATCTCTCTGAGAAAGGTCTAGCAGCAGACATCCTTTGGACGAAGGAATGGGAAGCACAGGAAGTTACTAATAAGCTGCTTGTGACAAGGGTTTAACCCACCATGGCAGGAGTGATCCTTGCTAAGCAGGTTCAAGACAAATCAGGGTACTTGTACAGCCAACTCCAGTGCTGGGGCCTCAGTACAAACCCTATATGTACTTGTGGAGAGACACAAACAATGCTGCGCATCACCGAGAAGTGTCCCCTCTATAGACTAAGTGGATTAATCACCTTAAATTCAGCTAATGAGGAGGTGATTGCTTGGCTCTGGGGATTTGCATTCACTAAATAAATACCATGAAAGTCCTAGTGGTGAGAGTCGTCCTTCATTTGAGGGACATTGGAGAAACAACAATATACAATCATATACGTATGGCCTCTAGGTGGTGGAGGTCATGGGTTTGGGAGGGCCTGTCAAGGAAGCTTTGACAAGTTACTGCAGAGCCACATTGTATCACGACAGTGAAAGTGAATGTTTAAGCTGATAGATGGGTTGCCAATCAAGTGGGCTGCTTTGTCCTGGATGGTGTCAAGCTTCTTGAGTGTTGTTGGAGCTGCACTCATCGAGGCAAGTGGAGAGTATTCCATCATACTCCTATCTTGTACCTGTAGGTGGTGGAAAGTCTTTGGGGAATCAGTTGGTGAGTTACTTGCCACAGAATTCCCAGTCTCAGACTTGCTTTTGTGGCCAAAGTATTTTAGTAGCTGGTCCAGTTAAGTTTCTGGATAATGAAAACCCCAGCATGTTGACGGTGGGAGATTCGATGGTGGTAAAGCCATTGAATTTCAAGGGGAGGTGGTTAGTTTTAGATTCTCTCTTGTTGAAGATTGCTTGGCACATTTGCCCCAAATATTATTTGCCACTTAACAGACCAAACCCAAAGGTTGTCCAGGTTCATCTGGGCTTGGATTGCTTCATTTTCTGAGGAATTACAAATGGAATTAAACACTGTTCAATCATAAGTGAGCATACCCACCCTTGATGTCGACAAGGCTGGTTTCTGTAAGGGGTGCTTTCCCCTCAATTCCCAGGGACTAAAATTTTGTTACTCCTTGATGTCACACTCAGTCAACTACTGGCTTGATGTCAAGGGCCGTTCACTCTCACTTCACTTCTGGAATTCAGCTCTTTGTCCATGTTTGAACCAATATAAGGCCTGGAGCCGTGTAGCATCAATGAGCAAGATATTGGTGAGTGAGCGCCACTTGACAGCACTGTCGACGACACCTTCCATCTCTTTGCTAATGATTGAGAGTCGGCTGATTGGGTGGTAATTGGCTGGATTGGATTTATCCTGGATTTTGTGAACATACTTGGGAAATTTTCCACATTGTCAGATAGATACCAATGTTGTAATTATACCAGAACAACTTAGCTACAGGAGCACTGCTAGTTCTGGAGCACAAGTCTTCAGCAATACAGCTATGATGCTGTCAAGGCCCATAATCTTAACTGTACCCACTGCAGAAGATTAACATCTGTGATGATGGGGACTTCAGAAGAAGGCTGAAATTAATGATTAACTTCTGATTTAAGTTGATTGTGAACACGGTCCATTTCTTTTGCACCTACTATATCTGTATTATTGCAAATTGACATAGAAGATGATGTAAATTGAGTTGAAGCACCTAAATTACATCCTTTTTTGGAGATGCCAAAATACTGAATTGACTTGAGCTCCTCAGCTTCTCCAAAAACAAGCTCTCCCCCCATGGCTTAGTGGGTCACAATATGCGTACCAGAAGTTTCCAATTCAATCCCCATATGTGTTGACTTGGTTGATCTCAACTGGAATATAACAATTGGTCATAATACTACAAAACTGGGCCAGTTAAAATCGGCAAGATTCCCACAACTGATCACTTTTTGGGGACCTCTGCCGCAAAAGTGCTGTTTGGACATCACGTGAGAATAGCGTTGGGCTTAGCAATGAAGCTCTCCATGCTGAAATGGCCTGCTATTAAGCACTGTGCTGTCTTACACAAAGAATAGATACCTAGATTTGATACGAGAGGAGCATGGGACATTTTGAAACATCAGGCCAGATTTTCCCTTCCTGACATGGTGACAAAGTGCATCAGGCGGGCTTTGAAAATTGTGGCCAGGTTCTGGATCTGGGATTTCTGCTCCACTTCTGGGGAGGATCAGGAGCACACACATTGCTGTCTCAATGTGATTGCACTATTGCAGAAGTGAGCATTTTGGAACTTCTGAATTTTGATGGAGGCGGGCAGGTTTTGATTGGCGACATAAATCATTCCAGCAGAGAGGTGTTGTGAACCATGGGTTCACATGGGTTGGAGGCGGGAACCATGTGAAATATCAGTACAAAAGCTGTTATCAATTCACATGTCATTATGAAATGCTATACTTGAAAGTGGAATCTGTTTTTACAGAAGAGGATGTTGACAGTGCTGTGATATGAAGAGGTAAATGACCATTAAATAATGAGGTTTCCAAGTTGCCATTTCTGACAACTGGCAAGCTGTCAGGGGAAAGAACAGCATTGTGAAAGCGGAAAAGTCTTCAGATACATTAGACTAGATTATCCACTGGGTAAAGTGCTATTCTGCATTCTGCAATATTGAAAGGCTAGCCCAGTAAGAAACCCAGAGTTGATTGTGTGAAATGTCCCCATTGCTTTCAGTTTTTCCTTGAAATTCAGTTCAGCCATCTTTTTTTTTATTCATTCATTCATGGGATGTGGGCTTGGCAGGCTGGGCCAGTATTTATTGCCCATCCCTAGTTACCCTTGAGAAGGTGGTGGCGAGCTGGCTCCTTGAACCGCTGCAGACCATGTGGTTTAGGTACAACCACAGTGCTGTTAGGAAGGGAGTTCCAGCGACAGTGAAGGAACGGCAATATATTTCTAAGTCAGGATGGTGAGTGACTTGGAGGGGAAATTCCAGGGAGTGCTGTTCCCATGTGTTTGCTTCCCTTGTCCTTCTAGATAGCAGTGGTCATGGGTTTGGAAGGTGCTGTCGAAGGAGCCTCGTTGATTTCCTGCAGTGCATCATGTAGATGGTACACGCTGCTGCCACAGTGCGTCATTGGTGGAGGGAATGAATGTTTGTGGATGGGGTGCCAATCAAGTGGACTGCTTTGTCCTGGGTAGTGTCAAGCTTCTTGAGTGTTGTGGGAGCTGCACTCCTCTAGGCAAGGGGGGAGAATTCCATCACACTCCTGACTTGTGCCTTGTAGATGGTGGATAGACTTTAAGGAGTCAAGAGGTGAGTTATTCGTCGCACGATTTCTAGCCTCTGACCTGCTCTTATAGCCACTGTATTTAAATGTCTAGTCCAGTTCAGTTTCTGGTCAATGGTAACCCTCAGGATATTGATAGTAGGGGATTTGCTGATGGTAATGCCATTGAACATCAAGGGGTGATGGTTGGATTCTCTCTTGTTGGAGATGGACAGTGCCTGACACTTGTGTGGTGTGAATGTTCCTCGCCACTTGTCAGCCCAAGCTTGGATATTGTCCAGGTCTTGTTGCATTTGGACATGGACTGCTTCAGTATCTGAGGAGTTGCGAATGGTGCTGAACATTTGTGCAATCAAGAGTGAGCATCCCCACTTCTGACCTTATGATGGAAAGGAAGATGGTTGGGCCAAGGACACTACCCTGAGGAACTCCTGCAATTATGTCCTGGAGCTCATATGATTGAGCTCCAACAATCACAACCATCTTCCTTTTTGCTAGGTATGAATCCAACCAGCGGAGAATTTCCCCCTGCTTCCCATTGGCTCCAGTTTTGCTAGGGCTCCTTGATGCCACACTGGGTCAAATGCAGCGTTGATGTCAAGGGCAGTCACTCACCTCACCTCTGGAGTTCAGCTCTTTTGTCCATGTTTGAACCAAGGCTGTAATGAGGTCAGGAGCTGAGAGCCCTTAGCGGAACCCAAACTGGGCATCAGTGAGCAGGTTATTGCTAAGCAAATGCTGCTTGATAGCACTATTGATGACCTCTTCCATTACTTTACTGCTGATTGAGAGTAGACTGATGGGGCAGTAATTGACCCAGTTGGATTTGTCCTGCATTTTGTGGACATACTTGGGCAATTTTACACATAGCCGGGTTGTAGCTTTACTGGAACAGATTGGCTAGGAGCGTGGCAAGTTCTGGAGCACAAATCTTCAGTACTATTGCCGGAATATTGTCAGGACCCATAGCCTTTGCACTATCCAGTGCCTTCAGCCATTTCTTGCTATCACGTGGAGTGAATCGAATTGGCTGAAGACTGACATCTGTGATGATGTGGACCTCCGGAGGAGGCCGAGATGGACTATCCACTCGGCACTTCTAGCTGAAGATTGTAGCAAATGCTTCAGCCTTATCTTTTGCACTGATGTGCTGGACTCCCCCATCATTGAGGTTGTTTAATTGTCCACCACCATTCACAATTGGATGTGGCAGGACTACAGAATTTAGCTCTGATCCATTGATTGTGGGACCGCTTAGCTCTGTCTATCACTTGCTGCTTTTGCTGTTTGGCATGCAAGCAGTCTTTTGTTATAGCTTAACCAGTTGACACCTCATTTTTAGGTATACCTGGTGCTGCTCCTGGCATGCCCTCCTGCACTCTTCATTGAACCAGGGTTGATCCCCTGGCTTGATGGTAATGATAGAGTGGAGGATGTGCCGAGCCATGAGGTTACAGATTGTGTCCAAGTACAATGCTACTGCTGCTGATGGCCCACAGCACCTCATAGATGCCCAGTCTTGTGTTGCTAGATCTGTTTGAAATCTATCCCATTTAATACGGTGGTAGTGCCACACAACATGATGGAGTGTATCCTCAATGTGAAGGCAGGACTTCATCTCCACAACAACTGTGCAGTGGTCATTTCTACCAATACTGTCATGGACAGATGCACCTGCTACAGGCAGGTTTGTGAGGATGAGGTCAAGTATGTCTGTCCCTCTTGTTGGTTCCCTCAGGCCCTGCCACAGACCCAGTCTATCAGCAATGTCCTTTAGGACTCGACCAGCTCGGTCAGTAGTAGTGTTACCGAGGCACTCTTGCTGATGGACGTTGAAGTTCCCTACCCAGAGCACATACTGCACCGTTTCCACCCTCAGTGCTTCCTCCAAGTGGTGTTTAACATGGAAAAGCACTGACTCATCAGTTGATGAGGGGGGTGGGGGGTGGTATGTGGTAACCAGCAGGAGATTTCCTTGCCCTAGTTTGACCTGATGCCATGAGACTTAATGGGGTCCGGAGACAACATTGAGGACTCCCAGGGTAACTCCCTCCTGACTGTATACAACTGTGCCACCACCTCTGCTGGGTCTGTCCTGCTGGTGGGGTAATGGCGGTGTCTGGGACACTATCTGTATGATATGATTCTGTGAGGATGACTATGTCAGGCTGTCGTTGTGATGAAGACTAAGCAAGGTGCTGATAGTGGCAGAAAGGTAAGTAAGCAGAATGTGTTAATAGCAGAACAAGGATCAGCGCTATAGTCACAGAATCACAGAATCACAGTGCAGAAGAGGCCCTTTAGCCCATCAAGTCTGTACCGTCACGTGAGAAACACCTGACCTACCTACCTAATCCCATTTACCAACACTTGGCCCATAGCTTTGAATGTTATGACATGCCAAGTGCTCATCCAGGTACTTTTTAAAGGATATAAGGCAACCCGCCTCCACCATCCTCCCAGGCAATGCATTCCAGACCATCACCACCCTCTGGGTAAAAAAGTTTTTCCTCACATCCCCCCTAAACCTCCTGCCCCTCAACTTGAACTTATGCCCCCTTGTGACTGACCCTTCAACTAAAGGGAACAGCTGCTCCCTATCCACCCTGTCCATGCCCTCACAATCTTGTACACCTCCACCAGGTTGTCCCTTAGTCTTCTCTGCTCCAACGAAAACAACCCAAGTCTATCCAACCTCTCTTCATAACTTAAATGTTTCATTCCAGGCAACATCCTGGTGAATCTGCTCTGCACCCTCTCCAATGCAATCACATCCTTCCTATAATGTGGCGACCAGAACTCCAGTTGTGGCCTCACCAAGGTTCTATACAACTCCAACATGATCTCCCTACTTTTGTAATCTATGCCTTGATTGATGAAGACAAGTATCCCATGTGCCTTTTTCACCACCCCACTAACATGTCCCTCCGCCTTCAGAGATCTATGGACACACACGCCAAGGTCCCTTTGTTCCTCAGAACTTCCTAGTGTCATGCTGTTCATTGAACACTTTCTTGTCAAATTACTCCTTCCCCAGGTGTTGGTAAGGAAGACTTTGTAGGGTCAACAGGGCTGAGTTTGCCATTGTTTTTCCAGTGCCTCAGTCATTGCCAGATGGTCTGTCTGGTTTCATTCCTTTTTTGTGACTTTGTGGCGGTTTGATACAAAAGGCTTGCCAGGCCATTTCAGAGTCAACTACATTGCTGTGGGTTTGGAGTGACATGTAGGCCAGACCAGGTAAGGATTTCCTTCCCTTAGTGAATCAGATGGGCTTTTACAACAACCAACAATGATTTCATGGCCATCATTAGACTTTTAATTCAATTTCAACCATCTGCCATGGTAGAATTCAAACCCAGGTGCCCATAGCATTACCCCAAGTCTCTGGATTACTAGTCCAGCGACAATGCCACTATGCCATCGCCTCCCTCTTAATAGATAGAAACAAAGGAAGGGGTGGAAGGCAGATGCATGACTTGGGGAGAGGGTGACTGGAGCTTGGAAAGGAAGGTGGACAGAGACACATGTCTGGGGTTGGGGGGGGTGGTGGTGGTGGTGACAGGAGCATACGCGAGAAGGGGTGGAAGAGACTCATGGTTGTGAGGGGACTGGAGCACAGAAGAGAAGAGGTGGACAGAGAAGGTGCAACACCTGCCCCTTTACCTCCACCCTCCTCACTGTCCAAGGTCCCAAACATTCCTTTCAGGTGAAGCAGCACTTAATTTGCACATCCTTCAATTTGGTCTACTGCATTCGCTGCTCCCAATGCAGTCTCCTCTACATTGGGGAGACCAAATGCAGACTGGATGACCACTTTGTGGAACACCTTCGGTCTGTCCACAAGCATGACCCTGACCTTCTTGTCACTTGCCATTTCAACACACCATCCTGCTCTCATGCCCACATGTCCGCCCATGGCCTGCTGCAACGTTTCAGTGAAGCCCAACGCAAATTGGAGGAACAGCACCTCATCTTCCAATTAGGCACTTTACGGCCTTCCAGCCTTAACACTGAGTTCAACAACTTCAGATCATGAACTTTCTCCTCTATCTTCATCCCTTTGTTAATCCACTTTTAAAAATAATATTTTTTTTTATCTACTCATTTGGACTTTTATTTTGATTTACTTTTATTTTTATTAATTCATTCATTTATTTTTGATTCATTCATTGTTTTATCCACCCTTTTCATTCCCTTTTCTATTCTTTTCCCCAGCCACCGCCCCCTCCCCCACCCCACCCTCAAAAGGGCCGTTTGTTACTTGTTCCATTTTGTTCTTTTACAGAGTGCTGACCCTTGTACCACTATTAACACATTCTGCTTTCTTACCTTTATGTCACTATCAACACCTTGTTTAGTCTTCACCACTCCCTTTGTCTCGTGCCCATGACATCTTTGTCAATCTCTCATTAGCCCCCACCTATTGCTGGGGCTTTCTATCCAGCTACACCTGCTCCACCCCCCTTAAACAGTATAAATTTCATCACATTTCTACTTCTCTTTAGCTCTGAAGAAGGGTCATACAGATTCGAAATGTTAACTCTCTTTCTCTCTTCACAGATGCTGTCAGACCTGCTGAGTTTTTCCAGCGTTTTCTGTTTTTATTTCAGATTTCTAGCATCTGCAGTATTTTGCTTTTATCTTAATGTTGTTCCCTCTAGTTGGCTCCCTCACTACCTGCTGCAGACCCAATCAAGCAACTATACACTTTAGGACTCATCCAGCTGGGTCTGTGGCGGTGCTACAGAGTCACCCTTGCCACACTCAGTGCTTCCTCCAAGTGGTGTTCAACATGGAGGAGCACTGATTCATCAGCTGAGGGAAAAGTACATGGTAAACTGCCAGAGGCAATGTTGAGGACTCCCCGGGCAACTCCCTCCCGACTCTATACCGCTATGTCGCTACCTCTGTTGTGTCTGTCCTGCTGGTGGGACAGGACATACCCAGAGATGGCGGTGACGGTGTCTGGGACATGATCTGTAAGGTATGATTCCTTGCGGATCACTCTGTCAGGCTATTGCTTGACTAGTCTGTGGTTCAGCTCTCCCAATTTTGGCACAAGTCCCCAGATGTTAGTAATGAGGACTTTGCAGGATTGACAGGGCTGAGTTTGCTATCGTCGTTTCCGGTGCCTAGGTCAATGCCAGGTGGTCCATCCAGTTTCATTCCTTTTTATTGGCTTTTTAGCTGTTTGTTACAACTGAGTGGAGGCTTGCTAGGCCATTTCAGAGGGCAATTAAGAGTCAATCACATTACTGACAATCTAGAGTCACATGTAGGTCAGACCAGGTGAGGACGGCAGATTTCCTCAGGGCATTAGTGAACCAGGTGGGTTTTATGAATTCAAATTCCACCATCAAATTCAAACCCAGATCCCTGGATCTTTGGATTACCAGTAGAGTGACAACACCGCTATGCCACTGCCTCCCTCTCCTAAATGAGTTGCCACAAGGAGAGGTGGAGGAGCTGCACGTCTCCTCCGATGAGGAAGACATTGAAGAAGGTGAGGATGATGATAGCCCAGAGGATGGGGCCATTGCATGGGCCAGATGCAGCATACGTGCCCATGAGACCCTTTTGGCAACAAGGTTCCAGAGCAATGAAGAAGACTAGCACATACAAGCCTATTTCACCTGTCCCTTTGATATAGGGTAGACATTAATACCTATTTTGTTGCCCTCAACATCTCAATGAAGGACATATTTCTCAGGATGAGTAGTCACAATCTTGTCGATGGCCTCATCCTGGGAAGGTTAGGCAGCCTATGGAGCATGTGGCTGTTCTATAATGGCACAAGAAACATAGAAACATAGAAACCAGGAGCAAGAAAAGGCCATTCAACCCTTCGAGCCTGCTCCGCCATTCAGTAAGATCATGGCTGATCATCCAACTCGATAGCCTGCTCCCAATTTTTCCCCATACCCTTTGATCCCTTTCGCCCCAAGAGCTATATCTAACTCCTTCTTGAAAACAAACAATATTTTGGTCTCAACCACTATCTGTGGTAACGAATTCCACTGGCTCAACACTCTCTGGGTGAAGAAATTTCTCCTCATCTCAGTCCTCAATGGTCTACCCCATATCCTCAGATTGTGACCCCGGGTTCTGGACTCCCCCACCATCAGGAACATCCTTCCTGCATGTACCTTGTCTAGTCCTGTTAGACTGTTATAGGTTTCTATGAGATCCCCCCTCATTCTTCTGAACTCCAGCGTATATAATCATAATTGACTCAATCTCTCCTCGTATGTCAGTCCTGCCATCCCAGGAATCAGTCGGGTAAACCTTCGCTGCACTATCTCTATAGCAAGTATATCCTTTCTCAGATAAGGAGACCAAAACTGCATACAATATTCCAGGTGTGGTCTCACCAAGGCCCTGTACAATTGCAGCAAGACATCCCTGTTCCTGTACTCGAATCCTCTGGCTATGAAGGCCAACATACCATTTGCCTTCTTTACCGCCTGCTGCACCTGCATGCTTACCTTCAGCAACTGGTGTACAAGGACACCCAGGTCTCGTTGCACATTCCCCTCTCTCAAGTTATAGCCATTCAGGTAATAATCTGCCACACTCAGTGCCATGCGCCGCCATATGAACACACTCGACCTCTCCCTCCAGCAGCACCACCGTATCCTTTTTCAAAGCTGCGCGTGCCCCCAGTTTCATTTTATTCTTTGTCTCATCCGACCCCTCAACAAGAAACTTTTTCTCTTTCTCTCCAGTGCTAAGGAACGCAAGGTCCAACAACTCATCGACACCAACAACCATCTAGGACCCTCCACCCCTGCCTGTCCCTCCGTCCCCACCCAATCTTCCAATCCCAGCCCCAACCGTGTATTCACTATACCCCCTGACCTTCTCCTCTCTGACGCTGAACGTTCAGTGCTCAGCAAAGGACTTAGTTTCATACCCTTACGCACTCATCTCAATGAATTTCGGGCTCGGCACGATGCTGAACTCTTCTTCCGTCGTCTTCATCTCCGGGCTCACTTCTTTGGACAGGAGTCTTCTCCATGTTTAACGGATCCTTTTACCCACCTCCAATATTCTCCCTCCACCTGGACCCCTCCCTCTGGATTCTTACCTTCTCTTGATCTTTTAATTGAGAACTGTCGGCGCGACATTAGTCGTCTCAATTTCTCTGCTCCTCTCACCCATTCTAATCTGTCTCTCTCTGAACTTACTGCACTCCGTTCTCTCAGGTCCAACCCCAAAACTGTCATCAAACCCGCTGACAAGGGTGGCGCACTGACCTCTACCTCGCAGAGGCTGAGCGTCAACTCACAGACACTTCCTCCTACCTCTCCCTGGACCATGACCCCACCACTGAACATCAAGCCAATGTTTCCAGGACTGTCACTGACCTCACCTCCTCTGGAGATCTTCCTCTCACAGCTTCCAACCTGATAGTTGCCCAACCTCGGACGGCCCGCTTCTACCTCCTACCCAAAATCCACAAATAGAACTGTCCCGGTAGACCAATCGTGTCAGCTTGCTCCTGCCCCACGGAACTCATTTCTCATTATCTTGACTCCCTTCTCTCTCCCCTTGTCCAGTCCCTTCCCACCTACATCCATGATTCCTCTGACACCTTAGGTCACATCATCAATTTCCAGTTCCCTGGCCCCAACCGCTTCCTTTTCACCATGGATGTCCAATCCCTCTACACCTCCATCCCCCACCAGGATAGTCTGAGGGCCCTTAGCTTCTTCCTTGAACAGAGGCCCGAACAATCCCCATCCACCACTACTCTCCTCCGTCTGGCTGAACTTGTTCTCACACTGAACAATTTCTCCTTCAACTCCTCTCACTTCCTCCAAATAAAAGGTGTGGCTATGGGTACCCGCATGGGCCCCAGCTACGCCTGTCTCTTTATGGGGTATGTGGAACACTCCTTGTTCCAATCCTACTCTGGCCCCCTTCCACAACTCTTTCTCCGGTACATCAATGATTACTTCGGTGCTGCTTCATGCTCTCGTCGGGACTTGGAAAAATTTATTAATTTTGCTTCCAATCTCCACCCCTCCATCATTTTCACGTGGTCCATCTCTGACACTTCCCTTCCCTTCCTTGACCTCTCTGTCTCAATCTCTGGTGATAGACTGTCCACCAATATCCATTACAAGCCTACCGACTCCCACAGCTACCTCGACTACAGCTCCTCACACCCTGCTTCCTGTAAGGACTCCATCCCATTCTCTCAGTTCCTTCGCCTCCGTAGCATCTGTCCTGATGATGCTACCTTCAAAAACAGTTCCTCTGACATGTCCTCCTCTTCCTTAACCGAGGTTTTCCACCCACGGTCGTTGACAGGGCCCTCAACCGTGTCCGGCCCATCTCCCACGCATCCGCCCTCACGCCTTCTCCTCCCTCCCAGAAACATGATAGGGTTCCCCTTGTCCTCACTTATCTCCCCACCAGCCTCCGGATTCAAAGGATCATCCTCCGCCATTTCCGCCAACTCCAGCATGATGCCACCACCAAACATATCTTCCCTTCACCCCCCCGGTGGCATTCCATAGGGATCATTCCCTCTGTGACACCCTGGTCCACTCCTCCATCACCCCCTACTCCTCAAACCCCACCTATGGCACCTCCCCATGCCCACGCAAAAGATGCAACACCTGCCCCTTCACTTCCTCTCTCCTCATCGTCCAAGGGCCCAAACACTCCTATCAACTGAAGCAGCATTTCACTTGCATTTCCCCCAACTTGGTCAACTGTATTCGTTGCTCCCAATGCGATCTCCTCTACATTGGAGAGACCAAACGTAAACTGGGCGACCGCTTTGCAGAACACCTGCGGTCTGTCCGCAAGAATGACCCAAACCTCCCTGTCACTTGCCATTTTAACACTCCACCCTGTTCTCTTGCCCACATGTCTTTCCTTGGCTTGCTGCATTGTTCCAGTGAAGCCCAACGCAAGCAGGAGGAACAGCACCTCATCTTCCGACTAGGCACTTTACAGCCTTCTGGACTAAATACAACAACTTTAGATCTTGAACTCCCTCCTCCATCCCCACCCCCTTTCTGTTTCTTCCCCCTTTTGTTTTTTCCAATAATTTACATAGATTTTTCTTTTCCCACCTATTTCTATTATTTTTAAATCATTTGTGCCCCCCCACCCCCACTAGAGCTATACCTTGAGTGCCCTACCATCCATTCTTAATTAGCACATTTGTTTAGATAATATCACCACCTTCAACACCTCTGTATTCTTTTGTTCTTTTGTCTGTGACATCTTTTGATTATCTGCTCCTATCACTGCTTGCTTGTCCCTACAACCACACCACCCCCTCCACTTCTCTCCCCCAACCCAAAGCCCCCCACCCACCCCCCCCCCCCAACCTTAAAACAGTTTATATTTCACCCCTCTCCTTGGATTCACCCAGTTCTGCTGAAGGGTCATGAGGACTCGAAACGTCAACTCTTTTCTTCTCCGCCGATGCTGCCAGACCTGCTGAGTTTTTCCAGGTAATTCTGTTTTTGTTTTGTAATAATCTGCCTTCCTGTTTTTGCTACCAAGATGGATAACTTCACATTTATCCACATTATATTGCATCTGTCATGCATTTGCCCACTCACTCAGCTTGTCCAAATCACACTGAAGCATCTCTGCATCCTCCTCACAGCTCACCCAGCTTTGTGTCGTCTGCAAATTTAGAGATATTACATTTAATTCCCTCATCTAAATCATTAATATATAGTGAATAACTGGGGTCCCAGCACCGATCCCTGCGGTACCCCACTATTCACTGCCTGCCAATCGGAAAAAGATCCGTTTATTCCTATTCTTTGTTTCCTGTCTGCCAACCAGTTTTCTATCCATCTCAATACACAACCCCCAATCCCATGCGCTTTAATTTTACATGCCAATCTCTTATGTGGGACTTTGTCGAAAGCCTTCTGAAAGTCCAAGTAAACCACATCCACTGGCTCCCCCTCATCAACTCTACTAGTTATATCCTCGAAAAATTCCAGTAGATTTGTCAAGCATGATTTCTCTCTCCAGTAGATTTGTCAAGCATGATTTCCCTCCTGTGCTCAATCTGAAGCAAGTAGACATGGTGCAGTGCTTTCAAGCATCACGTCTACATTTTGCTGCCTATGGCAGCCTTCAAAAGACAGGAACAGCACTGCAAACATCAGTGCACTCATTGCACTATGCCTAGAGCTTTGCAATGTGCCTCAAAGAGGACAATCATCAATCACTGATTATTACTTGACTTCTGAGGACTGATCTAAATCTGGACAGCAGCAGCTCTCTGAAGGCCATCTCTCATGCATGATTAATAGGGGAGGTGATGGCATAGCGGTATTGTCACTGGACTAGCAATCTGGAGATCTAGGGTAAATGCCGCCACGGCAGATGGTGGACTTTGAATTCAATAGAAAAAGTTTAATGATAACCATGAAACCGAATGTTGTAAAAAACCTATCTGGTTCACTAATACCGATTAGGGGAAGGAAATCTGCCATCCTTACCTGGTCTGGCCGACACGTGACTCCAAACCCACAGCAATGTGGTTGACTCATACATTTTTTTCATTCATTCATGGGATGTCGGCTTCGCTGGCCAGGCCAGCATTTATTGCCTATCCCTGGTTGCCCTTGAGAAGATGGTGGTGAGCTGCTTTCTTGAACTGCTGCAGTCCATGTGGTTAAGGTACCCCCACAGTGCTGTTAGGAAGGGAGTTCCAGGATTTTGACCCAGTGATAGTGAAGGAATGGTGATATATTTCCAAGTCAGGATGGCGAGTGACTTGGAGGGGAACTTCCAGGTGGTGGTGTTCCCATCCATCTGCTGCCTTCGTTCCTTGAGATGGTAGTGGTCGTGTGTTTGGAAGGTGCTGTCGAAGGAGCCTTGGTGAATTCCTGCAGTGCATTTTGTAGATGGTACACACTGCTGCCATTGTGTGTCGGTGGTGGAGGGAGTGAATGTTCGTGGATGTGGTGCCAATCAAGCGGGCTGTTTTGTCCTGGACAGTGTGAAGCTTCTTGAGTGTTATGGGAGCTGCACTCATCCAGGCAAGTGGGGAGAATTCCATCACACTCCTGACTTGTGCCTTGTAGATGGCAGACAGGCTATGGGGAGTCAGGAGGAGAGTTACTCGTCTCACTATTCCTAGCCTCTGACCTGCTCTTGTAGCTACAGTATTTATATGGATAGTCCAGTTCGGTTTCTGGTCAATGGTAACCTGCCCGATGTTGATAGTGGGGGATTCAGTGATGGTAATGCTGTTGAACATCAAGGGCCAATGGTTGGATTCTCTCTTGTTGGAGATGGCCACTGCCTGACACTTGTGTGGTGTGAATGTTACTTGCCACTTGTAAGTCCAAGCCTGGATATTGTCCAGGTCTTGCTGCAATTGGACATGGACTGCTTCAGTATCTGAGGAGTCACGAATGGTGCTGAACATTATGCAATCATCAGCGAACATCTCCATTTCTGACCTTATGATGGAAGGATGGTCATTGATGAAACAGCTGAAGATGGTTGAGCCAAGGCCACTGCCCTGAGGAACTCCTGCACTGATGCCCTGGAGTTGAGATGACTGACCTCCAACAACCACAACCATCTTCCTTTCTGCTAGGTATGACTCCAACCAGCGGAGTGTTTTCCCCTTGATTCCCATTGACTCCAGTTTTGCTTGGGCTCCTTAATGCCACACTGGGTCAAATGCTGCCTTGATGTCAAGGGCAGTCACTCTTACCTCACCTCTGGAAGTTCAGCTCTTTTGTCCATGTTTAACCAAGGCTGTAATGAGGTCAGGAGCTAAATAGCCGGTTATTGCTAAGCAAGTGCAGCTTGATAGCACAGGACAAATCCAACCCAGGCAATTACTGCCCCATCAGTCTACTCTTGATCATCAGTAAAGTAATGGAAGGGGTCATCAACAGTAGTTTCAAGCGCACTTGCTTAATAACAATCTGACACCCAGGGCCACTCAGCTCCTGTCCTCATTGCAGCCTTGGTTCAAACATGGGCAAAAGAGCTAAACACCCAAGGTGAGGTGAGAGTGACTGCCCATGACATCAAGGTCACATTTGACCGAGTGTGGGATCAAGGAGCCCTAACAAAGCTAGAGTCAATGGTAATCAGGGGGAAAGCTCTCTGCTGGTTGGAGTCATAACTAGCACAAAGGAGGATGTTTGTGGTTGTTGGAGGTCAGTCATCACGCCTCCAGGGCATCATTGCAGGAGCTCCTCTGGGTAATATCCTAGGCCCAGCCATCTAACCATTGCCCCTTCATGTTCAATGGCATTACCATCACTGAATCCCCCACTATCAACATCCTGGGAGTCACCACTGACCAGAAACTGAACTGGATTAGCCATATAAATACTGTGGCCACAAGAGCAGCTCAGGGACTAGGAACCCTGTGATGAATAACTCACCTCCTGACTCCCCAAAGCCTGTCCACCATCTACAAGGCAGAAGTCAAGAGTGTGATGGAGTACTCCCCACTTGTCTGGGTGATTGCAGCTCCCACAACTCTCAAGAAGCTTGACATCATCCAGGACAAAGCAGCCCACTTGATTGGCACCACATCCACAAACATTCACTTCCTCCACCACCAACGCACAGTAGCAGCAGTGTGTACCATCTACAAGATGCACTGCAGAAATTCACCAAGGCTCCTTCAACAGCACCTTCCAAAGCAAAATCACTACCATCGAGAAGGACAAGGGCAGCAGATAGATGGGAACACCACCACCTGGAAGTTCCCCTCCAAGCCACCCTGATTTGGAAATATATCGCCATTCCTTCACTGTCGCTGGGTCAAAATCCTGGAACTCCCTTCCTAACAGCACTGTGGGTGTACTTACACCACATGGAGTGCAGCAGCTCAAGGCAGCAGCTCACCACCACGTTCTCAAGGGAAACTAGGAATGGGCAATAAATGCTGGCCCAGCCAGCGAAGCCCACGTCCCGTGAATGAATAAAAAAATGTTCAGGCCTCATACTGAGCCCCCAGGATGGGATCACTCTTGAGGACGTGTGATCTGTCACTCTCAATCATGAATGTGAACCTGCGAATTACATTACCTTTGTGTGCACAGAGAGAACTTCAGCGGTACCATCATCTGATCATTGATAAGCACTTTACCCTGCCTTTGTTGGGAGCTTCCCAATTTCATGGCCATGGCAACTAGTGGTGACGTGGCCCAGTCAATCTGGCATCGCATTTAAGGATTAATTAATAACTTTTGATACTAAAGACCACACAGCAGATGTGCTTGAGTTTTGTTCTCATCGCATAACAGGCCTCCACATTTTAATTCTAGCAGATTGAAGCCCTAGGACACTGATGGCACTGTCATGATCAGACAACTATGTCAAATGCCTTCATGAGAGCGAGCACAGGGATTATGTCAAGCCAGACTAGCTAAACCTTCAGATGCAAACTGGCATGCTCACATGTAATAGGCTGGCAGCATGAGGTTAGGTACACACCCATAACATCGTATAGTCATGGCCGTCTAGCAGGCATTTCAAGAGTGACCAAGTGCTAACTAGGTCTATTGCTCTGCATCATGCAGGTGGAGAGTGGGAACTATTAGCGAGGTAATGTTTAGCCATACCTGCTGACAACTTAATGCTGCAGGCCGCTAAAGGCTTAGGTCCTTGATGATTACTTAAACTGTAACCCACACCCAAACCTGACAGTAGTTACATGGAGGCCATTGAAGAGTTCACTTGGTTAGAATGACTCCAAGGCAGGTCGCATTTAAAACCTATAACATGCACAGAGACAGACTTCAGTACAACAGCATCAGGGTATTAAAAATTTTTTCCAAAGTTTATTGTTAAGAAATAGAATCAGTTTAAGTAAGTTTTTTTTTGTATTTGTGGGTGTTAGGAATGAGTTTTAGCTTTAAAGTTTAAGTTTGATTTATATTTCTGTATCTTTGTGCTAAGAAAGGTCAAATTGGGTTTTACTTTCACTTTAAAAAGGTGCCTGCATTTCTAATGAGGTTTTTTTACCACTGTAAGCTAAGTTAAACAAACAAGGTTAGAAGAATTGGACTGTTGCAGAGCAACTGGGGGCCACAGACACACACAGAAGAAGAAAGACAGCAGTTTTGATTTGGAGGCTGTGGATTTAAGTTGGTTTTTTGAAAGTTGCTGCCAGGAGGGACTGGAACAAAGGGGACAGATAGCCAGTCCCAAGCTAAGGATAAACCCCAATAATCCAGGGGAGTGGAAGAGGGGAAAGTCAAAGCAGACCTTCTAGTCAAAGGAGGGACAGAAACCTGGAAAAGGTCCTGTTATGTGAAGTTAAGAGTGGGGGCAGAGAGAAAGGCTCCAAGCATCAGATTTAAAGAGACAAAAGCTACAGAAAATAAATTTAAAGCAGGAACAGCTTGCAAGAGGTGAGAAGGTTCAAATAGACAACTGAAGGTCTGTAACTCTTTGCTATGGGCACGTGAAGCTGTAGTACTGTTGATGGCTAAGTTAGTGAGAGTGAGTGCGTGGAAGACAGCTTGAATGCATGTGGTGACCCAAAAGAGAGGAACATTAGAAGGAGAGTTCAAAACCCTGGAGGTGAACCCTTGAGGAAGGCATCTGAGGGAAAGCATTGGTTTGGGAGAAGATTCCAAAGCTAGATCTTGGAGAGTGGAGATTGGAAACCCTCATGTGAAAGACGGAGTTCAGTGGGCCAGTTTGGCTCATAGTGTGAGAAGTGTTCGGGCAGAGTTGTGGAGAGATCCATAGCATCTGATTGAGTGGCATTTGTCACTTGGTTTCAGAGGGCTGAATTTTGCCCTCATTGGGTGGGAGTGTGCCCGACCCGAAAGAGAGTAAAATAGTGTGTGATGATGTCAGGTGAGTGTCCTGATGTCACCCTGCGCTCTCACGATATTTCACTTGGCGGGCGCACGAGGGTTTTGGAGCAGGCCACTTAAGGCCCTTAACAATGCAATTGTCTGAGATTTTATGTTGCCTGTGCAATTTTCTGCTCGTCGCACAGGCATGACGGGCAGGCGGCCAGCCGACATTTCCTTAAACCTCATCCAAGGGCGGGATAAAAAGGGTCAGCAGCATTGCCAGTGTGAGTAATGAGCAGTTTTGGAGATAGTTTGTAGCTGGTTGCTTATTGGTACTTGGCAGCTTCATCTCTGTTCGGGGCTTCTTTCTTAGCATTTCCAGGCTTCATTTCAGAATTCATTGCTGTCTGCCAGGCCCCCGGAGGATTCAGACCATGTGGACCCTTCCAGCCTTCCTTTATGCTGGTTATGGGGATTGTGGTCTCAGCGGGAGGCACCTCCTCTGAGGAGGAAGAGAGTGGCAGAACGGGGAGGTAGCCACGTGTCCCCATGCAGCTTCCAGGGGAGGAACCTGTGGGAGAGAGGCACAGGCATAAGGGGCGCAGGACCAGATGGTAGTTGGAAGGGGCCGCAGAAGACACCACTATCCTGCTGCCAGGGTTTACAGACGGCGATGTAGCTACCTTAATATATCCGAGGTGCAATGCTAAAGGAGGCACCGCCTCTCAAGGGAGACCGTCATCTCCATCTGCCAGATGACGGGCTGAGATCAGCTCCAACTGTGTGGATGGTCACCCCATGCCAGTGGCTATGAAGGTCACAGTTGTCCTCAACTTCTATGCCTCTGGCTCTTCCCAAGGATCTGTGAGGGATCTTTGTGGAGTCTCCCAATCAGCTGTCCATAGGTGCATCAAGCTGGTAACAGAAGCTCTGTTCAGGCGGGTCCTGACCCTTATTCTTTACCGTACGGACAAGGCCAGCCAGGCTAAGCGAGCCAGAGGCTTTGCAGCAATTGCTGGGTCCCCCCATGTCCAGGGTGCCATCGACTGCACACAAGTGGCTATCAAGGCGTCAGCCAGTCAGCTGGGTGCCTTCGTTAACAGGAAGGGATTTCACTCCATGAACGTGCAGATAGAGTGTGACCACAGGATGCAGATTCTGCAAGTGTGTGCAAGGTACCCTGGCAGCTCCCATGACGCGTACATCCTGAGACACTCCCAGCTGCTGAGGCTCTTCAGAGCTCCAGCCCCACTGGATGGATGGCTGCAGGGTGACAAGGGCTATCTGTTGAAGAGATGGCTCATGACTCTTCTCCACCACCCAAGAGCAGAGGCAGAGAAGCGTTACAATACGAGTCATGGCTCCACAAGGGCAGTGGTAGAGAAGACCATAGGTTTTCTCATGATGCGCTTCTGATGCTTGACTATTCACGGGAGCACTACAAACCCCCAGGGTGGGTGTCATTGATCATGGTTGCATGCTGCGCTCTCCACAATCTGGCACTGACAAGGGGGGACCCACTGGAGGAAGGGGATCTTGACACAGCTGCACAGGCCACAGACCAGTGGTGAGTCCAAAGATAAGCACGATGAGGAGTACGGTGAGGGTGTGGAGCCAGGCCTCAGTAACCTCCAGGGAGGCAGGGACACCTTGATTCAACACTCCTTCAGATAGGCTACCAAAGATCAGCTTCAAACACATGCCAGGGCTGCCTCCTCCATCCTGGATGTTTGAAAGGACCCTTTCATTTGAACACAAAGAACACTCAATAAAGTTCAGAGCCATGTACATCCAGCATTACATACATAACCTGCTCCAATAAAATAAAGAGGTGAAGCATATTCAGGCCATGATGACAAAACCAGATTTATATCATTTTGACAGTCTATTTACAAAGAACAAAGAACAAAGAAAAGTACAGCACAGGAACAGGCCCTTCAGCCCTCCAAGCCTGCGCCGATCATATTTTGCACTTCCGGGGTCCGTATCCCTCTATTCCCATCCTATTCATGTATTAGTCAAGCTGCCTCTTAAACACCACTATCATACCTTTGGTGTACGGAAGAAATCCAAAGTTACCTTTGGTGTTGTCAGATGCTCTCCTTGCTCTAGAAGGGACTAACATTAGCTCCACTTTTTCTGCTCATCTGACCGCTTTGCATGAAGCTTTCATTAAAGCTGAAGTTTCAGAGAAAATTTGGCAGGCCTTACAAGCACCACATAAGACCATCAGGAATATGGTTTAGACAAGGAGACATGGTATATTATAAAAGGGAAGGCCAGAGAGTGGAAAGGACCTGGCAAGGTTATAGGGAGTGATGGGAAAGTAGTAATTGTGCAACACGGCAATCAAACTCTTAGGGTACATTCTTCACAGTTAATTGGGACTGACTACACCTTTACATGTTCTGAAAAGGACATAGAATGCAAGGAGGCACCATGCACTTCACATACACATACACTGGGTAGTTTGAGGAACAGACGACGGCAGATACAGGGTTGACTGACAATGAACACAGTAATACTG
Organism: Carcharodon carcharias; assembly: GCF_017639515.1. Classification (NCBI taxonomy): domain Eukaryota; kingdom Metazoa; phylum Chordata; class Chondrichthyes; order Lamniformes; family Lamnidae; genus Carcharodon; species Carcharodon carcharias. Next base: position 189,831,171 of record NC_054470.1, read on the forward strand.
AGGTACAGGACAACGCTATTCATCCAAAAGGGTAACCATCCAAAGTAGGAACAAAGGTAACATATATGCCAGAAGGGACCAGCATGTGGAGGGATGCCACTATCAAAAGGGGGACAGGTAAGGCCACTGGTAAATACAAACCTTGGCTAAATGTGCAGGATGAAGGACAGGAGATGAGACCTATCAATTGGCAAACCGAAGTAAAGATGTGGAAACCCAGAAAGCGCAGTATGAGTTCTGACAGTGGACCAGAAATTGATCGTGACCCTAGAAAAAGATCACGGACTTGCAAATGGAGTTCTGTTCGCATGAGAGGACGATCATATAGTAGCAGTCCGGAAGTTAGAGGAATGTGTAGAGGCCATAGCTTAACAAGAAGGACTAGAGAGCAAGCTAGCAATCTCAATAGAAATAGAAGTCCTTATGACAAAGATTCTAGTAGCTGCTAATAAATTGGAAAATAAGCTGATAAAGGAAGCCAAACGGAAAGAGTTAGAAAGTTGGAAGGAATTTGGGGTATATTCTGGAATACCTGACAAAGGACAGCCAGCTTTATCTCCGATGGATCTGTACAGAAAAGGTACTCCCAGATGGCACATATAAGGCCAAAGTGAGATTAGTACCCCGGGGCTTTGAAGAGAGACTAGAAGATCAGGATGTCAGTGTGGACTCGCCTACTGTGGGGAAAGTGAGTTTGGAGATCTTTTTAGCTACTTTGGCATCTTATTCCTGGGAGTGCAAATCAATTGATATATAGGCTGCGTTTTTACATGGAGGGAATTTTTTTGAAACCACCCAAAGAAGCTGGGGATGTAGAAGGAAAGTTGTGGAAATTAAATATATGTGTGTTTATGGGTTGAATGATGCATCAAGAATATGGTATTTTTCCGTGAGGTCTGTCCTGTTGAAAACAGGTTGGATTCAGTTAAAGGCAGACCCCGTGATGTTCTACTGGTAAACATCAACCTCTCTGGTCTTAAGTTCCAGACCAGTATACATTAACTAAACATAAATGAACATAAAATCACCCGTGACCTATCCCTCCTGTGCTCATTGTGCCTTTAACATACGCTTGCAAGTGCTATGTCTAGGTGCTACCCCTTCGCTGGCACCGGCATTGGAGACAGTCTGCTCAACCTGCTGTCTTGTTGACCTTGATGACCTTGGCAGTTGTCCTCTGGCCGGTGGAGCCCATGCTGGCCCTCCTGGGACGGAGCGGCCAGTGCCATGGCTGGCATCTACCCAGTCGCCGCAGCCTCAACAAATGCCATGGTCAGTGAAGGAGGGGCGGAAGAACTGCTGCCGTCATCCAGAGTGCCCTGAGAGGAGCCTGCAGAAATGACAGGCAGTTTGTAAGGTTGCTGTGTACCACCCTGCACACCATTGATGGATGGGCACCTAGCTGGGATACTGGGTTCCTCATCCATCTCCCACACTGACACTGACCATCTGAGGTCAGTGCCTGTGTGAGGGCTTACAGGTCCGAGTGCAACCCCAGAACCCCTCATTCTGTCCCTGGAGCTGCATGCATGCCTGCTTTGTGTGTGCTGAGTAATCCCCAGTAAGGGCTGAAGACACAACTTGTGCAGGATATCACAGGAGATGATGATGTTAAAGTGTGTGTGAGAGAATCAATGGTGATGTCCCTTCTGCTGGCATTGTTGAGATCACTGTGGACTGTAATCCTGCTAATTTCTAATGGGCTTATGAGAGTGAGTTGGGAGTGAATTTATGAGATCATTCATCTTTTTTTGGCACCAGAGGGCGGTCATCTTCTGTGGCCCACAGACACTGGCCTCCCTGGAAACCTTCTCCCAAGGCAGCGTGATGAGGTTGGTGGACCTCTTTCTGCCATCCCTGGGATAGAGGACCTCCTACTGGTACTGGATTGCATGGAGTAATCCGTCCAGGCACTTGTCACTAAACTGGGGGGCAGAGGGCTTGTTTCTTCTGGGGGCCATTTTTGTCTTCGCCACCGCCAATCCTAGGCTGTGGAGAGTGAATGTGTGTGCATGTGGGTGCCGTTTAAATATGGCGGCCAGACCTTCAGCCCTATGAGGAAATGGCGGGGCGGACGAAACTCAGCCCCTTCTACCACGAGATTCAATGAATTGCTTGTTGCTGCATAAATAATGAGCTGAAAAGTGGATGATCTCGCATGACAGCCTGCCCCGCCACCCAGTGGGAATCATGCTGACTTTCCCACCTGCCGCCGCACTTAGTCTCCAGAACGGAAAATTCTGCACTTAAGGTTTGAAGAACAGCTCAGCCATCAACTTCACTGTTTCAAAGCTTTGATGGATGTCTGAGCTTTTGACTGTTTTCAAAGGCTCAAATGGATTCTGCCCAGAAAGATTTGTTTATACAGTTGTTTGGGGAGATGTCAGTTTGATTGTTTGGCTGCCTTCCAAACTACTAATGGATTCTGATCAGCAGGATTTTATTTATTCGTTCATTGTATGGGGGCATCACTGGCTAGGCCAGCATTTATTTTCCGTCACTAATTGTCCTTTTTCAAAGGGCACTTAAGAGTTAACCACATTGCTGTGGGTCTGGAGTCATATGCAGACCAGACCAGGTAAGGACAGCAGATTGCCTTCCCAAAAGGGCATTACTGAACCAGATTGGTTTTTACAATAATAAGCAATGGTTTCGTGGTCATCATCAGACTTTTTAATTCAAGATTTTTATTGAATTCAAATTTCACCATCTGCCATGGTGGGATTCAAACCTGGGTCCCCAGAGTTTTACCCTTCGATGTGGTGAGACAGGCATGGGTGCAGTTCCACAAGTGATTTAATGACCTCCTGCGATCGGGAAGGGTGAGTACCATGCCAGCATGAGTCACTTAGCACAGCAGTTAGATTGTAGCCCCCTGCCGCCACCCCCCCCGCCCCACCGCCCCCCCACCGCAGCTACCACCGCACCCCCCCTCTCTTTCCACCACACCTCAGAATTATGTTTTTTTATTCATTCATTCACAGGATGTGGACTTCGCTGGCTAGGCCAGCATTTATTGCCCATCCCCAGATGCCTGTGAGAAGGTGGTGGTGAGCTGCCTTCTTGAACCGCTGCAGTCCATGTGGTGCAGATACACCCACAGTGCTGTTAGGGAGGGAGTTCCAGGATTTTGACCCAGTGACGGTGAAGGAATGTGAGTGACTTGGAGGGGAACTTCCAGATGGCCTGTTCCCATCTATCTGCTGCCCTTGTCCTTCTAAGTGGTAGTGGTTATGGGTTTGGACACTCTTAGAGTGTGAGTGGCAAATGTCATGGAGGCAGTATCTGGGCAAGGGGGTGAGCCCTGGCTGCTTGGAATGAGTGCTTTGCGGCTCCAGGGCCACAAATCAGATGAGCCCTGCAAGGTTTTCCTCAGGTGGGGGTGGCAAGGATGCAATGTCAATGCAGGTACAGGGTGGACTAATCAATGCTCCTCTCTCCTTTCAGGAGAAGACAGCACACAACAATGCTGAGAGGCTGAGGGTGGTGGAGGGCGGCCCCACCTTCTGATCCTCACCAGATACGAGCAGGAGGCACTGGAGCTGGAGAGACGCCATGCACCTAGATCAACCGGCTGCGGTGAGGTGCCACTGGGAGGTAAGAGTGCAGTGCACTGAGGTCAGAATGTCAGAATTGCAACCAACTGTTGATTGTATATTGATTTCAGCCTCCAACATGGGATCCCCATTGATAATGGAGAGACGAGGGCAGCCTGATCCGGGTGCCAGGCATGCACATTAACAGTGTAACAACTTCAACTAATCAAATGTCCTTGTTCTTCCTTTCAGCCTCACCAAAGCATACCCGATCTCAGGAGGATGAGGACCTGCCGCTCACCCCTGAGGGCACAGAAGACCTGTGTCACACCCTCTCAGCCAGGCAGCCACCAACGCAGACACCAGCACCTCGTTGGAAATAAGATCGTCGACTAGTATCTCAATGCACAGCGGTGAAGGCACTTCACACTTGTTTGAGGTGCAGGCGGAGACGGAGAGTGCCCTGCAAGCCCTCACATCGGCAATGACCTCATGTGGTCACTGTCAGTGTGGGAGATGGATTGGGCACCCAGCATCCCAGCTAGGTGCCCATCCATCAATTGTAAGCAGGGAGATCCAAAGCAACCTCACGTTGGCACACGTGCTGCTTGTTGTCACTGCGGGCTCCTCTCAGGGCGCTCCGGATGATGGCAGCAGCTCCTCCGCCCCTCTGCCAGTGACCATGGCATCTGCAGCGACTGGGGAGATGCCAGCTGTGCCATTGGCCACTCCCTCCCAGGCGGGGCCAGAACAGGCTCCATTGGCCAGAGGACACCCGCCAAGGTCATCAAGGCCATCAGCAGAGTGAGCAGGCTGTCTCCAATGCTGGTGCCTGCAAGGGGGGAACACCTAGACGTAGCACCCGGGAAACGTAAACATAAAGCACCTTAGGCACAACACGAGCTTATCACTAGTGGATTTCTTTTGCCCCACTTTTAAGTTACTGTTAAGTTGGTGTGCTGTTCAACACCTTTTCATTTAGTTTGATTTCTGTATACCAAGCTGCAACTCATTAAATGTGTTGGTTCTCAACAAGCCTCTGGGTGCTTCATTAGTTCTGCAGGTGAAGGAGAACCCATGGTGTTATGAATGATTTGTTTGTCATTCAGCTTTATTGAAATGGCACGTAGTTCATATTGTTGACCAAGTAAATGTTGCTTGCATGTATCGAGTATGGAGCCTGCGGCCCTGGCATGTGCTGGTGGTTCAACTTTGGTAGGCTAGCTGAAGGAGCATTGGATCAAAGCCTGCTGGGTGTCCCTGCCTCCCTGGAGGTTGCCCAGGTCGGCGTCTATCTGCTCAGCTTTCTCCTGAGTGTGCTCGTCCTCGGATTCACTACTGGACTCATCGTCTGCTGCCAGAGCAGCTGCGTCAACATCTTCTTCCTCCACTGTGTCCCCCCTTTCCAGCGCCAGATTGTGGAGAGCGCAGCATGCAACCACTATCAGTGACACATGATCTGGGGGCTATTGCAGTGCACCCCTTGAACGGTCCAGGCATCGGAAACGCATCTTGAGAAGACCGATGGTTCTCTCTACCACTGCCCTTGTGGAGACATGGCTTCTATTGTACCACTGCTCGACCTCTGATCTTGGATGGCGGAGAGGCATCATGAGCCACCTTTTGAGGGGTAGCCCTTGTCACCCAGCAGCCATCCATCCAGCAGGGCTGGAGCACTGAAGAGCCTCGGCACCTGGGAGTGTCTCAGGATGTAAGCGTCACGGGAACTGCCTGGGTACCTTGCACAGACTTGCAGAATCTGGATCCTGTGGTCACACACTATCTGCAAGTTGACAAAGGCTCCCGGCTCACCCGCTGGCGTCTTAATGGCCACATGTGTGCACTTGATTGCACCCTGGACACGGGGGAACCTAGCAATCGTGGCAAAGCCTCTGGCTCACTCTGCCTGGCTTGCCTCATCTGTGTGGTAGTGAATGAAAGTCAATACACACCTGAACAGAGAGTCGGTCACCAGCTTGACACAACTGTGGACAGCTGATTGGGAGACTCCACAAAGATCACCCACTGACCCCTGGAAAGAGCCGGAGGCACAGAAGTTGAGGGCAACTGTGACCTTCAGTGCCACTGGCATGGGGTGTCCACCCACACAGTTGGAGCTGATCTCAGGGCTGATCATCTGACAGATGGAGGTCACTGTCTCCCTTGAGAGGCGGAGCCTCCTTTGGCACTGCACCTCAGACATATTGAGGTAGCTGTCTCACGGTCTGTAAAACCTGGCAGCAGGATAGTGGCACCTTCTGCCTTGGACTTCCTGTAGGCCCTGTGCCCCTTGTGCCTGCGCCTGTTCTTCTACAGGTAGCTTGCCTGGAGGCTGACTATGGACTCCTGGCCTTCTACCCCTTCTGGGCCTCTCTTCCTCCTCAGAGGAGGTGCCTTCAGTGGAGACCACAATACCCATTCCCAGAGTAAGAGAAGGCTGTCCGATACCTGGAAAGCCCCAAGTGTTATGATTCCTCCAGAGTCCTGAACTGAAGCCTGTTATTTCTCTCAAAGCAGCTCTAAAGCAAAATGAAGTTGTCCTGTTCACACAAGCAAGTAGCAGTAAGTAATTAACTAAAGTTCCAACAACTTGCATTAGCGAGTCCACTCACCTCTCTTTTCCTGCCTGTGGATGAGGTTTTTAAAAATGTGGCCTACCCGCCTGCCAGTTGCACCCGTGCGACCCCCTGAAAATCATACGGACTGCGAAAAGTTGATGTCAATTGCTGCTTTAAGGGCCTTAACTGGCTTGTTAATTAATGGCAGGGCCGCCTCCAAACTCATAGCGCACTCGCTTTCCGAAATATCGCGATGGAGCGCGGGGATGTTGGGCTGCATGCCAACTGTGAAATTCTGCCCATAAATCCATGTTGACTTTCTAAGTGTCCTGTTATCATATCCTTTACAATAGACTCTAGCATTTTCCCTACTGCTGTTATTAGGCTAACCGGTTTGTAATTCCCTGTTTTCTGCCTCCCTACCTTTTTAAAATAGTGGGGTTACATTTGCCACCCTCCAATCTGCCAGAATTTACAGAATTCTGGAAGATGCACAAATGTCTATCTGTTCCCCTTATGACAGAATCCCCTATCACTATTGCTCTCCCACTCCTTTTTCTGCCCCCCCTCCCCACCCCATGCAGCTGAGTGATTCGTGGCGCCATGGATTTGGCTCTTGCTGCATTCCCCTGAGAAACCATCTCCCCCAGCAGTATCCAAAATGACAAATCTGTTAGAGAGGGAGATGGACCCAGGGGACTCATGCACTACCTGCCTTGTGCTTTTACTCTGTCTGACGGTCACCTGTTCTCGTTATGCCTGTGCACTCTTTACCTGCGGTGTGAACACCTCACTGTACATGCTATCCATGAAGATCTCATCCTTGCAGATGCTCCACAGTGACTCCAGCCACAGCTCCAGCTCTGAACCATGGATTTCGAGTAGCTGCAGCTGGAGACACTTCCTGTGCATGTGTCCCTGACAATGCACAGGGGGAGCGTCCCATATAGCCAAGCTGCCCTGCCATAACGTACACTTAAATTTCTCCCTTTGCTTTTGCTTCCTGTAGTTTAGAGAATATTAAGGACTGAAGAAATACACACCAGGTCCAACTTACCAAGGCCACTACTCTTCTTACTGAAGAAAGGTAGAAAATGAAAGGATCCCTCCGCCCCTTTTCACTGAAATCCCTGTCTCACCAAACTCCAACTTAAGCACTCTAATGCAGCCCAAAGCAGCACTCCACTATGCCACTGCCTCCCCTATTGTTCAGGGGAATGTGAGCTTATTTATTCTGACAGATTTGTGGGCTTCTGAAGAGGATATGGTTTATAAGTGACTATTAAAGCGATGTTTGTTTATTTTGACAGATTTATGCACTTCTGAAGAGGATAATCATTTTAAGTAGCTTTCCAAGTTAAGTTTGTATATCTTGACAGATTTTTGAGCTTTTCAAAACTTGCAAATGTTATTATAGGAGTTTGAGTTCTGTTCATGGTGGGTGCATGGTGCGGAGGATAGAGCGTGAGGGTTCGGGGAAGTGTCACACTGATGTGCAGAAGTGGGCCAATGTCTCTGCAGATGGAGGTGGGACTTTTAACTTGGCTGCCTCCGTCTCTGCCTCGAGCCAACTCCAGGCAGTCCACGTCTCCACCGAATGAACATCTCACCAGCCAACACTGCTGGGGTGGCAGCGGGATTGCAACGGCAGGAAAATTTGACTCCCGATTTCCGTGTCCATGATGAAAGCTCAGCAGTAATTAGGACCTTCAGCTGAGGAAGAAAGAAATGTTGTGAATATTTTTCCCATTGAAAAAGTTCCTCTTTAGTTGGTCATATAGCATTAGTGAGGAGCTATCATTTTCTGACTGTAGGTGCAAGGAATGTAATTTCTAAATGCACTCTGCTTAATATTTTCGAAGAATATTATTGTAACAGCTACTATTCTCTCAGGTTCATTGGGTTCCCCTTATGGACAACTAGAAAAGCTGAAGTTAAAACCAAACTTATTTAGATTATGATATAAGCCCTGTAGACACTCTTAAATCTCCTGTGTTTAAAATGACTAGTTTGTATCTGCATATGTCCATCACAGCAGCATGCCACTTCAATTTATTAACGATGGCTTCTTAAATGCAAATGTTTGTGTGTGCTTGTGAGTTACAGTATATGTATTTTTTTCTAATAAAGCACACACTGAAATAATATGGTGCCCTGCAAATGTCGGTCTTCTCATCACAAAAACTGGATTCTGTGCCAATCCAGCTCACTGACGGAACCCAGTTTCCCCCCCACCACCAACCTTTCTCTGTTTTCTAAGCCTTCTTCCTTCCATTCCATCTATCTTGTGCCTCTGTTGCATTATTTTTGGTTTAAAGTTTTTTGTACTATGCATCATTTTGCTGAAATTTGTACAGTTTATGGGCTGTGCTGATTTAGTGTATCCGTCTTGATGCACCCTTTAATCTTGCTTTCAGCTTTTAAATCTAAAATGTTAATGTCCCTTTCTGCACAATACTAAGATGTTTTAATTAAATTTTGAATAACACACACAAACAGTGCTCCCTTATACAGATCAGTGAAATCTAAGGATTTATTGCTCTTACATTCCCAGTTGTTATGGGATACAGGCTCCCTTGGTTTGGTTCTTTTGTTTCCTGCAAGAGAAAGTGAAAAACTTGATCTGAAAGGAAGTGACAGTTCCATTAACTTAGCAAGAATAGAACAAATTTACAGAATCCTGCAACTATAGACATTCATTTCTATTAGAAAAGTAGTGCAAAGTGATTCTGATTGTAACCACCAAGTAAGATGGGAGAATGATTTATCAACTTTTTTGAGTTTTAATTATGAGGTTTATAAAATGTTTCTATTGTCCTTTCAAAGCAGTGAAAAACACCTCTATTGTAAATCTCATGGCAGACTTTCTCCAGTTGCCCTTAATGTAACCCTCAAATGTGGCATTTTCTGAAAGCTCCGATTTCTCAAATCATCTTTTATTAAACCTGCTGTGAAATGGATATGTTCAGTAAATTGTTGCTTTCATTCCTACCATTATTACTTCTATTTACATAACCAGAGTGTGGCCAGTGTACAATGTCATTCTCTTAAAACATTTCTCCAAATATACTGTAATGTAATATGTGTCACATCTTTTTCCATAATTATTCCTAATAAATTAAGATGCGACATTGTCAGTTTTTGCGTAACAGGAGTACACTGAGTAATCTTCAAAAAGCAACATTGTCAATAATGTGATGTCGTCTTATTCAGGATTTTTTTAATTGAGGAAGGCAGGTCAAAGACAAAGGTCCAGTGCCATGGTGCAAGACAGTAGCATGACTAAAAGGAAAAAAATTACCAACTGGATGTGTGGTCTTATGCAGAATCTTAAACTTGAGAAAGTAAAGTACACTATAAGAGGCCCCACTGATGGATTTATTGTAGCTTGGCGGCCTTTGTTAGATTACTTTGAGGAACTACAGCTCTCTACTTTAACAAAACTGACCCTAATTAGTTTGCATGTATGACATCAAGTGAAACTATATCTGACGTTTGATTGTTGCTGATTTTCTTTTCATTTATTTTTTGGGGGGCTGGGGAGGTTTTTCTTCCTTTTTGTTCTTCTTCCTCCTACTTTTCTTTTCCTTTCCCTTTTCTTTCTCTTCGAAATGTAAGGGTATTAAATTACTGTTGTTCTGTAAGCTACTTTCAGAATATTTACAGAAATATAAAAAGGGAAAAAAGATAAAATTGTAATGGATTGGGGATCTGCATTAGTTTACATCATTAGTCTCCCAGTATCATCAGTGAAGGGGTACTTTTAGAGATAATAATCCTAAATGAAATTGTCACTTGAAAAAATTTGTTAATAAATGACAGCCAGAATGGATTTGTTAAAGACAAAATGTGTTTCACCAATGAGATTGAGTTCTTTGATGAAGTAACGGAGAGGGCGGATGAGGGTTGAGTGGTGGATGTCGTGTGTATGGACTTTCAAAAGGTGATTGTCAAAGTACCATATAATAGGCTTGTTGGAAAAATTGAAGCCTGTAGGATTGAAGGGGGCAGCGGTAGCATGGATAAAAAATTTGCTAAGGGACAGAAAGTAGAAGTAATAGTGAATAGTTGATTTTCCCGATGGAGGGATGTATACCATGGTGTTCCCTAGGGGTCAATATTAGGACGACTTTTTGACACATATTAATGTTTTGAACATGGGTATACATTTCAAAGTTTGCAGATGACAGAAAACTCAGAAAAATGTAGTAAACAATGAGGAGTATAGTATACAGACATTAGGAGGATATGTACAAGGTAGTGGCTAGATAACACAATTGTCCTCTGTATCTCTTGATTAGAGAAGATAAAGATTGAGCAGGCTTCCTATTCCTTAATGTTATTCAACATTATCTGCTGCAAGTGTGAGTGTGGACATTCTGTGAGAATAGATTCGCAGTCAGACATATTTGCAACGATAAGTGCCTAGCTCATGTGAAAAGTGGCCACTTTAGTGTGGTAGCAGAAGGTGACCTGTACATGTGGTACCATACTGCAGCCAAAACGAGGACTAAAATACTTACTGGGAATTTCCTCAGGACTTCTCCTGCTCCACCACCATAACTTTGGCAGAAGATTGGTAGAAATTACCCTTACATCAAAGTTATGCAGAGTGGGAGAAGCCCTGAGAAAAGTCTGAATGATTGTGTTTTCCAACTTTTTTACTGTCAGTTATATGCGCTTTAAGTAAATCAACTAGAGTATGGTACGTTTTGAAGAAACTCACTCCTGGAGTTGCATAGAAATTGTATGGTAAGGAGTTTTATCATCTTTGTTTTTGTAAAATGCTTCAAACACAATATTGTACAAATGAATCCCTTGTAAGATCTGAGATCTGAACCCCAGGTTAATAACAGTAATAATGGCAGCATTGTATGTCTGTTTAAATAACTGAGACATTCCTGAAGAATCCAAGAACCCACTCCTTGAGTTCCTTTGCACTTTTCAGTCAATGACAGCTAAAGTACTTTGTAGGGAGGTACTGCTTGTCAATGCCTTTAGAAAATGTAAAAGTTCATAAAATTGAAGGGAAATTGTTATTTTTATTTACTAAAACTATTTTCTTTCTTCTTACTTTGATTAAAATGCAGCTGTTACCCTTAGAATCCCCCTTTTGTGAATGGTACAGCCTGAGAGGATCCTAACAGGATCTAACAGCGCCAGTAAAGATCATTGAATGAAAACAGGAATGTAATTTGATTTGTTCATATTATTTTCATATCTGGATTTATACCCTTCATTTTGTTTGTTTGTTCCTTCCTCAGGTCAAAAAAGGTTGTAGAATTTCAATAATGCCCATTCCCTTGCTGGTCACAGTGCCATTTCTTGGTGCATTTTTGAATAATGTTCAGCAAATATTATTTGGGAAAGAAAGTGATGTTGATATTTTTAAAGAAAGATTTCTTGAAATTGCAAGAAAGTTCTTGCAATTGCTTAACATTTAAGTATATTGTCCACAGCGGTAGAAGTAGTGCAAAGGTGGAAGCTCTAAAGGGAGGCCAATTTTTGCAGTTTACACATCCTTCAGCTCACAACTAAGTTTAAAAGTTGTACAGAATAGAGAAAAGAAAGGGCTTATTCCTTTAAAACATCATTACTCATAATGTGGCCCAGGGCCATGTATGTCCTTGATCTCCTTCACCTTTAACTCTTGGCAGATTTGCTGCTCCAGATGCCTTATAGCCTGCCAGGCTATGCAGTGTTGACTTATGAGCTGGGATACAGTGCTGTTCAATTCCCTATTGCTGTTCAGCAAAAAAAATGCAAGAAATACTATTCAAAGACAGCTTCTTCAAGAATCTATTAAAATAGTACTATTGTTCCTTTGTTCTTTTGCTTATTGAGACTTTCTTCTGTTGTTAACTGCTATCATATAATTTTGAAATCAGTATCTTGCTGTATAAGGAATCATGGGTACAAAGCTGTGACTGAAAATGGACCTGGAGCAGGACTTCATTTACAGTTGTGACTATGATCCATATTGTGAGGGAGCTGATTTGACACAAGAAGATCAAATAATTAACTGTAGCTCCTTTGGAAAACTTGTCAAGTCTGTTTTGTGCAAGTTTATTTAGCTTGTGTGCATTGCCAACAGTAGTAACTCTTGCAAGTCAGTTTTTTAAAAGTAACTTTATGTTTCAAACAAAAATTTTTCCAAGGATTAAAAAAAAGTTCTAGAGTCTAATGAACTTGGCAATGAATGAAAATTGACCTGAAGATTGTTTTTTCTTTCTCAATACTGACCAAAAAATAGCCACCAAGTCTCCATAAGCTTGAGCAACTTGCATTCCTTTTTTAAAAATATATACATTTCTAAGTCTTCAGGAAGTATGTGGTACAGTGGGTAGCATCCCTGCATCTGAGCCAGAAGCTCTGGATTCAAGTCCATGACTTGATGGCCATGGAAGGTCATAATGTTGCCAAACAGATTTGCTGCCGGTAAAGATGCCAATAACCCAGGAAGATGGCCTTTAATTGTCTAGATTGACCCACCTCTGATCTTCAAGCATGCTGCTGTTTCCATTGCTGTGAAGTTTCCCTGGTGGTGGGACTGTCTTGGGGAGCCCTTCTGATGTGGCTGCCTGCCAGTTTACTAGTTTCCCACCTCCTAGCCTGCCATCAGGGGGCTGGTAAAATTCCACCCTTTTTTTATTCATTCATGGGGATGTGGGCATCACTGGCTAGGCCAGCATATATTGCCCATCCCTAATTGCCCTTGTTCAGATAGCATTTAAGAGTCAACCACACACATTGCTATGGGTTTGGAGTCACATGTAGACCAGATTTCCTAAAACCAGTGAATTAGATGGGTTTTTACAAGCAACAATGTTTCATGGTCGTTATTAGACTTTTAATTCCAGATTTTTATTGAATTCAAATTGCACTATCTGCCGTGGTGAGATTCGAACCTGGGACCCAGAGCATTACCCTGGGTCTATGGATCACTAGTCCAGTGACAATACCACTAAGCCATCACCTCCCCATTTCTGTTGTTGAGTAATGTTGGAATAATAATTTCCAGAAATGACAACTGCCTTTTTTTTTGGGCAATTAACACTGTCTTGGGACAAAGGATCTGCAGTCCCTCAGGATTTGCAGTTCCTCTTCATGGTGACCTGTGGTTGCTCTTGCACCCAAGGACTGCCTCCAGGCATGCCTGGATTGTTGAATCCTGCCTCCAGGTGCTTAAACTGGTCCCTGCTAGATAGTGCAGGAACCTGGAGGCCAACTGAAAAATCCAGCCTTTAGGTAGCTGGCAGATAGTCCTGCTAGCCCTGATCCTGCCTCTGCAAAAACTGCATGGAGGCAGATGGAATGGCACATCAACTGGCAGGGACAATTTTTGGCCACATCCACCTCTGATCCTTACCCTGGCCAGTATTTATAGGAGGTGCTTGGACAAGCCACTGAGTCCATTCAAAAGATCTGCTCCTTTTTTTCTGGATGCCATCCACCTCCCTTATCTCATTATTCCTTTAGCCAATTTCCCTAAGAAACACCTGTTTTTATCTTCAGTCAATTCATATACTGGGTGGAATTTTCCATTTATGTGACTAAGTGCAGCGGTGGGCAGTTTCTGCGGGACCCACCCCACTGGCTGGAACTCACGCCCGATTCCACGCTTGGAAGCTCATTAATTATGCACAGGCGAGTATTGGGCTGAATCACCGGGCAAACAGATGATTTGCTGGTGGAGATCAAAGGTCCAGGTGCCACATTTAAATGCCAGTTCAACACATAAATATGTCTCTCTCCAGCCCACCTGTCTTCAGGACACGTGCAGAAATGTATTCCAGCCACAAGAAGGCGGCTGAAAGCTTCTAGAAGAATGCAGCATCCCGCTTCACCCGCCAGGTCCTCCAGGCTTTCATCAGAGGAGTACAGGCGCACAGGCATGTCCGGTAACCCAAGGATGCCTCCAGGAAGTACAGCAGCCTCACATCTCAGGCCTGGGAGGCCATCACAGAGCAGGTCAGTGTAGCTGGCAAACGCCATCGAGTACAAGAAGAGATGAATGATCTCATCCACTCTGCCAGGGTAAGTCATCCTTTAACTACCTTCAATATCAAATTCTCATCATGGCATCATGAACTCATACGGCTACTCCCTTCAGGGATCTCACACAACAATTAGCAGAGGACATGTATCACCATTCTCTCACGGAAACTTTCACATCACCACCATCTCATTCAGCATGTTGCTCACACTCCATCCTCAGGCCCTTCTGGGGAAGGCTCACCACATACAGGGGACATGTATCTTACCCAACCTCTGCTCCATCCCTTCTCATCACGTCTTTCTTTCGTCTTCATATAGGTCAAGCTGGAACACAACAGGGGAAGGGACGGCCAACACCACTGCACTCACTAAGTTTGAAAAGGCTGCAGCCAGGCTCGCTGTGGGGGGATAGGGATCTCTCCCATGGGGAAGGGGAGAATGACCTCTCCCAGCAACCTAGTACAGATCATAGCTCCATCACTTCATCAAATCCTGACAATCATAGTGCAGTGTTATATAGCTCATGCTCATCAATTGAAACCCTATTTTCTAGGCATCAGCAGATTGAGGCTCATAAGACAGTTGAGCACCAGTCCAAGACCCCAGACCACATCCGAACAGGAAGCTCTGGAAGAACCGTCACAATGCTTACATGCACCCTCCACCAGCTCGGAGACATGCAGGTCAGTGGGGCACAGCTAAAGATTAGGATCGGGTTCACGTTCTGGAGAACACCTCACAGACACATCCCCGCAGCATTTGGAGGCAGGGACAGCCCAGGTCTCCGACACTCGGATGGCTACTGGAGACCAGTCGGAGTCTGATGATGAGCCTCTGGAAACAGGCGCCAACTCAGTGCTGGAGATGCAATGACAGAAGGTGGCGGAACATCAGGCAGAGATTTGACAGTCACTCAGCAGACTAGAAATAACGATGAGGAGCCAATTCATATTTTGCCTGATGTCATGGCTCCGACATGCGAGCCACCTCAAGGTCACAATGGGAAGGCTGGTGACTACTGTGGAGATCTTAGTCCAACAGTGTTGCTGGATTTGTGCTCAGCTTTGCACTCCATGGCCACACACCTTGGTGGGAACCACCAAGATGTCAGCTGAATGGGGACAAGACACCTTGACCTCCCTCCAGGTGCACCATCTCCTGCAGAAGTCAGGGCAGGGCCCTCAGACACCCTCAGGAAGAATGAGCATCATGTTGACACCCCAGGGACCTCCTCTCAGGACACTCCAAGGGTGTGCAGCCACTCACAGTCCCCTCTGCCTGTGAGCTTATCCACTCCAGTTGTTCAGGCTACCGAGGGCGCTCTGTACCTTATTGGGAGACCCTTATCAGGCCAGGGCCCTCCAGGCCTCAGGCCATCAGAGGACGTCTGCCAAGGTCATTACAGACATCAGGACGCAGTAGCTTCTTCCACCTCTGCTGTGGATGTCAGGGCTGCACCCAGGCATAGTGATAGAGTTAGGAAAATTAAGAAATTTTGATGTCACTTTTGGGTCATGGGTGTGCTTTAACAGTAAAGAAATTGCACTCTTGTGAATACGTTTGATGGTTATGTGAATGTTTTGGTCAACTGAAGGCATTGTGAATTTGTACATTGGAATCATCTTTTGTCGAGGTTTAGCCGTCCTCCCGCTCATTGATAATGTCCCACTGTGAGATTAACATTTATGTGATGTCTACCTCAGTTGAACTAATCTCTGCGCCCTTATGTGAGGTCAGGGAGATGTGTTTAAATCTTTATTGGAAGTGTGTGATAGAGGCATTTCTAACCCTTCTTCCTCAAGGAACACCATTGAGTGAGGACAGCTCATTGGCGTTGATATTCTAGCAGCATCTGTGTCTGCTCAGTGGTAGTGGCAGAAGACAAAACATGCACAGGAGGAGGAGATTCCATGGGCATGTTCACATCTCAATCGACGCAGTGTTTGCATCATTAGATGGCAGTGAAGGCTTCAAGTCTTCTCTCGCATCGCTCTTGTGATTCTGTGGTCTCTTCAGTTCCCAGAGTGGATGCACTCACAGGGCACAGTGGACCAAAGAAGGGATCATGACCTGGTGATACATGAGGTCAGAATGCACAAGTGTGAATGCAGGACTCGTTCTTGCTGCAAGTGGTTGGACATCTCCTGAATTGAAAGAAAATGGCATTGAGGACTAGGAAAGAAGTGGCCATATGCCCTCAATTAACTTTACTCTTCCTGGAACCTGTCAACAATTAACGTATCATGAGCACGTCTCCCACATCTTCCTCCATGGTGTGATCACATGCATACTGACCTTCAACAGCCTCCTGAGATTCCTGGGCCTCCAGATCGTCATCCTCCATCATCCTTCTCCAGTTCACCCTCTGGCAGGCCTTCACCTCTTTGCATTGCCAGATTGTGAAGGGTGGGAAACCTTGTTGGGAGTGTATTGTAGTGAACCACCATCTGAGGTGCATCTTCAGAAGCTCTATTGTCTGCTCTATAAGGGAGCGTGTGGACCTGTGATCAGCGATGTACTTTTCCTCGTAAAGACTCTGAGGGTGAACCAGGAGTATTATCAGCCAGCGTTGCAGTGGGTAACCTTCATACCTAAGCAGCCATCCCTGCAGATCTAATGGCCTCTCGAAAATCTCAGGCACCTGGAAGTGACTCAGGATGTAGGAGTATTGGTAACTCCCGGGATACCATACACAAATGTGCAGTATGTGCTTCTGATTATCACATATCAGTTGTCCATGATGCAATGGTAGCCCTTGCATTTATAAACATTGGGGACTGCTGCCATGGAGTCCATATAGCCATATGGGTGCAGTCTATTGCAACCTGCACTCTTGGGAGACCAGAGATGGCAGCGAAGACGGTGAATCTCACAGCCTGGCTACCTTCGTCCACAGCAAACCTGACATAAAGATGGGCCTTCCTGTAAAAGGCATCTGTGACCTCCTTTATGCATCTGATGTGTTGCCGACTGTGAGATGCTGTACAGGTCCCTGGTAAGACCCAGAAACAAAGAACTTAAGAGCTGCAGTCACCTTCAAAGCCACTGGTAGGTGATATCCTCCTAATCCACATGGCACCAGGTCTTATGTGACACACCGGACCTCAGGACAAGCACAGACATGCATGACCTTACCTTTCACTCTGCAGCAATAAGATAGAGGGTGACACATGAAAGGCCCACCTGTGTTTGCCCTTCCCCCTCACTGCCATTCCACAGTCTTCTCTCCCCTTTGCTCCCCTCATGTTTGTCCTTCCCCCTCACAGGCTTCCCTCCCCTTTGCCTCCCTCATGTTCGCCCCAAGCCTCACAGCCTTCCTCCCCCATTGCCCCCCTTGTGTTTGTAATACTCATCCTCCCCTCACACCCCACCCCGGTTGAAGTAGTAGTTTCTGACAGTGCAGTTCTGCCTAAATACCACTGCACAGCAATTCAATTGTGGACAACGGCCTCAACCACTGGGGGGTAGAAGCCCCCCGCACTCCCCAACCCCAGCAGCAGTACTGGTCACTGTCTGAAAGTGGAGGCCTGCATGAGTACTGCAGTGCAGTGGCGTCCTTTGGGACAACGTAGGCAAAGAGCAGGAGCAGACCAACCCTGCAGCCCCAGCTGTGTGGCTTTCATTTCAACAAGACCAGCGCAGCTCTACGTCAGGTAGGCTATGTATATTGTACTTACCTTGATGTTACGAGTGAACTGAGGTCTGACTTGCGCACACCACTCTTTTTCAAATGGGTTTGAGGCTGATGTAATTTCCCACTGGTGTGATGCAAGATTGGAAGTGTGACAAGATCCCGGCGAGCAGCTGTTTTAATGAGCATTCATGAGATGTTAATGAATGCAAATTGCCTTCATGCCACTAGTCGGTGGGATAACTGACCTACATTAACCTGCCATCGGGAGAATTGCAAACTGTTTTTAAGCTGGCGCATTTCCGACTTTTTGCCTGCCTCTGGCTTCTCCAGTCCCACCCACCACGAAACCCGCCACAGGTGGGATGGAAAAATTCCACCCATTGCTTTAGTAATGGCCCATTATGGCTCAAGGAATTTATGTAAAGAATAAATAAGTTCCACAAATTAGAAACGAAATGATCGACCCCTAATCCTGAGACTGTGCTCCTGTGTTTTAGATTCCACAAACAACAGAAACAATCTCTCAGCATCCACCCTATCAAGCCCCTTCAGAATTCTGTAGGTTTCATAAGATTACCTCATTCTTCTAAATAAAATCGCCTCTCATTCTTCTAAACACCAGAGAATATAAGCCCAATTTACTCAGCCTCTCATCAAAGGACAACCCCTTCATCCCAGGGACCACTTTAGTGAATTGTCGCTGTACCCCTCCAATGCAGTATATCTTTTCTTAAATGTGGAGACCAATATTGCACACAGTACTCCACTTGCAGTCTCACAAAAACCCTGCACAACTGTACTAAGCCTTCTTTTCACTTGTACTCCAATCCCCTTGCAATAAAGGCCAACATCTTGAACATCAACACAAGTTTCTCACCTTTTAAAACATATTCTGCTTTTTCATTCTTATGATTAAAGTGAATATCATCACACCTCCCTATATGATACTCCATCTGCCATCTTGTTGCTCACTCACTTAACCTGTCTATATTTCTTTGCATCCTCCCTGCATCCTCCTCATAGCTTACCATAGAACCATAGAAAAGTTACAGCACAGAAGGAGGCCATTCGGCCCATCTTGTTAATGCCAGCCTGAGGACACTCAGGTGCCCTTTCTAATCCCACCTTCCTGCACCTGGCACATAGCCCTGCAGCTTACAGCACTTAAGGTGCAGATCCAAGTACTTATTAAAAGAGTTTAGAGTTTCTGCCTCTACCACCAACTTGGGCAGCGAATTCCAGGCACCCACTACTACCCTCTGCGTAAAAAAGTTCTTCCTCATGTCCCCACTACGCCTTCTGCCACTTATCTGGAATCTATGTCCCCTGGTTCTAGAATTCTCCACCAAGGGAAACAATTTTATCCTGTCCACTCTATCTATTCCCCTCCTAATTTTGTACACCTCAATCAAGTCACCTCTCAGCCTTCTTTGTTCTAAGGAAAATAACTCCAACCTATCCAATCTCTCCTCGTAGCTACACTTTTCTAACCCCAGCAACATTCTTGTAAACCTCCTCTGCATTCTCTCCAGAGCTATTATGTCCTTCCTGTAATGCGGTGACCAGAACTGCACACAATACTCCAGTTGTGGCCTCACCAGTGTTTTATACAATTCCAACATTATATCCTTACTTTTATATTCTATACCTCTGCCAACGAAGGAGAGCATTCCATATGCCTTCTTTACAACCTTGTCTACTTGAACTGCTGTCTTCAGGGACCTGTGTACTTGTATGCCAAGATCTCTCACTTCATCTACCCCTCTTGGTATATTCCCATTTATTGTGTAATCCCTTTAACTGTTTGACCTCCCTAAATGTATGACCTCACATTTCTCTATGTTAAAATCCATCTGCCATTTTACCACCCACTCCACCAATCCATCTATATCGTTTTGGAGATTGTGGCTATCTTCTACACTATCCACTAATCGGTCAATCTTTGTTCATCTGCAAATTTCCCAATCGTGGCCCCCACATTCACATCCAACTCATTAATATATAGCACAAACAGCAAGGGTCCCAACACCGTGCCCTGAGGAACACCACTTGAGACACCTTTCAATCTAGCTTGGTATTGTCAGCAAACTTGGATATATTACTCTCCGTCGCTTCATCAAAGTTATTAATATAGATTGTAAAAAGCTGAGGCTCCAGCATTGTGGCACTTGAAAAAATGGTTTATGCCCACTCTCGGCTTTCTATTCATTAACCAATCCTCTATCCACGCTAAAATATCACCAAGACATATGTCGAAGCTTTTCATCTTGCACTCACCAGGACACTTTACAAGCATATCAATATAAGGGAAAAACAACAATTTATACTGTATGAGAAGATAGTGATTTATTGGTAAGTGGACTCTGATTGGTAGAGGCATTGCCTTGGAGAATGCACCAATTGATGGTGACTGATGGTTAACTGCCAAGAATTGTTTCAAATTTAAACCAGGCAGCTTGACACTGATTGGTCAAGGTATTCCCTGAGGAATAAGTCAGCGAATGGCTGTCACTTATTTTGATTAGCTGGGGTTGCAGACAGAAAGAACATGTACACACATTGCACCTGTTTCAGCTAATCAAAATATTTCCAGCATTTTCTATTTTTATTCCATCACACTCCTGACTTGTGCTTTGTAGGTAGTGGAAAGGCTTTGAAGAGTCAGAAAGGTGTTACTCATCACAGAATTCTCAACCTCTCTCCTGCCCTTGTAACCACAGGATTATGTGATGATACCAGGATGTTGATGGTGAGGGTTTCAGTGGTGGTAATGCTCTTGAATCTCAAGGGAAGATGATTAGACTTCCTCTTTTTGAAAATGGTCATTGCCTGGCACTTGTGTGGTACAAATGTTTCTTGCCATTTTTCAGCCTAAGCCTGAATTTTGTCCAGGACCTGCTCAAATGTGCACTCAGCAGGTGGTAATGCTGTTGAATTTCAAGGGAAGATGATTAGATTCCCTCCTTTTGAAAATGGTCATTGCCTGGCACTTGTGTGGCACAAATGTTTCTTGCCATTTTTCAGCCCAAGCCTGAATGTTGTCCAGGACCTGTTCAAATGTGCATAGACTGCATCATTATCTGAGGAGTTACAAATGGAATTAAACACTGTACAGTCATCACCAATCATCACCATTTCTGACCTTATGATAGACGGAAGTCATTGATGAAGCAACTGAAGATGGTTGGGCCTAGAACATTGTAATAAGGAACCAAGATGATTGGTCTCCAACAACCACAACCATCTTCCTCTGTGCTGCTGACATGGTCAAGTCTCTCAGGTGTACAATGACCACTGAACAAGACTGAATGCTGGCACCAAGGATATGTCCACAGCAAAGAACCAATGCAATAAGGGAGGTGAAGAGAGGCAAAGAGAGTCAGGAAATGACCAAAAAACTTGTCCACCTTCAGTCTGATAAATGTCCCCTACTAAAGAGCAAAATACTTCAGATGCTGCAAATTTGAAATAAAAATAGAAAATGCTGCAGATATTCAGCAAGAAATGGGGCAGAATTTTGCTGTCAGCAAGCAGGGAGCGGGGCCCACTCGCCGACGCGTAAAATGATGCAGGATGACGTCAGCCGGAATCCCCGACGCCATCCCGCCCCATTTAAATTTTCAGGAAGGCGGGGGTGCAGCACAATCAGCTGCGGGCCCGCCGATCTATCAATGGCCAATTGAGGCCATTGACAGGATCATTTAACCAATTAAAGGACCTGCCCGTTCAACCTTAAGGTTGGCGGGTCGGCCAGGAGCCCTGGCGGCAAATAGAGAAAACATGAAACCTCATCCAGTGGCGGGATGAGGTTTCATGTAGGGTTTTAAAAATTGTAATAAAATTATTCTGTAAATTATGAACATGTCCCATCTTATTTGACATTGTCACAAGAGGGGACATGTAAGGGAATTTTTTTTTCTATTTTTAATATCTTTCCAAGTCCTGGCGATCTCCCTGAGGCTGCACTTAGCCTCAGGGAGATGTGCGCTCTTTTGTGCGCATGCACGAAAGACTGCACTCTCGATTTCAGGGAATCCACCCCCCCCCCCCACCCGCACAGGAAGCGCATAGCGCTTCCTGACGGATGTCATGCTGGGCGGGCCTTAATTGGCCCGCCCACATAAAATAGCGGTGCGGCCCACTTCTCCAGCGGGGATCAGCTCCCCGCCCGCCCAACAGGCAGCAAATTCTGCCCGTGGAGTTAATGGACTCAATTTTCCCAAGGAATTCAGGAACAAATACAGGAAATTCTGCGTACCTCAAATTGCCTACTGGGGCAACTTTACTTGAAATGCTCTCCTAGTTGGCTGCCTCCCTGTTCACCTTTCAATTAAAGATGGTGGTATGGTGGTTAGACCAGGGAAGTGGGAGGTCTAAGGGGAAAGCTCGCACCACGTTCTGACAGCAGTCCCATCGTAAGAGGCAAGCGCTGCTGGAAAGAGGGAGACCTAGCAGACTCCTCAAAATGGAAGTGCTCACCTTCCGCTTTAGTGGTAAGAAAGATGACAAAGTACCATGAGGGGCCTCAGGGTGCTGACAATTAATTCAGCCACAATGGCGCACCAACCTTCCAGCAAGAGGCCGCCCCCGCAGTGTTGTTGGGCTCCCTACAGAATGGAAAGTCGATGCAACAGTGGGAACATTGCAGCATCTGGGGAAAACAGCCCTTGATTGAGAGCTGAATTGACTTCATTGCCTGCCTTCCTGTATGGAGCGAGCTGCCAATTCCCTTGGCAGCCTCTCCAGAAAAGTCTCCTGGAGGTGGGACCTGACGGGGTTTCCCAGGGGTAGGAAAATTCAGTCCATTTCATTCTGATGACCTCTCGTCACTCGTTATCTATTTAATACGGAGGTGCATGGAAACAAAAATATGAAATCATACAATATCTGACAGTACATTAGGTATTATTTCTCATTGTGATTGTACTGTTTTGTCACTAGCAGGAATATGAAAAATGCACAACCCCTATGAATGTAAATTATGTTCTAGAATTCTCTTCAATTTAAACATAAAATCAATGACACTTGCACAAGAAGTGCAACACTATAGATGAAGGAGCTCAAAACAAATCGACAGGTTCTTATTTTTTACATTTAACATTACACAATTGTAATCATTCCTCTCTTGCCTTTTTGCGCATCCTTCTGAACTCAACTTTCCTGTGTCAGCTTGGTCTCAGCTTTCTGCCAAAAAATAAAGACATCTGCATTGATAACCCTAACATTGGCTAAAAGTAGACATGCTCATGCGACCACTGACATCTGTTGAGGAATCTGCTTTGTGCAATTTGAGTAATGAATGCTTTCTCCTATTTTAAACAAAGACTAAGCCATAGATTTATACCTCTATTAAAATAGTGGGAAGACAACCTTATACAAAAATATTGACACGAGCATCACTAACACAGCAGTGCAATTTGAACCTGAAAGAGAGAAACAAAGAAAAATTGTAAATCAAAACTAAAAATAGAAAATTTTGACAGAGAGTCAGTCAATATCTAAAAAGGCATTTCAATATTTTGTTGTGTTCTGATGTATGGTCTCACTCAAACTTTAACCTTTCACAAATGCTGGCTCTTTTCTCTTTCCAATACTTGCTAACTCATTGTGCATTTTCAACATTTCCTGTTTGTATTCATTGCATTTTCTAATATTGGCAGGAAGCTCATTCATTAAATTTTCCAATGGCAATATTCTGCTGTTCTAACAAAAAGATTATTGCTAGCTGCAAGAGGGTGTCTGGCCCAGCAGCAAACTGTGAGGAGATGCAAAGATTTTTGTTTTATAAAACTCTAATGCCACATAAAACTATGGCTGGAACCCTGCTTTGTTGAAGACTAGACTCAATGAGGGCAAAAACATATTAAAGGCTGTGTCTAACAGTGCAGTGGTAACAACCATCCTTTTTGCTGCCTTTAGAAAATGAACATTAGAGTTGCAATCCCACAGCTTGCTTATAATTTCTATCCTGCATAAACCCATTATTTGCAGCACAGCAGTTTCAGGAAGATGGTTTTACATGATGGATGCTATTGGCACTTGTTAAAAAGAAAAGGCTCTACCACTGGCTAAGTTACGGAGTATCCAAGGCGTGCAGATCAGCAAGGTCGCAGATCCAATCCTAGCTTGTGCTCAACAGTAATAGGGTCCTGGATGAGGAAGGAAAAAATAACCTGGGATTCCAGCTCTTGATTACTATGCTACTGGAAGCGTGTATGTCAGATGATAATGGGATCAGCTGAGGCTATGATACTCTTTGCAATTCAGATAAGTTCAAAGAGAGGAAAATAATTACACATTAACCAAATAGTAAGACAAATCATTGGCACTGGAATGATAAAATGTTTTCAGACAAACAGATCTCAAAAATAGTTTACTCATAAAAAAATGTCCTATGTACATTTTCTAAATAATTTTCAATATTTATAAATGGACGTTATTCACGTATAAATCAGTCCATAATGCAGTTCACTTTTAAATAAATGTAATGTAGTTAAAACTTTTAATACCACTGAAATCCATTCTTGTGCTATATTTAAAAAGTTTCTCAGAAGAAATACACAGCACATCCTATTCCCTTTCTTCAGTCTCCTCACTCGGTCTGATATTGATAAAAAGGGAAACTGTGGACAGGAAGTATCAACTAAATACATAAATTCATGAAAATAAGCAGCAGGTTCATCAACACCCACAAAGGAAAGAGATGGGCTAACATTACAGGACAATGTTAATGACCAGAAAACCAATCCTAATCATTGTTCGATTGTACTAATGTGACCTCTGCAGAATGCTCCTGAATTGATTATGACTTTGTGCAATTATAAGAAGGCTGACACTTCCATTAGGTGTGTGTGAATTTCATCAACAATTAAACCAGTATATATCTATTAATACATTAAATTAGCTGTCTGGTTTTCAGAAAATTATCTTGAACACTGTGAATGAGTAAAATGGAACAACAAATAAACACCATTAAAAACTGAAAAAATGCCAGACTGATCTTTCCCTAGATACTCCCCTATCACTCCCACTAGTTTAACCATCAGTTCTATTCCAAATCCAAAGATTCTAGCCCCAAAATTACATTAAGGGGAACAGATAGGGAACTATTCCCACTGGAAAGGAATAGGGGACACAGTCTAAAAATTAGAGCCAGATCTTTCACACATGAAGTTAGGTAACACTCCTACACCCAAAAGACAGTAGAAATTTGGAACTTTTCCACATTGACACCAGGTCAATTATAAAGTTTAAATCTGAGATTGATACTTTTTTAACCATAAGTGTTAAGGAATGTGGAGCAAAGTTGGGTATATGGAGTTAGTTCGCAGATTAACCATGATCTCTGGGATGTATGTATGTCTTTTGGTCTTATAAGGAAAGGTTGAGCAGGTTGGGCCTGTATTCATTGGAGTTTAGAAGAGTGCGAGGTGATCTTATTGGAGCATATAACATTCTGAGTGGGCTTGACAGGGTAAATGCTGAGAGCATGTTTCCCCTAATGGGAGAATCTAGAAATAGGGGACACAGTTTAAAAATAAAGGGTCTCCTATATAAGACAGAGATGAGGAGGAATTTCTTCTCTCAGAAGGTTGTTGGCGTTTGGAATTTTCTCCCCCAGTGAGCTGGGTCATTGAATATATTCAAAGCTGAGTTAAACAGATTTTTGATTGACAAGGGAATCAAGGGTTAAAGGTAAAAATAGGAAAGTGGAATTAAGGCCACATCAAATCAGCCATGATCTTTTGACTGATGGATCAGGCTCGAGGACTGAATGGCCTACTCCAGCTCCTATTTCTTATGTTCTTATCTCACTGAATGGTGAAACAGCATGAAGGCCTAAATGGCCTACTCCTTTGTACATTTTGGGACACTGTTGTACAATGTTTAACACATTCATCTGAAATTCCTCTCTCCACAGTTGTAGCTAAAATAATGAGAGAAATTTCAGTAAAACGCATTAAGTATTGTATGTTACTATCACACAGTGTAATTTTAGGACCAGTATTTTTGTTTTATTCCAAGGATAGGATGAATTAGCCAATATTCTAGGACAATACAATGGCTCAGCTAATTAATTCATCAAGGAGATGAGCTTACAGATGGGTCCCAGGTTTGGCCCCTGCTCCATGCTGAACTAGTTGATTTCAGTTGTAGTAGTATAAGAGCTACTAAAATTGGCCTCAGTGTCCCTAGATTAGGAAGCAGAGAATCTATTTAGTTTTCTGGAAATTGCAATGTGTGCTTCTTGGATGAAGACAGCTTAAACCTCTCACCTTTTTTTTATTTATTCATGGGATCTGGGCATCGTTTGCTAGGCCAGCATTTATTGCCCAACCCTAACTGTCCTTGAGAAGGTGGTGGTGAGCTGCCTTCTTGAACCGCTGCATCCAACTCCAACCTTGTTTGGACTATTATGGTTGATACTCACTGTTGAGCCTCATGCATTAGCAAGCGATGTGAGAACTGTGCTTAAACAAGGAAGCAGTGGCTTCAATTGAGAAGGAAGGTAAAGGAGAAATTTTGACTGAAAACAGAAAGAGGAAACAAAGCTTTTAAAAATTCAAAGATAAAAGCAAAGTACTGCGGATGCTGGAAATCTGAAATAAAAACAGAAAATGCTGGAAAAACTCAGCAGGTCTGACAGCATCTGTGGAGAGAGAAACAGAGTTAACGTTTTGAGCCTGTATGACTGAATAAGAGTCATACAGACTCGAAATGTTAACTGTTTTTCTTTCCACAGATGCTGTCAGACCTGCTGAGTTTTTCCAGCATTTTCTGTTTTTATTTCTTTTAAAAATTCCTTTATTTTTGAAAGTTCCTCAGCCTCTTAAATAACGTTCAATTCATCAGCTGTGAAAGTGAACAAATTCTCTCCATTAGGCAGGTACATGAGTCTTTAGATAGGTATGCCATTTTACTGGTTATAGGACTACATCTTGTAACCCAGAGGTCATAAATTCAATACATCTGGTGATTTGAGGATGGCACTTGAAAAATGTAACCATAAATATTGCTATTGATGCCCTCTATGGTACCATAAGATTTACAAGGATGGTACCAGAACTGGTAGATTACAGCTATTGAGAAATATTGAACAGGTTGGGAATTTCTTTCTTTGTAAAGCGAAAACTTAAGAGGCAACCCGATAGGAGGTCTTTAAAGTTAAGAATTGGTTGTTTGGAGCGTTATTTTTCTCCTTTCTTGGGATGTGAACATCGCTGGCTAGGCCAGCATTTTTATTGCCCATCCCTAATTGCCCTTAAGAAGGTGGTGATAAGCTGCCTTTTTGAACTGCTGCAATCCATGTGGTGTAAGTACACCACAATGCCTTAGGGCGGGGGTTGTACCAGGATTTTGACCCAGTGACAGTGAAGGAACAGCGATGCAGTTTGATGGTGTGTGGCTTGGTGGGGATCTTGCAGGTGGTGGTGATCCCATGCATCTGCTGCCCTCATCCTTCTAGGTGGTAGAGGTTTGGAAGGTGCTGTCGAAAGAACATGAGTTGCTGTAATGCATCTTGTAGATGGTACACACTACTGCCAACATGTATTAGTGGTGGAGTGAGTTGATGATGAAGGTGGTGGATGAGGCGCTAATCAAGTTGGCTGCTTTGTTCTGGATGGTTTATGGATGGTGTTGGACTTCTTGATTGTTATTGGAGCTGCACTCATCCAGGCAAGTGGAGAGTATTCCATCACAATCCTGACTTGTGCTTTGTAGATGGTGGATATGCTTTGGGCAGTCAGGAGTTACCCACCGCAGGATTCCCAGCCTCTCACCTGATCTTGTAGCCACTGTATTTATACAGCTAGTCCAGTTCAGTTTCTGGTCAATGGTAACCCCCAGGATGTTTACAGTGGGGGATTCAGCGATGATAATGCCATTGAATGTCAAGAGGCGATGGTCAGATCTATGTTGTTGGAAATCATTGCCTGACATTTGTGTGGCACGAATGTAACTTGCCACTTATCAGCCGAAGCCTGAATATTGTCCAGGTTTGCTGCACATGGGCATGCTCAGCTTCAGTATATGGAAAGAATTTTTCCAGTTATGGTAGAATCCAGAACTAGAGGCCATGAATACACGATAATTATTAATAAATCCAATAAGGAAATAGGGAGAAATTTCTTTACTAGAGAGTGGTTTGAAATTGGATCATCCTATTACAGGAAATGGTTGAGGCAAGTAGCTCAGGTGCTTTCAAAAGGATATTGGACTTTATTGCAAAGAGAAGGAAGTATAAAAGTAGGAAAGTCTTGTTATAAAGGTAAAAGGCATTGGTGAGATTACACCTGGAGTACGGCATTCAGTTTTGGTGTCCTTATTTAAGGAGGGATATACTTGCATTGAAGGCAGAGCAGGTTCATTAGGTTGATTCTCTGGATGAAGGTGTTGTCTTATGAGGAAAGGTTGACCAGCATGGGCCTATACATATAAGATTTTGAGAGGGCTTAATAGGATAGATGCTGAAAGCGTACATTCCCTTCTCGGGGAAATCTAGAACTAGAGTTTCAAAATAAGGGGTGTCCCATTTAAGATGGAGATGAGGAGGAATTTCTTTTCTGAGGGTTATTAATGTTTAGAATTCTCTACCCAATAGCAGTGGAGGCTGGGTGGTTGAACATATTCAATGCTGAGTTAGACAGATTGTTGATAGACCAGTGAATCGAGGGTTATAGGAGGCAGGCAGGAAAACAAAGTTAAGGCCACAAACAGATCAGCTGTGATCTTACTGAATAGTAGAGCAGTCTCAAGGGACTAAATGACTTATTCCTAATCCTATTTCTTATGTTCTTAAAGACAAGTACATTTGAAAAAAATGAATAGGAAAATGAACTGAAAGGCTGAGATGAAGTAGATGGAATGGGAGGAAGCTCATGGAGTATAAACACCAGCATAGATTAGTTGGGCTGAATTACTTATTTTGTGCTGTATATTCTATGTAATCAATAATTTCAGAAGGAAAGAAAATAAAACTTGCTAAAATATAATGGCGAGTCTGCAAAGACCTGATGGTGGTGCTGGTGTCTGTAGCCCACCTTCTAGTAATTTGTGTACAAACCAAAGAATGCTTTAAGATTCTCAAAACCTTTTTCCTCCATCCTGGAATTCTTTTTTATTCCCTATGATATTCTTGAAAAAAATTTCTAATGGTATCAAAGTCATGTTTAAGGAGATCTAATAAAGGATTACTATTCTATGTGGTAGATCGGTGCTCAAAAAGTGAATTAAATTGTATTTAATACTATATGTATTGCCAACATCCACCTCAAGCCCAGAGTTAGAAGATCCAGGTACCACCCATGATTCCCCTTGCTGTTCCCCCCATCTTGGTTGAATGGTCAGGATGCTGAGCAGAAAGTGCATCCAGGAAAGAGAAGGAAACATCACAGTTCAGACAATCACCAGTATCTTTTCTGTATGCCACAGAAATGTGAATGTAAGTTATTACAGCTGTTTTCTTTTGATAAAGTGAGATTTATCAGCTTTTCAGGTTCTCCTGGTAGTCATGCAATCACGATTCACTTGTTCTGCGTTCTTCTCAAACAGTATTGCTTAAATCGTCTTCAAGCTTTGAATGTGCAGTTTATATTTTTAATTTGTTTTGTTGGCCATTTCAGTTTGTTTCAAGTCCAAAGAGGCAGCATATGGATGG
Source organism: Carcharodon carcharias (assembly GCF_017639515.1). Classification (NCBI taxonomy): domain Eukaryota; kingdom Metazoa; phylum Chordata; class Chondrichthyes; order Lamniformes; family Lamnidae; genus Carcharodon; species Carcharodon carcharias. Next base: position 189,860,556 of record NC_054470.1, read on the forward strand.
GTCATAGTGGGTTCTTATAGCCATAAGGCACCTTAAGATGTAGACTGTCATGGATCGGGAGTGTGTGCTTATAGTAAAACGCGACCATGCTTGGAAGGCACGTGAACTTTATCTCAGATTCTAGAAAGCACTTGGATTCCTACAAGAAAATCAAAAATGGCATTTAGAACGATGCTTTCATCCCTTCTCTAATACTATCAGGAATACAAAAACAGTAACATTGAAATAAATAATTAACATTGGGAAGAATTTTCTCGTTGGCGAGTGACGTAAAATGATGTGCAGTGATGTTGGGCATCCCGACATCACCGTGCATCATTTAGATTGTCAGTTTGGCGGGCACGCAACCAATGTGGCTGCGCGCCTGCCGAACTATCAAAGGCCTATTAAGGCCATTAACAAAGTAACTAAAGTTGTTAAGAATGCAGCCCGTCCTACCTTAAGGTTGGTGGGCAGGCGAAGAGCCCAGGCGGCCTTTGCATTTTTCATGAAATCTCTTCCACGGGCGGGATGAGGTTTCATGAAGGGTTTATTAATTAAATAAAAAATTTTGAAAAAATGAATGGACATGTCCCAGCTCATGTGACAGTTTCACATGAGGGCACATGTCCTTAAAATTTTTTTTCACCTTTATTAAATATTCCAGAACTTAAACTGACCTCCGTGCCTCAGGAAGATTTCTGAGCTCTTTTGCGCGCATGCGACTCAGGCCCCAACTCAGGGAATGCCCCCCGCCCGCACAGGGAGCGCACAGCGCTTCTTGGTGTGCGTCACACTGGGTGGGCCTTAGTTGGCCCGCCCACGTAAAATGGCGGCATGCACCCGATCAGCACCCCGAATGGGTTCGTGCTCACCCCTGCACACCCCACCCCCCGAACCCCGAACACTGGCCGGGTGGGTAGTGAGGTGGGGGGGGGGGGCGTGGAATCAGCCCATTAAATTTCAGTACAACTCCATGATTTTTTAAAAACTCATTCATGGGATGCGGGTGCCACTGGCTAGACCAGCTTGTATTGCCCATCCCTAATTGCCCTTGAGAAGGTGAGCTGCCTTCTTGAACCACTGCCGTCCATGTGGTTTAGGTACACCCGCAGTGCTGTTAGGGGGGTATACTAGTAGGATGGCATTGCCATAAATCTCTGAATGCAAGTTATGAATGGGAGTGAAGATGAGTGCTGAATTTTAAATGTGGATTAGATTTATAGCAGATTATAATTATTAAGCTTTTGCCCAGGGCCACAATCTCAATTCTTTAAATGAGCTTTAAGGAAGAGATTTTTTTTTTTCATCGTTCATGGGATGTGGGTGTCACTGGCTAGGTCAGCATTTATTTCTCATTCCTAATTGCCCTTGTTCAGAGGGCATTTTAAGAGTCAACTACATTGTTGTGGGTCTGGAGTCACATGTAGGCCAGACCAGGTAAGGAGAGCAGATTTTCTTCTCTAAAGGACATAAGTGAACCTGATGGGTTTTTACAACAATTGGCAATGGTTTCATGGTTATCATCAGATTTTTAATTCCAGATTTTTATTTTACCATCTGCTGTGGTGGGATTCGAACCTAGGTCCCCAGGGCATTACCCTGTTTCAGGTACATTCCAACAAGAGGGAAAGGCAGGGGTACTAAAGTCAGGGGCTCCTTGGGTGACGAGGGAGATAGAGAATATGATGAATTTTTTAAAAAAGAGGTTGCATTATGCATGTTAGTTGAATTCTTCAAGTGAAAACCAGGCCAAATACAATAGGTTGAGAAGGGAAGTGAAGAGGAAACTATTACTGGCAATGAGAATAAAATAATAGTGAGCATAAAAGAACCTAAAAATTTCTACCAGTATTTAAATAGTAGGCAGATAGTAAGTGGCAGGATGGCGTCTGTTTGGGACAAAAGAGGAGATATATACTTAGATGGAAAGGGCAAAACTAGAATACTTAATGAACACTTTATATTGATGTCTACGAAGATTTAGGTTTGTGAAAATTGATAGACAGGACATACTGGAAAGGTTAGAGTGAAACAGTTTGGATGGCTTACATCTCAGGTTGCTAAGGGAAGGGGTTGGTGATAACGGAAAGGCTTCTCATAATCTTCCAATCTTCGTTTGATATTGGGGAGGTACCAGAGGATTGGAAAGTGGCACAAGTTCAAGCCTTATTCAAGAAATGGTGTAAGGACACTCCTAGTAACTAAGATTTTAGAAACAATAATCAAGGAAAAAAAATAACAACATTTGGAGAATTAATTAAATGGAACCAGCACAGATTTGTAAAAGGCAGATCATTTTTGACTAATCTAATTGAATTTTTTGATGAAGTAACAAAGAAGGTTAATGAAGGGAATGCAGTGTATGTTGTCTATATGAATGTTAAGAAAGTGGTTAACAAAGTGCCACACAAAAGGCCAGTTAATAAAATTGAGACTCAAGGAATAGGAGGGTCAGTGTCAGCTTGGATTAAAAATTTGGTTTAAGGGCAGAAAACAGCATGGCAAATAGTTGTTCTTCAGACTGGAGTATCGTAGACAGTGGTGTTCCCCAAGGTTCAGGGATAGGACTTTTTTATATGTTTAAAAAACTTGGATACTGGAATACAGAGTAAAATTTCAAAAATTGCTAATAATATCAAGCTTGGATGTGTGGCAAATAATGAGGATGATATTAATTGACTACAAGAGGAGATAGATAGGTTAACAGGATGGTCCAACACGTGACAGATGGAATTTAATACACAGAAGTGTGAGGTATTGCATCGTGGAAGGAGTGAGAAGCAGAGGCAATATAGACTTAATGGCACAGTTCTAAAGCATGTTCAGGGGCAGAGGGACTTGTGGGTTCATGTGCATAGATCTTTAAAGGTGGCAGGACATACTGAGAGAGTAGTTAGCAAAGCATGTAGGAGTTTGGGTCTCATAAATAGAAATATTAAGTACAAAAGCATGGAAGTAATACTGAACCTTTATAAAGCTCTGGTTAGGCCACATCTAGCGTACTGCATCCAGTTCTGGTCACCAGGCTTTAGGAAGGATGTCAAGGTCTTTGAGAGGGTGCGGAGCAGATATACCAGAATGGTTCCAAGGATGAGGGATTTTAACAACAAAGTTAGGTTGGAGAAGCTGGGTTTGTTCTACTTGGTGCAAAGGGGGCTGAGGGCAGATCTAACAGAGGTGTACAAGATTACGACAGGTTTTGATAAGGTAAACAAAGAAAAGCTGTTCCCATTAGCCGAAGGTACAAGGATTGAGGGGCACAGATTTAAGGTTTTGAGCAAGCGATATAGGAAGAATTTTGTTAACATAGCAAGTAATAATGACCTGGAACTTGCTGCCTACAAAGGTGTTGGAAGTGAAGGTGTTGAACAATTTCAAAAGGAAATTTGATTGGCAATTGAGCGAAATAAATTTGCAGGGGATAGAGCGGTGGAATGGGACTGACTGGATTGCTCTACAGATAGCCAGCATGGTTTTGAAGGATCAAATGGCCTCTCTCTGTGTCATCACTGGAATGTTATGCCCCCCACAGGATGCAAGCAGGCAGGTGTGGGGGCGTAAAATAAGGTGGCCTCACTAGAGCAGCAGGGTGGTGTTAGGCCTGCTCTTGGGCCAGTTGAGGCCCTTCAGTGGTCAATTAGTGACCACTTAAGGGCCTCCTCCCACCACCTCTTGTATTTTCCAAGAAGGTCTATTGCTCATTTTTATTTACTTATCAAAATTACAATTAACCACATCAAAAATACAATGAACCACATCTGAATTCCCAATTAGCCACATGTGACCAGTGTCTAGTGTACTGGACACTAATGTCCTGGAAAGGTTTTCCACTGAACTGAGGTTTATAATCTATAGAAGGAATTCAGAATTAAAGCAGTAAATGTGGATTACTACCCATCAATTGTTGTGGCAAACGTAGCTGCAAAAATATTTCAACAAGGTTTACTGACCTTTTCAAAAATTCTGTAGTTCCTCACTTTCTTCTCTGAATCATCCCATACAACTAAAACCTTTTACAAGAGGGGAAAGGGTAGGATACATTTTACAACAGATTAATTAATTATCAGTAATGGAACAAAGGCATAACCTTGTACAAATTATTAGACTACTACCTTTCCTGACTTTGAAGAATTCCTTATGCAATACAATCCATTCTCTGGGTTGGAACCAGGGCTTGTAGATATGAACAACCTTTATGAATAAATGAAGAATGATTTCACATAATTACTTGATGAGTCTGTGTACTTTGTTAAAAGTGGGCTCAGTCTTATTCAATAAAGTGTTATTTTGCCCTGGAACTTGTGAATTCCATTCTCCCTGTAGTATATTCTGACTAGTGGCATCACTGCTAATCTTGGTGCAGCATTAGGAGAGTTGCAATTGGCCTCAATGCCCCTAGATTGGGGTGGGGTGTAAGCGGAAATCAGTCAAGTCAGGGTTGGTACGTGAACATATTTGAGCAAGAGTAGAATGGGTCTAGACAGTGAAGCTTTGCACAGTCCAAATCCCAGATAATATATACCATCAGGGTTTACAGATCAATAACCACTTTGGTAAAGAACCAGAGGATACCTAATGTAAAACGAAAACAAAATTACCTGGAAAAACTCAGCAGGTCTGGCAGCATCGGCAGAGAAGAAAAGAGCTAACGTTTTGAGTCCTCATGACCCTTCCACAGAACTGAGTGAATATAAGGAGAGGGATGAAATATAAGCTGGTTTAAGGTGGGTGCGGGTGGAGTGGTGTGGTTGTAGGGACAAGCAAGCAGTGATAGGAGCAGATAATCAAAAGATGTCACAGACAAAAGAACACAGAGGTGTTGAAGATGGTGATATTATCTAAATGAATGTGCTAATTAAGAATGGATGGTAGGGCACTCAAGGTATAGCTCTAGTGGGGGTGGGGTGGAAAGGCTAGCGGGGCATAAAAGATTTAAAAATAATGGAAATAGGTGGGAAAAGAAAAATCTATATAAATTTTGGAAAAAACAAAAGGAAGGGGGAAGAAACAGAAAGGGGGTGGGGATGGAGGAGGAAGTTCAAGACCTAAAGTTGTTGAATTCAATATTCAGTCCGGAAGGCTGTAAAGTGCCTAGTCAGAAGATGAGGTGCTGTTCCTCCAGTTTGCGTTGGGCTTCACTGGAACAATGCAGCAAGCCAAGGACAGACATGTGGGCAAGAGAGCAGGGTGGAGTGTTAAAATGGCAAGCGACAGGGAGGTTTGGGTCATTCTTGTGGACAGACCGCAGGTGTTCTGGTCTCTCCAATGTAGAGGAGACCGCATTGGGAGCAACGAATGCAGGAGACTAAGTTGGGGGAAATGCAATGAAATGCTGCTTCACTTGAAAGGAGTGTTTGGGCCCTTGGACGGTGAGGAGAGAGGAAGTGAAGGGGCAGGTGTTGCATCTTTTGCGTGGGCATGGGGAGGTGCCATAGGTGGGGGTTGAGGAGTAGGGGGTGATGGAGGAGTGGACCAGGGTTTCAGCCCTCTCTTTATATTCGCTCAGCTCTGTGGAAGGGTCATGAGGACTCAAAACGTCAACTCTTTTCTTCTCCGTCGATGCTGCCAGACCTGCTGAGTTTTTCCAGGTAATTCTGTTTTTGTTTATTATTTTGTTACCTAATGTATATGTAAATGAGCTTCATCAAGCTGTCAACACTTACAGAAGAGAAAGGGAAAAAATTGACACGTGAAAGAAATGGCATCACTGTTGGGTTGCCTACTGTTGATGTGCTTAAATACAATTTTCAAAAATATTAATGCTTACTTTCAGTTGTAAAAATTCCCTGAAGAGTTATGTTATATACTGCAGAAAGGAGACACTATTGCATTTTCAGAATTGCTTCAAGATGCTGGAAAAATTTAACGTTGCCGTTCAACCCTAATGGTTAGGAATACATCCATATATATTAATGTCATGAATAATTACCTCTCAACATCATTGGATTCCGTTGTATTCACAAATACAGAGGGTGGTAGCTGCACCTATGATTGAGCCAAACAATGAAAATGTCAGTAAATGAACAAATTTAATAACTTGGTTTAAGAATTACTTCCATTTAGACCAGTTCAACTTGTTTTCTGTGCAGCCTCCTTTAGTACCTTGGTGGGCCAGCCACACGACAACTGGAACAAAGTCCTTTCGGTCAGCTTTTGGGTCTGGAGGAACAGTCATGTTAAGATAAGGTTTTTCTTTTAAAAAAACAATCTTCACCAAGCCTCCTCAGATAGCACCTTCCAAACCCACAACCACTACCGTCTAGAAAGACAAGGGCAGCAGATAGTTGGGAATAGCACCACTTAAAAGTTCCCCTCCAAGTCACTCACCATCCTGACTTGGAAATGTATCACTGTTCCTTCACTGTCGGTGGGTCAAGATCCTGGAACTCCCTACCTAACAGCACTGTGGGTATACCTACACCACAGGGACCGGAGAGGTTCAAGAAGACAGCTCACCACTATCTTCTCAAGGGCAACTAGGGATGGGCAATAAATGCTGGCCCAGTCAGTGAAGTCCACATCCCGTGAATGAATTTTAAAAATCCTACCTTTTTAATGGCTGTTTAGGCTGCATGTAGACCCTTTACCTACTCAGTTCAGGGCGAGCCAATGGCTCTTAAGATGAGCATCAAGCCCCTTATTTAGCAGTTTTTTTGGTGCCCGGCACCTATTTTAGACAGTCGCCTCTAGTATCTGAGCCAATATGACACTGTTCAGATGTGGGAGTTTGTCACCCTAAATTGGACCCCTTTGCAGCTGTTTACCATATATGAGGAGTACTATGGAGATGTACATGATAGCTGTTGTCCTGTGACAGGCTTGTCCTTCCACATGCATGTCTAACTTAATAATTCTCCAGGGCACTTTAACTGGTTATTTATGGTTTCAAATTCAATTTTATTATTTCAGCTGAGAGAATGCTGTATTGTCAGAGCTGCCCTCTTTTGAATAAGCCATTAAATCGTGATGTTAAAGAGCCCATGGCACTAGATCAGGAGAGATCTACCCTGTGCCTGGCCAATGGTTACCTTGCATCCAACATCACTAAAACTGACTATCTGCCCAATATCACATCGCTGTTTGTGGGACCTGGTAGCTGCCGCATTTTCTATGTTTACAACAGTAATTACACTTCAAGAGTGTTTCTTTGGCTCTAAAGCATTTTGGAAACTCCTGAGGTTGTGAAATGTGTTATATAAGTGCAAGTTCTTTATTTATATCAATGGTTTGCACTTCTGTAGTGTTTTCCCCAGATGCAGGAACATCTCAGAGTGCTTTACAGGGTAAATGAAAGGAAAAAGAAAGATTTGTATTTATTTTTCACCACCACCAGATAGCTCAAAGCATTTTACAGCCAATGAAGTATGATCACTGTGGGAGACAATGACATAAACAGATAGTGAAATGGGCAGACATATGGCAGATTAAACTTAACAAGGAGAAGTGTGATGATGCATTTTGCTAGGAAGAATGAGGAGAGACAATGAACCAAATGATACAATTTAAAGCGGGTGTAGGAACAGAGACAAGAACAGAGAGGGAAGTATGTACACAAATCTTTGAAGGTGGCAGGGCAAATTAAAATATATGGAATCCTTGACTTTATTTTGAAAAAGCATAAAGTGATAGGCAAAATAATATTGGGGATGGGGTGAGGTGAAGTTTTTTTTTAACACAGCAAGTTGATTTGCTGTGGAATACAATGCCTGAAAAGATGATGGAAGATGATTGAATAGTAACATTCAAAACGGAATTGGAAAGGAAAGAATTTATCAGAACTTTGGGCAAAGAGCAGGAGAGTGGGATGAATTGGATAGCTCTTTCAAAGAGCCAGTACAAGTGCAATGGGCCTAGTGGCCTCCGTCTGTGCTGTATCATTCCATGATTCTATGACACTATAGCCCTGATATTTAAGATCTTGTAATAGTTTGTGATCATGTGGTTTTTGCAATAAATAAAACAGGTGCGGTTTTCTGTAAATTGGTTAAACTGCAAATGTTATTACCCAACAGCAACAGTTTTTCCTTTCCCTCTTCCTGAGCTGGCTTACTTTAGACTCCTCCCCCATTATCTATTGCTAGATAATTCCACTAGAGGCCACTATTTGTTAACCTCCATCCCTCCTTTCCAGTCACTCACTTCATAAATACTTTCCATTCGTCAGTCTTAAATGCAACTGTTTACATCTTTTAGGAATTTTATACAGCAACACAATTTCTGATTTTCTTACTGTTAGCAGAAAATACAATGTTTCCTTAAAAAAAATCCAGAATCCAAGGCAAAAGACCAAGACAGTGCAGGTCACTAAGACTGAGTAAAATAATACAAAGAAGTTCAGCTAAACTTAGATTTTTGCAGCCTGAGCATTGTAAAAAAAAAGTGAAGACTGAGGAAGGTAAGGGATTCTGCTGAAATAAGATGCTGGGAAAGTATAAGTGTGCAATGAACATTGATTTCAATACCAGGGTAAAGGGAGGAGAAAGTAATTGAGGGCAGATGAGAAGTTAAACAATGGTCACATCTTTTTCCAGTGGATGTTAAAGATCCCAAGGAAGTATTTGGAAAAGGGAAGTTTGCCTGGTGCCCTAACCAAAATTTCTTCCTCGACCAAAGTCACCAAAAAAAAATTAACCACTCATCTCATTACTATTAAATGGACATTGCTGATGCAAAATAACAGTAGTATTTGACAACATAATTTGTTGTGAAATGCTAACGTTTTGACAATACAATAAGGTGCTTTATACATGGAGGCCAGTATTTATCAAAAGTCACTAATTTACGGATTAAAAACAATAAAATATTATGACATTAACAGAGATCAGAGATGGGAAGTAAGTATTTCACTTCACACTCAAACTCCAACACATAGATAATAGGAACAATTGTTGCTAATGGCAGCATTTCTGCATTAAATGTTTTTTTAAAAATATTATAATTCAAACAGCGCTATGCTTTATCTCAATATTGTCCAACACACACTACTGTGCTCTACTCTGAATCATTGGGTAGGGAGCCAGGGCCCTTGGGGAAGAAATAGTGATGGAATGTATTGTGCTAATTGCATGCCAGCAAAGAGTAGGGAGTATTCACAAAAGAAAAGCATGCTCTTACATTATGATAGTCATCGTCATCATCCTCTGATTCGAGATCCTGTGCTAGTTGTGATTGAGACCTTGGTCGAAGGACTGCTTTTTCAGTCTCAACAGACCGAAAACTTTGTCCTTCAGGAGATGAGCGGCTACAAGAAATAATGTTTTATTAATTCTTAGTCGTTATGCATTAGTCATGAATTTCTTACATTCCAATGTATCAGCTTACAATATGAGCTGTCCTATATTACACATATTAGATATGTACGTATACCTGATGGTGCAAACTATTACAAAAAATGTGCAGTGTGTCAACTGATGAGCAAAGCTGTTTTTTACTGGGCCAGATTTTACCATAGAATAACGGTGAGGCTAACATTGCTCACCCTTATTAAAGTGTAACTGGGAAGCCACTTCTGGTGATCCATGGTTGAAATGTGGATATCATGAAGTTACTCTCCCAATGGCTCTGCTCCTCCATGAGCAGTGTTATACCCTTATCTTGCTGAGAGATTCAGCATTCAAATACATGGAATGGCATGAAGTCCCAGTACTAACATAATAGATACTCACTAAACTCGCCAAGAGAAGTGAGGGTTTGCTCACTCCCTCCTAAATTGGTGTGAATTAAGAGAACAGAGTACGAAGACAGTTTTTAAAACGTGGCTAGAAGTGGTTCACCTGGTCTGTCTGGGTTCAGTTCAATGTTATGAATAATTTGGATAGAGGCTGAAGTAGGGTGCATCAAAGGCTGTCATTTTTGGCCCGAAAAAATGTGCCCAGTCTACCTCAGATTACCCTGGAAGGGCAAGATATCTCAAAAATTTGAGAAACAGGTGAAGCTAGCTGTTTCACGCTGCTATTATGCAGTAGCAACACAAGTGGTATTCACCACTAACAGGATGCTGCCTATCACACGAATGAGTAATATGGTATATGATTTTCAGTGCCAGTGTGATGCTAGGTATGTGGGCCGTACATCCCCAAGACTGGCAGATTGTATTAAACAGCATGTCCCAGCTGCTGTTCACAACAGGCAAGTTGTAGGCCGTACCCAACCTGCCTGTGCTTGCAAACCTCAAAACACAGTGTCCAACATTAGATGTGATTCCGCGACTGGACATTTGCTAAATAATCTTCAGTGTGCTAAGAATTAAGCTGACAAGCAATTTAAGTTCATCAGTTGGACTCACAGTGTGGCACATTTGAGTGTACTGGAAGCTACATATCTTAATACACAGGGCCCTGTTCTTTGCAAACAAAAAGAACATTTACATACATTGCTCCAGTTTCAGCTAAACAAAATAAGTGACAGCCATTCATTGACTCATTCCTCAAGGCAATGCCTTGACCAATCAGGGTCAAGTTGCCTGGTTTAAATTTCAAACAATGCTTGACAGTTAACTGTCAGTCACGATCACTGGTGCACTCTCTATGGCAATGCCTCTACCAATCAGAATCCACTTACCAAACAATCAGCACTCTCTCCACAGACAGTATAAATTGTAAATTATAAATAATAGTGGGGGACTGCAGGGATCAGTGCTTGGGCTCCTGCTATTCACAATATATGAATAATTTGGATAATATTTCCGAGTTTGCTGATGACACAAAACTTTGTGGGAACGTGAGTGCTGAGGAGGATGTTAAGAGGCTTCAAGGCGATTTACACAAGTTGAGTGAGTGAGCAAATACATGGCAGATGCAGTATAGTGTGGATGAGTGTGAAGTTAACCACTTTGGCGGGCAAAACAGAAGGACAGAGTATTATTTAAATTGTGATTGATTGGGAAGGCTCGAAAGCCCGAATGACCTACTCCTGCTTCTATTTTCAATGTTTTACATTTGTGTTGTTTTCTACTTATATTGGCATTCTTGCGAGGTGTCCTAATAAGTGCAAGACGAAAAGCTTAGCCATGTCCTTTTTTTCAGCAATATTCAACTTCTGTGCTACCAACCAATCCTAAATGATCGACTCTTTACATGGAGACTGTGCCTGAGATGTTGGGGACCTTGATGGGCTGTCTGGAACAGTACCCTCTTACAGGAACATAGGAGCAGGTGTAGATCATTCGGCCTTTCGAGCCTGCTCTGCCATTCAATAAGATCAAGGTTGATCTGATTGTGGTCTTAACTCCGCTTTCCCATCTGCCCCCCATAACCCTTGACCCCCTTGTCTATCAAAAATCTAATTCTGAATAAATTCAATGACCCAGCCTCCAATGCTTTCTGGGGAAGAGAATTTCATATACTAACATCCTTTCAGAGAGACAATTTCTCCTCATCTCCATCTTAAAAGGGAGACCTCTTATTCTTAAACTGTGTTCCCTCGTTCTAGTCTCTCCCACAAGTGGAAATATCCTTCTGGTATCTACCCTAACAAGTCCCCTCAGGAACCTATGTGTTTCAATACGATCACATTTCATTCTTCTAAACTCCAATGGGTATAGGCCAATCTGTTCAATCTTTCTTCATAAGATAAGCCCTTCATCCCAGGAATGAGTTGAGTTAAGCTTCCCTGAACTGCTTCTAATGAAATTATATCTTTTTTTCCAAATAAGTAGACCATAATTGTACAAATCATTCCAGATGTTGTCTCACCAATGCCATGGACAACTACAGTAAAACTTCCCTAGTTTTATATTCTATTCACCTTGCAATAAAGTACAACGTTCCGTTTGCCATCCTAATTCCTTGCTGTACCTGCATACTAACATTTTTTGATTCATGTACCAGGATACCAGATCCCTCTGTACCACCGAGTTCTGCAATATCCCTCCATTTAAATAGTATACTGCTTTTCTATTGTTCCTGCCAAAGTGGACAAGTTCAAATTTTCCCACAGTATACTCCATCTGCTAATTTTTGCCCACCCGCATAACCTGTGTGCCCATTTGTGTACGTATGTAAAAGTCAAACCAGATTAAACCGGTTTTGTTGGGTACTTCAAGCATTTCCATTTTTTTTTGTCTTACAGTCTCAGTCGAAAGTGGCGAAAGTGATTACAAATGCTTCAGACTTGTTTTGCACTCACCTGCTGGGGGTGATTCCCACATTATTGAGGATGGGCATATTCATGGAGACTCCCCTTCCTGTTATTTGTTTAGTTGTCCACCACCATTCATGACTGGATGTGGCAGAACTGCACAGTTTTGATCTGATCCCTTTGTTGTGGGATCGCTTAGCCCTATCTATCTGCTGTTTAGCATACACATAGCCCTACATTGTAGCTTCACCAGGTTGGCACCTCATTTTTAGGTACGCCTGGTGCTGCTCCTCACATGTTCTTCTACACTCTTTAGTGAAGCAGGGCTTGTCCCCTAGCTTGATGTTAATGATAGAATGAGGGATATGCTCTCTTTATACAAATAAATTGGAGGCTGTGGAATTCGCTTCCAGGATTAGTGATTGGATTGTTGGATGAAGGTAAATGTTTTGAAGTATGGGAACAGGATGAGTAAATGCAATTAGAACTGAAGTTCACATGGAAGGTAAATATTAAAGCATATTGATGAGTTGCATAGCAGTTTATGAGAGACATCAAGTGCATATCAATCATATTAATAATTTATATCAAACCACTTACTGTAAGGGTGCTGTCAGAAGTGTGCTGTGCTTTTGAACCTTAGGCTTAACAAGAGGTGGTGGTTTGGTCAAAGCCGAAGCTCCTTTTGGCAATAGTTCTGGTTTGTATAGCTTAGGCTTAACCTGTACAGTTTCAGATGGAATTGATGACAACATGGGTTTATTCATTGGCAATGGAGGTTGGCCCACACTAGATCCTCTGGGCATAATAATTCGAGGAGATTCAGTGCTAGATCCTTTGCTCAGGGGCACTGGAGGAGGTTCAGCACCAGATCCTTTATTCATAGACACTGCAGGAGGTCCAGCACTAGATCCTTTGTTCATAGGCACTGCAGGAGGTCCAGCACTAGATCCTTTGTTCACTGGCACTGGAGAGAGTCCAGCACTAGATCCTTTTTTCATGGGCACTGAAGGAGGTCCAGTAATAGATCTTTTGTGCATGGGCACTGGAGGACATCCAGCAGTAGGTCCTTTGTTCATTGGTACTGGAGGAGGTCCAACACTGGATCCTTTGTTTACTGACACTGGAGGAGGTCCAGCAGTAGGTCCTTTGTTCATCAGCACTGGAGGAGGTCCAGCACTGGATCCTTTGTGGATGGGCACAGATGGGGATGCAACATCGGGTGTTTTTCCAGTCATCTGTGTTAAATGCATATTTAATTCTATTGGAAATTTACTTCTCACTTTCATATCAGAGTCTGAAGCTTCTGAAAGTCTTCTTTGCTGCTCCTTTTTACAAAATATGGATTTTAAATGTACAGGATGGGGGGTTGGACAGCTTGGTGAAGCATTGGGAGATGGATATCTGAGCAATGCACTATTTTCAGTTTTTGCAGGGGAGGTGGGAGGCAAATGCCCCTGTAGTGAACTTGGTAAATACTCTTTTATAACAACCAACCCATGTGACATGTGTCGTTGATTGGGAGGTGGCAGAGGAGGTAGAGGTTTTTTACTGCTTTTTTCTGGCTGGATTGGAGAAGAATTCAACATAGGGCGAACATCTAAATACATTGGAAAGAGAAAAAAAGTATTTCACTTCACTGATAAAGCAAATGCTTAATGAATTACTGCAGAAGCAACTTACAAATAATTATCCTTTTCACACCCTCCTTCAAATTAAGAAATTAACTGATTCAATATATTTTACAACACTTTAGTGCTTCCAATTGTAGGGAATACCTGTATTCATTGAATTAATGGACATTAGCATCCAGTGTCACCATTTAGATTGTCCCAACGTTGGGCCTTATAAGAACCTTATTATAGTTTATTACCCATACAATAACAGCGATCGTACTCCAAAAAAGCAATTTATTGCCTGTTGTATTTTGAAATATTTTGAGATATAAAACAAGAAAGACAGACAGACTTGCATTTCTGTAGTGCCTTTAACCACCTCAAAACATTCCAACAATTTATATTTACAGTATATAGCACCATAAACCTAATAAAAGGTTTCTAGGCGCTTCAGAGGAGCATTATAAAACAAAGTATGACACAATGTGACATATTAGGTCAGATGATCAAAAGCTTGTTTAAAAAGTAGGTTTTAAGGAATGTCTTAAAGCAAAAAAGCCCAGTAGAAAGGCGGAGAAGTGTAGGGAGGGGCTTAAGCAACTGAAGGCATGGTCAGCAATGGTGGAGCAATTATAATCGGGGATGCACAAGAGGCCAGAATTGAAGAGAGCAGATATCTTGCAGGGTTGTGGGGCTGGAGATTACTGAGATAGGAAGAGCAAAGCCATGGAGGAATTTGAAAACAAGGATGACAATTTTAAAGTTAAGACATTGCTTGACAAGGAGCCAATTTAGGTCAGTGAGCACAGAGGTATTTGGATAAATAGGGGATAGGACTTGCTTGCTTCCAAAGCGATTTAGAACCAATGAAGTGTAGTCATTAAAAACAAAAAAACTGCGGATGCTGGAAATCCAAAACAAAAACAGAATTACCTGGAAAAACTCAGCAGGTCTGGCAGCATCGGCGGAGAAGAAAAGAGTTGACGTTTCGAGTCCTCATGACCCTTCGACAGAACTTGAGTTCGAGTCCAAGAAAACATTTTTTGGACTCGAACTCAAGTTCTGTCGAAGGGTCATGAGGACTCGAAACGTCAACTCTTTTCTTCTCCGCTGATGCTGCCAGACCTGCTGAGTTTTTCCAGGTAATTCTGTTTTTGAAGTGTAGTCATTGTTGTAATTTAGAAAATGCTGCAGCCAATTTGCACACAGCAAGCTCCCACAAGGTGATGATGGCCAACTAATCTGTTTTTAAGTGATGATGGCTGAGGGATAAATATTGAGCAGGGCACAGGGGAAATTAATGTGGCATTTTTCTTCTTCAAAGTAGAGCCAAGGGATCTTTTACATCCACCTGAGATAGCAGTTTAATGTCTCATCAGAAAGACAGCACAATATTCCTTTAGTCCTACACTGAAGGGTCAAGCTAGATCATGTGCTCCAATTTCTGGAGCTTGAACGCACAGCTTTCTAACTCAAAAGCCAACAGTACCACCACTGAGTCACGGCTGAAACCTGAAGGCTTCAATACAAATGCAAATCTTACTTTCTGATAATTGTTATCATTTATTTTAAATTTTGATTGATAAAAGTTAGGAAATTCAATGTTGCAATGGTGTTAGAAAAGAACATAATGTGTTACCAGTGGTCAAATGATCTCTACACTATCCAGAGACTGCACTGATGATCCTCGATGATAGAGGATTGAATAGATTCGTCTATACTCTCTGGAGTTTAGAAGAATGAAAGGATATTTTATTGAAACTTAAAAGAACCTGAGGAAGCTTGAAAGATTGGCTGCTGAGAGGTTGTTTCCCCTGGCTGGAGAGTTAAGAACTAGCGGGTATAATCTCAATATTAGGAGTTGGGTATTTAAGTTTGAGATGAAGAGGAATTTCTTTATTCAGAGGGTTGTAAGTCTTTGGAATTCTCTATTTCAGAGGGCTATGGATGCTTAGTCATTGAGTATATTCAAGATTGAGATTGATAGATTTTTCAACACCAAAGGACTCAAGGAAATCGAGCAAAGAAGTGAACTGAGGTCAAAGATCGGACCTGATCTTATTGAATGATGGAGCAGATCCAAGGGTAGGTAAAGCCCATTCCTACTCCTATTTCTTTTGTGCTTGTGTCCTTTATTCAGCCTCATTAACCTAGCATAAAATAATATTAAAGTAAAATGATTAGAATTTACCTTCTGACTCTGGGCTTTTTTGAAGTCCATCTGGTCTCAGATAGTCATCTTCATCCTCATCATCATCATCATCATCTGCATAATCTGAAAAAGACAATTGAAGTCTCTAAGAGTACACAAAAGAAAATCACAAGGGTAGGGCCTCCTCTGAGTACTCTGTACTCATGAAGACTTCCTCTGTTTAATATCTTGCAATACTGCTAGAAATACTCAACATGGAATATATTCAAACCTATTTACAATCTTTTTATATGGAGTGATCAAAGTAAATCTCATCTCCTTCCTTACACTACATCAACACAATTATATCTAATGTGTGTTGTAGGTAAGAAGGAGAGGTAGAATTGCTGGAACCAGCAATATTTATATTTATATCAGTACAGACTCAACTCAATTATTGGAGAATGGTGAGCAACTGAATGAAGGGAAAGTGAATGAGTGAAGAAACACTTCTGCCTCCCTCAGCTCCATCCCTCCTTTCTTTCCAGACCCCTAGCTCCCTGCACCACCTTACAGACCTGTATTCCCAGGTTCTCATCTCCCAACCCCCTGTTCAGTAAGTTCTACTTAGTTAGTCACAGTGGCAAGTGACCCTTTGATGTAAAATCACAACTTTTGGATTGAAGGCACGTTTAGATATAACTCAAGATTTGGAAGTGTAATTCCTGATCCCCGGATCTCTTTTATTCTTTGCCTTTGTTCTCCTGTAGGCTCACTGGATATAATTTCAGAAAATTATTCATGTGCCTCCAACAGGCATACTGGAAAACGTCACCATAGAACAATGCAAGTTTATTTTCCCTTCTGATGCAGTAGTAGGGTTGTTAATTCTAGGTGGATATATCTTGGGATGCACACGAGCAGGGGAGAGACTTCATCCTGAATGAAACATAGCCAGAGTGAGTGTGGGTATTGGCAATTTGGTGCACAGTGGGAATTTGGTGCAGAGGGGAAGAGGTGCTCTTTGCATTTTTTCTTTGCTACCCAACTTCTTAAATCTTCAGAGTGGTCTTGCCCTGCTGCAGCAGTAGAGGCTACAAGGGAGAGAAATGACTGGTAAGTCGTGGGGAAGGTCGGGTATGTATTTACTACTTTTATCGCTTATAGTTTAAGGTCATTTTGTGGTTTATAGTTTGTATATTCTGTAGTAACGAGGATCAGGAAAGAAGGGCCCTAGAGGAATTAATTTAAAAGGTTTAATTTAAAGGGATAAGTCATGGCAGGAGAACCCAAAGCTGTGGTGTGTTCCTCGTGCTCCATGTGGGAAGCCGGGAACATTTCTAGTGCCCGGGACCAACATGTGTGCAGGAAGTGTGTCCAGCTACAGCTCCTGGAAGCTCGGGTTTCAGAGCTGGAACGGCAGCTGGGGACACTGTGGAGCATCCACAAGTTTGAGAGCATCGTGGATAGCACGCTTAGAGGGGTGGTCACACCGCAGCTGAAGGGACTTGAGGAAGGAAGGGAATGGGTGACCACCAGGCAGTCCAAGAGAAACAGGCAGGTAGTTCAGCAGTCCCCTGGGCTCCTGCTCACAAATCAGTATTCCATTTTGGAGGCTGCTGAGGGCGCTGGTTCCTCCAGGGAGTGCAGACAGAGCCAAGCTTCTGGCACCACAAGCAGCCTATCTGTACAGGAGGGAAGGAAGAGAGGAAGAGCAATAGTAATAGGGGATTCTATAGTAAGGGGAACAGATAGGCGCTACTGTGGACGTCAACGTGACTCCAGGATGGTGTGTTGCCTCCCTGGTGCCAGGGACTGGGATGTCACTGAACGGCTGCAGGGCATCCTGAAGGGGGAGGGTGATAAGGCAGAGGTCATGGTACATGTTGGTACCAATGACATAGGTAGAAAGAGGGATGAGGTCTTGCATCAAGAATTCAGGGAGTTAGGCAGTAGACTAAAAAGCAGGACCTCTCGGGTTGTAATCTCTGGATTACTCCCAGAGCCACGTGCTAGCAAGCACAGAAATGGGAGAAAAGCGCAGATGAATACATGGCTTAAGGTGCAGGAGGGAGGGTTTTAGATTCCTGGATCACTGGGACCGTTTCTGGGGAAGGTGGGACCTGTACAAGCGAGACTGTCTACATCTGAACCAGAGCGGGACTAACATCCTTGCAGGCGGGTTTGCTAGTGCTGTTGGGAGGAGTTTAAATTAATTCGGCAGTGGGAGGGGACACAGAATGTTAGCAAAATAGGGACACATCATAATACAGTAAAACAATCAAGTCAGAGGGAGTACAGCTGCATTAAGTTTCAGGGGAGTAAGGCAAGGCTGGATGGCTTCTACTTTAACGCCAGGAGTATTACAGGTAAAATGGAAGCGTTAAGGGTGAGGATTGACATGTGGAATTGTGATATAGTAGCCACCACAGAAATGTGGTTGAGGGAGGGGCAGGGTTGGCAGCTCAGCATTCCAGGATATAGAAAATTCAGACGAGACAGGAGAGGGGGTAAAAGAGGAGGAGGCACTGCAATTTCAGTTAAGGAGTCAGTTACTGCAGTAAGATGATATCTTGGAGGGGGCATTGAATGAAGCTTTGTGGGTAGAGTTTAGGAATAAAAAAGGGGCAGCCACATTGTTAGGTGTTTATTATATTCCCCCAGATAGTCAGCGGGAAATTGAGGAGCAAATATGTGCATAATTTGCAGAGGTGTGTAAAAACAAGAACAGTAGGGTAATTATATTAGGTGATTTCAACTTTCCCAACATTAATTGGATTGGGGGAGAGTGGATTTTAGTAAAATAAGGCAGGATCCAGCCAAGGTAGACTGGGAACAGCTACTTGTGGGGAAATCTACAGAAGAGCAGTGGGGAGGCGTTCAAAAAGTAATGGGGATGGTACAGGCTCAACATGTTCCCTCTAGGGTGATAGGAAGGAGTAACAAGCCCAGAGAACCATGGATGACCAGAGATATTCCAAATACAATGAGAAGGAAAAGAGAGGCTTTTAGCAGGTACAAGGGGAGCAAATCAACGGAGGCATTAGTGGAGTACAGAAAGTGCAAGGTGGAGCTTCAGAAAGCAACTAGGAGAGCAAGGAGGGGATATGAGAAAGCTCTGACTGGTAAAAGTAGGGAAAATCCCAAGATATTCTATAAGTATGTAAATGGGAAGAGGATAACCAGGGAAAGAATAGGGCCCATTAAGGACCAAGGGGGCAATCTATGGGTGGAGGCAGAGGACACCAGTGGAGTGTTGAACGAATACTTCACAGCCGTCTTCACCCAAAAGAATGAGGATGAAGGTATGGAACTCGGGGAGAGGGACTGCTAGGTTCTTGAGCAAATTGATATAGGGAGTGACAAGGTATTGGAGGTGTTGGCAGGCTTAAAAGTGGACAAACCTCCAGGTCTGGATGATTTGTGTCCCAGGCTGCTGAGGGAGGCAAGGGGGGAGATCGCAGGGGCTCTGACCCAAATTTTTAATTCTTCTCTGGCCATGGAGGTGTTGCCAGAGGACTGGAGAACAGCTAATGTTGGTTCCGCTATTTAAGAAGGGTTATAGAGACAAGCCAGGGAACTACAGACCAGTGAATCTCACGTCAGTGGTAGGGAAACTATTGGAGAAAATTCTGAAGGAGAGAATCTATCTCCATTTGGAGAGGCAAAGTTAGATCAGGGAGAGTCAGCATGGCTTTGTCAGAGGGAGGTCATGCCTAACAAATTTGATTGAATTTTTTGAGGAGGTGACCAGGTGTGTAGATGAGGGTAGTGTAGTTGATGTTGTTTATATGGATTTCAGCAAAGCCTTTTTTGACAAGGTCCCAGATGGGAGACTTATAAAGAAGGCAAATGCACAGGGTAATTTGATAAAATGGATTCAAAATTGGCTTAGTTGTAGGAGACAGAGGGTGATGACAGAAGGATGCTTTAGTGACTGGAAGCCAGTGTCTAATGGCGAACCACGAGGATCTGTGCTGGGTTCCCTATTATTTGTCATTTATATAAATGACATTGATGACTATGTGGGGGGTAGGATTAGTAAGTTTGCGGACGACACAAAGATTGGCTGGGTGGTTAACAGTGAGGTTGAGTGTCTTGGGCTACAGGAAGATATAGACAGGATGGTCAAATGAGCAGATAAGTGGCAGATGGAATTTAACCCTGAAAAGTGTGAGGTGATACACTTTGGAAGGCGTAATTTGACAAGGAAGTATTCAATGAACGGCATGACACTAGGAAGTTCTGAGGAACAAAGGGACTTTGGCGTGTGTGTCCATAGATCTCTGAAGGGGGAGGGGCATGTTAGTGGGGTGTTATGGGACACTTGCCTTTATCAATCGAGGCATAGATTACAAAAGTCGGGAGATCATGTTGGAGTTGTATAGAACCTTGGTGAGGCCACAGCTGGAGTACTGTGTGCAGTTCTGGTCGCCACATTATAGGAAGGATGTGATTGCATTAGAGAGAGTGCAGAGGAGATTCACCAGGATGTTGCCTGGGTTGAAACATTTAAGTTATGAAGAGAGGTTGGATAGACTTGGGTTGTTTTCATTGGAGCAGAGAAGACTGAGGGGCGACCTGATCAAGGTGTACAAGATTATGAGGGACATGGGCAGGGTGGATAGGGAGCAGCTCTTCCTCTTAGTTGAAGGTTCAGTCACGAGGTGACACAAATTCAAGGTGAGGGACAGGAGGTTGAGGGGGAAGTGAGGGAAAACTTATTTACCCAGAGGGTGGTGACGGTCTGGAATGCACTTTCTGGGGGGGGGTGGTGGAGGCGGGTTGCCTCACATCCTTTAAAAAGTACCTAGATGAGCACTTGGCATGTTATAACATTCAAGGTTATGGGCCAAGTGGTGGTAAATGGGATTAGGTAGGTAGGTCAGGTGTTTCGTGTGTGTCGATGCAGACTCAATGGGCTGAAGGATCTCTTCTGCACTGTGTGCTTCTGTGATATTTCATCATATGACTTTCAACCTCACCTGCAGTCCCACAATTGGATGCCTAATAGGTCCACCTTCGTGGCACACTGCTTCCCATGTCAAGTGAAAAGGCTCTCTTTTACATGATTGCCAGTCAAGGATCGTTCGGTCGTTCAGCCTGCTGCTCTTCCTCCACCACCACCACCACCACCACCACCCCTGCCTCCCACCCATCCACTGCTGCAATATTTTTACAGCTAATAAACAGAAGTCTTCAAAAAAAATCATCCAAAGTTTACAGGAAAAACAGTAGCATCTATCTTCATTGGGCACAGTCAAGGTACATACCCTTGGAAGGGAAAGGTAAGGCCAATAAATCCAGAGCTCCCTGGATGACAACGGTAATAGAAATTATGATAAAAGAGAAAAAGTGTGCTTACTTATGACAGATGTCAGGTAGAAAATACAATTGAAAACCAAGCTGAATATAGAAGGCTCAAGAGGAGTGGTGAAGAGACAAATAAGAGAAGCAAAAGGAGAGTATGGAAAGAAACTGGCAGCTAACATAAAAGGGAATCACAAAGTCTTCTAAAAGTATGTAAATAGTAAAAGGGTGGTAAGAGGAAGAGTAGGGCTGATTAGGAACTAAAAAAGTGGATTTACACATAGAGCCAGAGGGCATAGATGAGATATTAAATGAATAGTTTACATCTGTCTTTACTGAGGAAGAAGATGCTACCCAGGCCATGATGTAAGAGGAGGTAATTGAGACACCAAATGAGTTTAAAATTGAAGAGGAGGTGGTATTCGATAGGTAAATTGATAAGGCACCGGGACTGGATGAGATGCCCCAAGGATACTGAAGTAGAAATTGCAGAGGCATTGGCCATTTTATGCGCATTACTGCTGTCATTGGCCTTGTGGAATTTGGTTCACAAAATTGACAGCTTTGAGAGCTGAATGTCATTGCATAGTGAAATAAAAGTCCCATCATTAACCAGAACACAATCTTCCAATTAATATGGCAGAAATGCAAAATGCAAATTACCTACCTCCAGATTCTGATTCTCTTGATGTGTATTTTACCTGCACTGGGCACTCTATTGAGCCATAAAACTTCTCAGTATCAGAGTAGTCACTAAAAAGAACAGACAGAAGAACTTGCTCAAATCCAGCCATTGGATCTAGATTCTTTCACAGTGCTGCTGGGGTTACCTCACCCCAAGTTTCCTTTAATGTTGGAGGTTCACAGTCCCATTTTGATGAAGAATCTGCACCTGAAACCTGAACCTATCTTTTTTAGTTTTAGATGTTGATTCTCTGTGTATTAAGTATAGGTATTATACTTTCAGACACAGCAATTAGCAGCATGGATATTTAATAAGCAACTAGTATCAGAACACACTGGACCGGATTTTCACTCCGGTATGGTCATAGAGTTGGGACATTTCTGGGTTCCATGATCAAAACCCAGGAAAATAGACCAGGAAATTGGGATTTTCATTCTGGTGGTGTGGGCTGATAGCCACTACCCCCGAAACAAACACGGAAACTCCCTGGTATGGAGGTGGGCTGGCTGGAAGGTCTGCCCCTGTGCACCGGCACTGTGTGAAAGATTGAAAAAAAAAACAATAAAACCCAAAATATCCCTCGAGCCCTGACTCCCCCACATACTCATGTCCCAACCATGCCAACTCATGCCACTGTACTCACCCTCATACTTCCATGCCAACCTACACCCCTGTACCCATCCCCATAGGACACCTACACCCTCAACTTCAACCTATGCCCCTGTGTCCACCCCCATATACTCCATGCCAATCTATGCTCCTGTATCCATAGCAAATAATATTTTTATTACAGACATTTTTTCCAAAAATTTAAAAGGGCAGGTCTTTTAAATATCTTGACAGCTTAATAGTTCCCTTTGATTGCTGCTTTCGACAGGTCCTCAACAATTCTGACAGTTGATTTTGACAGGTCGGTTGACATTAATAAGTTTATGCACTTCCAACGCAGAGCCACTTTTAACAATTCCAAAAGGGCACCTGATCCACCTCCAAAGGTGTCCCAGGACTACATCCAAAGGGATACCTTACCTCTTCAAAGGGTTATCAAAACAAATCCACAAAATTTGGACCTGCTCTTATCTGGTCTAATCTGCACACTTCTGGTTTCGCACCCCTGGCCTACCAAAATCCTACTTCAGTGAAGGCAGCTAATGATTTAAGTGGCCAGCTGCCTCTGTAAACCATGCATGCGCCAAACGCAGCCTGACTCAATTCCTATCTCAGTGAAAATAGGAAGTGTCGTGTTTGGAGGTAGGACTTCGGATTTCCAGGCTTGTCTGCCATTTTTGTCACAACTTTGGGGCTTTCTGTACTGATGAAAATCCAGGCCATTGTTTTAATTTTATATTGGTCTTTAATGTTAATTGTTTAACTCTGCTTTATTTCATGGAGTCATGCAGCACATTCCACCCATCATTCTTCTGTTTTTAATTCTTTCATGGGATGAGTGAGTTGCTGGAAGGCCAGCAATTGCTGCCCATCCCTAATTGCCCTTGAGAAGATGATAGTGAGTTGCCTTCTTGAACCACTGCGGTCCATCTTGTGGAGACACACCCATAGTGCTGTTCAGGAGGGAGTTCCAGGTTTTTGACCCAGTGACGGTGAAAGAACAGCAAGGCAGGATTGTGTTTGACTTGAAGGGGTACTCGCAAGTGGTGGTGTTCCCACGTATCTGCTTCCCTTGTCCTTCTAGGTGGGAGAGGTCATGGGTTTGGAAGATGTTGTCAAAGGAGGCTTGGTGAGTTGCTGCAGTGCATCTTGCATACGGTGCACACTTCTGCCAGTGTGCATTGGTGGTGGAGGGAGATTGTTTAAAGTGGTGGATGGTGTGCCAATCAAGTGGGCTGCTTTGTTCTGGATGATCCAAAACAAAAACAAAAGTACCTGGAAAAGCTCAGCCGGTCTGGCAGCATCTGCAGAGAGGAGCACAGTTAACGTTTCGAGTCCGAATGACCCTTCAACTGTTGAAGGGTCATTTGGACTCGAAACGTTAACTGTGCTCCTCTCTGCAGATGCTGCCAGACCTGCTGAGCTTTTCCAGGTATTTTTGTTTTTGTTTTGGATTTCCAGCATCCGCAGTTTTTTGCTTTTATTCTGGATGATGTTGAGTTCCTTGAGTGTTGTCGGAGCTGCACTTATCCAGGAAATTAGAGAGTATTCCATCACATTCCTGACTTATGCCTTGGTGGACAGGCTTTGGGGAATAACTCGCTGCAGAATTCCCAGCTGCTGACTGCTCTTCTGGCCACTGTATTTATTTGGCTAGTCCAGTGAAGTTTCTGGTCAATGGTAACCCCAGGATGTTGATGGTTGGAGAATTCAGCATGGTAATGCTGTTGAATGTCAAAGGGAGATGGTTAAATTCTTCCTTGTTGGAGAAGGTCATTGCCTGGCACCTGTGTGGCGCGAATGTTAGTTGCCATTTATCAGTCCAAGCTTGAACGTTGTGCAGGTCTTGCTCCATATGGACAAAGACTTCTGCCTGTTCTTTGAGCTATTCAATGAATCCCAGTCCCCTGCTATTTCCTCATATAAATACTTCAAAAGGAGAAATTTGCAGGGCTATAACTCATTTTGGAAGTTACAATTCAGTCAGCTTCCATTACCTTTTCAGGCAGCACATTCCAGATCATGACATTTTGGGGTAAAGGATTCTTCATACAGTGTGGTGTCCAGAATTAGAAACAATACCCTAGCTCAGGTCTAACCAGTGATTTATTAAAGTTCACCATAACTCTGAACCTATGTTGCCTGTCCCTTCACCCCCATTTAAATTGTACCATTTCATTGACATTGCTTCTGATTTTCCCTTTCAAAATGCATCACTTGAGGTTGAAATGCTCGGTTTTGTTTAACACACCCATTAGCACAATCACATAACATTTCTGCACATGTTACTTTAGCACTTCAAAAAGTAGATGAATAAATTTGTAAAAATAGTGCAAAGGAATTTGGTGCAAATGATTTAACTAGCAATCTAAAAGAATGTTCCAAAGCACTTCACAGCCAACAAGTAGCTTTGGAGGGTAGCCACTGTTGCAATGTAGGCAAATGTGACGGCCATTTTGCAAAGATCAGGGTCAAACAAACAGGCTAAATCATGAAATAATCCTTTTTAAATGTAGTTAATTGAGGGCTGGTAGCCAGGACACCAGGAAAACTCCCTTGCTTTTATTTTTAAAATAGCGCTACAGAATATTTTATGTCCACCTGAGGGGATGAATGGGGCCCTGGTTTAACATTTCCTCTGAAAGAACCCCTAACAGAACACCACTCCTTCAGTTAAAGGCAAAATACTGCGGATGCTGGAAACATGAAACAGAAACAGAAAACGCAGGAAAAACTCAGCAGGTCTCGTAGCATCTGCGGAGAGAGAAACAGAGTTAATGTTTTGCGATTGTATGACCCTTCTTCAGAGCTCTGAAGAAGGGTCATACCACTCCTTCAATACTGCACTTAAGTGTCAGCTAGCTTAGGTGCATAAATCCCTTTCTAACTCAGAGTCCAGAGTGCTACCACAAAGCCAAGGCACAATGCTAGACAAAGCACAGGGGAATTTCAATTCTCAGGTAGTTTCTCAAGTCTCTAACACTCTTCCAATCAGCCTCGATACTTTCCTCTCCATCAATTTCAACTCTTTCAGAAAGCTGCTGCCTGTGTTCTTAGCCACTCAAGGAATAATTCTTATACTCTGGTGTTCTCCAGTATTCATTGGTTTTCTGTAGCCCAACATATCGGTTCCAAAGTCCTTATCCTTGCCTGCAAATGAGTACACCCCCACCCAATGGAAGAACGTATGAAATTAAGACAGGAAATAAACAGCTGTTCCAACAAGTCTTGTTCGCTGGAGCATTCATTTCCTCCCTTGCCCTTATCCCCCCCACCATACCCAGAGAGAGTTCTACAATGTCAGAGGTGCCATTTTTTGGCTGAGAATTAAACCAAGGCTCTCTCAAGTGGTTATAAAAGACCCTATGATATAAGGCCAGGGTAGTTATAGTGTCCTGGCCAACAATTAATCTTCAAATAATCCCCTTAAAAAGATTACATGGTTATTTATCATTTCTCTGCTTGTTGGGTCTTGCTATACAGAAGTTGGCCTTGGAATTTGTCTACAACAGTGACAACACTTCAAATGCACTTTGTTGGCTTTGAAAGGCTCCAGGACAATAATGAAAAGCACTTTATGAATGCAATACTCTTCCCATTTTAATTCTTCTGCTTTCTTTCTCTCTCACTTGTAAAGTGGTTTGGGACGTCTGTGCATTACATCAACGGCTTCTGTGGTTGATCTCTTCTTTGTTGTTTCTTAGTTCTATGCCTAAGCCAGTCTGGAGCACTCGGTTCACCTAACAAGAAAGATACGACTTCCTTTTCCTTCTTGGAATTGAGGTATAATTTAGACCACGTGTTTCCTGTGAAAATTCCACTCACACTCCTGTTTCCACTTGTGCAAATATGTCATCAACTGCATCATTACCCCAGGATTCTTAGCAGGAAAAGATGTATTGTTACGATCCCTGTAGAGACCAATAACTTGTAAGAAAGAAAGCAATCCCCCACGTTGCCAACCGAAAGATTTCAACTGGACAAGATTTCACGTTTTAAACTTTTACTGTAATAAACCAACTAAAATCAACATAATTCAAACATTAAGTAACAGACGAAGGATATTTCAAATGGAAAGGTAAATTTCACTTTAAATAGTTGACAAAACAAAGAAACACCTCATAGTTACAAGCACTTGCATTACATCCCGCACAAATGTGGCATCACGTTTAATCTCAGTCTTTCCAACTTGGTCAGATTCCTCACTTCCCATCCAATCATTTTGGCCCTTGAGTTACATCCATCAGCAGTTGTATTCCATACTAAATCCCCAGACACAGGTAACTACAAGAAAGCGCACGTCTTTGAACCCTCTCTCACTCAGGTCATGACAGTCCTGACGGTACATGATCCACAGAGACTCCCTTCTCTGGTCTATTTAAATGATCTGGTGCGCTCTGGCACCAATTCAACATTAATAATGGGTCTTGTCCAATTTTTTGCTTTTCTTGTCTTCAGTGTTCTGTCCTTTCTAAATGTATAACACACACAATGAAACAGTCTCTGGTCTATTCTCAGAGACTTGCTTCACCACCAAGATCTGTTTGAAGACTGCCAAACAGAAAACTGTTCCATTTCTCATTGCACAAATTCCCAGCATTCTGAAGTGCCAAACAGAAAAAACAGGCTGACCCAACCCCAATGCATTTAGCTTTCAATTTATCTTTTGCTTCTTATCTGTTCATTCCTATGACAGTCCCAGGTCACATCGACTCTGGACCCCATTAAGTCTCATGGCATTAGGTCAAACATGGGCAAGGAAACCTCCTGCTGATTACCACGTACCGCACCTACCCTCAGCTGATGATTCAGTGCTCCTACATGTTGAACACCACTTGGAGGAAGCACTGAGAGTGGCACGGGCACACAATGTACTCTGGGTGGGGGACTGCAATGTCCATCACCAAGAGTGGCTTGGTAGCACTATTACAGACTGAGTTGGCTGAGTCCTAAAAGACATAGCTAGGCTGCTAGTCTGGGTCTATGGCATGTGGAGAGGGAACCAACAAGAGGGAAAAACATACTTGACCTAATCCTCACCAACCTGCCTGCCGGAGATGCATCTGTCCATGACAATATCAGTAAGAGTGACAGTCCTTGCGGAGACGAAGTCCTGTTTTCACATTAAGGATACCCTCCATTGTGTTGTGCAGCACTACCATCGTGCTAAGTGGGATAGATTTCGAACAGCTCTAGCAACTCAAGACTGGGCAACCATGAGGCGCTGTGGGCCATCAGCAGCAGCAGAATTGTACTCAACCACAACCTGTAATCTTATAGTCCAGCATGTCCCCCACTTTACCATTACCACCAAGCTCGCTGCTGTCCCTCTCCCAGTAGACTGCTGACAACTTGGCATTTCCCTTGAGATCCAGAAGTCACTCACTTTAACTTTAGGGCAACTCATCAAAGATTCTTAGACTTATTTTCCTTAGCAATCTGCTAGTATGTCCAGTTAGAGAGAGACTCAAACTGCTTCTTTCATCTTAGAGCAAAATCACCAAGTGAACTCAAAGTGCTTTTAGTTTCTCTGCATCTGTGGGTCCCATATTGCTAGGCAACAGCTCAGTTTTTCTACTTCAAGTGTTATGAAACCATAATAAACATGCAAGTATACCAACAAACCCACAGAGTAGCAGGAAACATTCTTTAAAGTGAAACTACACCCAGGTTTCAGCCTTTTAACCCACAAATAAAACACCTAACTTAATTAAACTTAAAGCTAAAACCTTAACTTAAACTATAGCTTATTCCTAACAGCCACAAATACAAATGCAACTTACTTAAAGTATATATAATTCCTAACAACCTGGTAAAGCTACAACACAGGATTAGTGCGCCAAACAGCATGAGCAGCAAGTGATAGACAGAGTTAAGCGATTCCACAACCAACAGATCAGATCTAAGCTCTGCCACATTCAGCCATGAATGGTGGTGGACAATTAAACAAGTAACTGGTGGGGAGGTTCCACAAATCTCCCCATCTTCAACGATGGGAGAGCCCAGCACATCAGTGCAAATGACAAGGCTGAAGCAATCGCAACAATCTTCAGCCAGAAGTGCCGAGCGGATGATCCATCTCGGCTTGCTCTCGGAGATGCCAGTTTTTAGCCAATGCGATTCACTCTACATAACGTCAAGAAACAGCTGAGGGCACTGGATAAGGCAAAGGCTATGGGCCCTGACAATATTCTGGCAATAATACTGAAGACTTGTGCTCCAGAAGTGGGGATGTTCGCTGATGATTGCACAATATTCAGCACCATTTGCGATTGCTCAGATATTGAAGCAGTCCATGTCCAAATGCAGCAAGACCTGGACAATATCCAGGCTGGGCTGACAAGTGGCAAGTAACATTCATGCCACACAAGTGCCAGGCAATGACAATCTCCAACAAGAGAGAGTCTATCCATCGCCCCTTGATGTTCAATGGCATTACCATCACTGAATTCCCCATTATCAACATCCTGGGGGTTACCATTGACCAGAAACTGAACTGGATGAGCCATATAAACATGGCTACTGTGGCTACAAGACCAGGTCAGAGGCGAGGAATCCTGCGGTGAGAACTCACTTCCTGACTCCCCAAAGCCTGTCCACCATCTATAAGGCACAAGACAGGAGTGTGATGGAAAACTCTCGATTTGCCTGGATGAGTACAGCTCCAACAACACCCAAGAAGCCTGACACTATCCAGGACAACCCGCTTGATTGGCACCTCATCCACAAATATTCACTCCCTCCACCACTGACGCACAGTGGTAGCAGTATGTACCATCTACAAGATGCGCTGCAGGAACTCACCAAGCCTCCTTAGACAGCACCTTCTAAACCCACGACTACTACCACCTAGAAGGACAAGGGCAGCAGATAGCTGGGAACACTACCACCTGGAAGTTCCCCTTCAAGCTACTCGCCATCCTGACTTGGAAATATATTGCCGTTCCTTCACTGTCGCTGGGTCAAAATCCTGGAACTCCCTCCCTAACAGCTCTGTGGGTATACCTACACCTCATGGACTGCAGCGGTTCAAGAAAGCAGCTCACCACTACCTTCTCAAGGGCAGTTATGGATGGGCAATAAATGCTGGCCCAGCCAGTGATGCCCACATCCCGCAAATGAATAATAAAAAAAGCGGGCATTTCTTGGAACCTAATGATATCATAATCAGGAAACCAATTAACCCTCTTTTAAAATACTCCCCAGCCCACTTTGTTCCTAAAGGGACATCACACAAAAGAAAATGCAGGCTTTTTCCAGCACATAGATCATCACAATATATTGTTATGATCCTTGACCAGACCCCCAAGTTGTTGGCGAGATCCGGTTAGGTACCAATTACGGCTTGTTTGAAGTAGACAAAGTTTGACACTTGCTGATAGAAAAATGCCACACGGTTCCACAGGTTTTGAACAAACAAAAATAAACTTTACTATATAAGGCCAGAAGGATAAAACAATTTACAATATCTATGTTAAACTCTAACATTCAGGATAAGTATGAAATAGATGTGAATTAACAAGTGTTGCGAATTCAATTCATTATGTCTTTGTGTGCTATGTAAGGTCGGGGTCTATGGACATTGTAACATTTAAAATTACAGCATGTTCCAATGCTGTTACATTGTTTCCTAACCAGTAACAAGGGGGAGACCCTATGGGAGTGTGTTGATAGTTCACCAGATCAGTTCAAGGGCCAGTCAATTTTAGTCAGTTAGGCAGTCAGCTTTGGGGCAGCCTGCTAAGACGTGTCACAGCCAAGACAGGGACACAAGCAGAGGTTCCATTTAAGACAAATTAAAGAGAGAGCTGCAGTTAAAAGACTTGTCTCTGTACTGTGGGCCGTTGGGGCAAAGAAAGGTACCCTTTTGGGAACAGTAGTGACTTTTGGAGAGAATTCCAGACAGGACCTTCAAAGGCAGAGATTGGAAGCCTGAGCATCTGGGTGGGTTCTTGAGAAATCAAAGGATTCTGTCATGGTTGCATCTGTCATTTACTCTATAGTGTGGTGTGTCTGACCATAATTTGTCTGTTAATTCGTATGTACCTCATGTTAATTCTGAATGTTAGAGCATAAGGTATGCAAAATACATATTTTAAATTGCTTTATCTTTCTGAATTTGTATAGTAAATTTTGTTTTTGTTTGTTCAAATCCCAAGGAAGCTTATAGCTTTATTCCAAAAGCAGGTGTCTTTAATCTCAACCTTTAACTATTTTAAACAAAACATTATTGGTCCCCAACTGGACCTCCCCTAATGTCTCGGGGTCTGGCCGGGATTATAACACAAGCCAACTGTGGTCGAACACACCATGTTACACAATAAATAGTGGATGTGAGCAAAACAGAGTCCATGGATTTCTCAACAACCCACCCAGACGTCAGTCAACTCTGTGAGTCAAGTAATCTCACTGAAACTCTGTTTCTCTCACAAGGGATTCCAATCTTTACCTTCGAAGATCTCGCCTTGGAATTGTTTCCAAAAGTCGCTCCAGGTCAGGTGGTTTCAATGATGGCCACCTCGCAGGGTTTCAATCTCACCTTCTGAGATTCCATTTGCCTGGATTCCTGAGTACACTCAAGCACCAATGCACAAGCACAATTTCAGCATTTCAGCCACGCCAAGCAGAACACTACTGCTCCAAAGGGACATCTTTGCCCCAGCAGCCCACAGCACAGAGTCACCAACCTTCAGCCGCCTTCTTGGATATTCAGGGTTTCTTAGCCCTCTTTGATTACCAGGGCTTCTCCCAAGCCCACTTTTTTAAAGGTATGCTCCCTGCAGCCCTTTTCTCTAACTGGAGCCTGTTTCTCTGTTTCTACCTTTGATCTAAACTTAACTGGGTTCTGTTTCTGTCCCCTGTCTTTGTCCCTTTCCTGGGATTCCCTTTTGGGACCACTCCCTGTCCCCCTCTCCCCTGTTTGGGACCTTTCCCTGTCCCCCTCCCTTGTCCCAGTCTGGGATGCTTACTGGCTATGGCGCTCCACACCCAGTCACCTGATCTGGGTTTTTGCGCACAAGAGCACTGAGTCGGTCCTCAGCCTAAAGAACATAAAAGATGCAGAACTGCGAATGTGCATTCTGCTCCCAGCCTGCAAATGGGTGGGAAGTCCAAAGACTGTCGGGACTTGGAGTTCCTGATCTCTATGCTCAACAAGGTAAGTTTGGGTTTCTTAACAATATATATTACAGAGCTCTCAATCTTGGAGGTCTTTCTGCCCTCTCGGGTGGACATAAATGATTTTTATTTTATTCATTCATGGGATGTGGGCTTCAATGCCTGGGCCAGCGTTAATGCCCATCCCTAGTTTCCCTTGAGAAGGTGGTGGTGAGCCGCCTTCTTGAACCGCTGCAGTCCATGTGGTGTAGGTACGCCCTCAGTGCTATTAGGAAGGGAGTTCCAGGATTTTGACCGAACGTCAGTGAAGGAACTGTGATATATTTCCAAGTCAGGATGGTGAGTGACTTGGAGGGGAACTTCCAGGTGGCGGTGTTCCTATCTACCTGCTGCCCTTGTCCTTCTAGATGGTAGTGGTAGTGGGTTTGGAAGATGCTGTCTAAGGAGCCTAGTTGAATTTCTGCAGTGCATTTTGTAGATGGTACACACTGCTGCTACTGTGCATATGTGGTGGAGGGAGTGAATGTTTGTGGATGAGGTGCCAATCAAGCAGGCTGCTTTGTCCTGGATGGTGTCCAGCTTCTTGAGTGTTGTGGGAGCTGCACTCATCCAGGCAAGTGGGGAGTATTCTATCACACTCCTGACTTGTGCCTTGTAGATGATGTACAGGCTTTGATGAGTCAAGGGGTGAGTTGCTCATCACAGGATTCCTTGCCTCTGAGTTGCTCTTGTAGCCACAGTATTTATATAGCTAATGCAGTTCAGTTTCTGGTCAATGGTAACCCCCAGAATGATGATAGTGGGGGTAAAAATAAAAAAACTGCGGATGCTGGAAATCCAAAACAAAAACAGAATTACCTGGAAAAACTCAGCAGGTCTGGCAGCATCGGCGGAGAAGAAAAGAGTTGACGTTTCGAGTCCTCATGACCCTTCGACAGAACTTGAGTTCGAGTCCAAGAAAGAGTTGAAATATAAGCTGGTTTAAGGTGTGTGTGTGGGGGGCGGAGAGATAGAGAGACAGAGAGGTGAAGGGGGGGTGTGTGGTTGTAGGGACAAACAAGCAGTGATAGAAGCAGATCATTAAAAGATGTCAATGACAATATTGTCGTTGACATCTTTTGATGATCTGCTTCTATCACTGCTTGTTTGTCCCTACAACCACACCCCCCCCTCCACCTCTCTGTCTCTCTATCTCTCCGCCCCCCACACACACACCTTAAACCAGCTTATATTTCAACTCTTTCTTGGACTCGAACTCAAGTTCTGTCGAAGGGTCATGAGGACTCGAAACGTCAACTCTTTTCTTCTCCGCCGATGCTGCCAGACCTGCTGAGTTTTTCCAGGTAATTCTGTTGATAGTGGGGGATTCAGTGATGGTAATGCCGTTGGACATCAAGGGGCAATGGTTAGATTCTCTCTTGTTGGAGATGGTCATTGCCTGACACTTGTGTGACGTGAATCTAACTTGCCACTTGTCAACCCAAACCTGGATATTGTCCAGGTCTTGCTGCATTTGGACATGGACTGCTTCAGTATCTGAGGAGTCGCGAATGGTACTGAACATTGTGCAATCATCAGCGAACAATCATCAGCGAACATCCCCACTTCTGACCTTATGCTGAAAGGAACGTCATTGATGGAGCAGCTGAAGATGGTTGAGCCTGGGACACCACCCTGAGGAACTCCTGCAGTGCTGTCCTGGAACTGAGATGACTGACCTCTAATAACCACAACCATCTTCCTTTGTGCTAGGTATGACTCCAACCAGTGGACAGTATTTCCCTGATTCCCATTGACTCCAGTTTTGCTAAGGCTTCTTGTTGCCACACTTGGTCAATTGCAGCCTTGATGTCAAGGACAGTCACTCTCACCTTACCTTGGTAGTTCGTTCCGTGGCATTATTTTGAAGAAGAGCAGGATGTACTCCCCAGGCCTTAGCTATTATTTATTTACCCATCAAAAAAAATCACAATTAGATTATCCAATCATTATTACATTGCTGCCGCAATTCCAAAGTACAACTGTGACTACACCTAAAAAGTACTTCATTGGATGTAAAGCATTTGGGACCTCATAAAGTCATGAATGTGCTTTATACAAGACACAGTCAGTCTTTTCTTCTTTGTCAAAAAACTCCAATTATGGCAATGACACAATTTCTTATTGAATTGCATTTTTTCTTCTGTTCCCTTCACCTTTTTCCATCAAGTGTTCCCTCCTTCTCTTAAGTTGCTGTCTTGACGGATACTGTGCAAAAAAACAGCAGTTCATGAGTAGAGCTGAAAAAAAAATCTGGTCGAAGCTTTTTTGTCCTGATGAGTGCGAGACATAAAGCTTTGACAAAATATCTTTTTTCAGCAATACTCAAGTTCTGTACTACTAAACAGCAGTTCCCTTAAGTTTGCTGCACACAAGTGGCCATTCTTCAGGCATGAATCTAAGCTGTGAGCATGAATGACTCATTCCACTTGGGGGCATCACAGCAAAGGAGAGAACCGAGACTGGGATTATGCCTCACCAGCCTACAAATGATGAGGACAATTAAGATGCCTTTGTTGCTGGCCAGGCTGATGACTGAACCTGGTGCACAATGAAAATTTGCTTATAATGATGGAATCAGTGAGAGATGACACCGGGCAAGAGATACCTCAATAAAGGTTTGTGCTGGTGAGAGAGATAATAACTAAAAAATATTTGTATCTAAAAAAGTGAACTTTTCTTTATTGTTTAGTTAAAAAGTTTTCACTGTAACTGGATACCTCAGATTTCCTTGCAAGTCCGTCTTCTCGTAACGATTGATTTCTTTTCGCAAACCCATCATCCACTTCTGAAAGGAACAGTAATAAAGGATGATCAGACCAGTTTATATCTGCATCTGTTCAACACCAATTAACCATAGAGGCTATGGGAATGGAGAACAACCACAACTCCCAAGCTTCTGTGATCCTGTCATTCAGTTGTACAATGTGCATTGTCGCAACTCTTGAAATTCGAGTACTGTAGATCGTTACATCATTCTAGGATGAAAGCTGGAGGCTGTGACCATGAAAGATATCATCTAGGAAAGAACTGAGAGGCTCCATTTTTAATATGGGAGGTAAGAAACTCCCAGTGGCCTTTGTCAGTATGTTGAATATTTTCTAAACTTAACGGTATTGTACATCAGTATTCTCTATGTCCTACAGCTGCTGTAGTCATAGAATCATATAGCAGAGAATAAGACCATTTAGTTAATCGAGTCTGTGCCAGGTCCTTAAGAGAGCTGCCTATTTCCTTTAATTTGGAGAGAACAGTTGCAGATGAGCACATTCCTATTCCCAGCCAATATCCACGTGCTTCTGATGGGCTTATTGAATTGTGGTTAGGAGCAGAAACCCTGTCCAACCTCAGTCCACTCTTTTTTTTTAAATTGACAGACATAATGACTAGCCACAGAGTCACAAAGGATTGGAGCAGCTCTCCCAGCAAAAGGAATAAGAGAGAAAAGAATCAACCAACAAAGGAGCTTGAAAATCATAATTGGAAATTTGTATGACATTCTGAATTTGATTTGACATTTCTGATCAGTTCAAAGGTTTATTTAGCCCACTTCCATCCTTGATTTTTAAGTATTTTCTCTCTGTGACTGCTATTAACACAATGTACAGTAGATCTTTCTCCTCTCTTCTCTATCTTGTAACAGATGCTACTCTTTGCTAAGACAAAGGGCTGGATTTTCGCAGAGTCAGGAAGACTCTGTGGACCTTTAAAAATGGCAGACGAGACTCACATTCAGAAGTCCTGCCCCCAGTTCCAGCCGAAACCATTTTCACTGTTGAGGAAGGGGTGTGGGTTATGAATCACACAGGCACAAATCACAAATCTGATGGTCCATTTAAAATTGGTTGAGAGTTCAAGCAGACCCCATTTTAGCTGTTGCAAGGCCTTAACGCATAATGTGGGAGTCATGAATTGATGAAGTAGACATGAATGCTCTTGAAAGGCAGATAAGATCTGTATAACTGTCATGATCTGAAGATTTTAAAATTTCCTGCTCTCCAAAACCAAAACAAAGCAGTCACTGAGAACAAAACTCTCTTGTAGACTGCTTTGATTAATAGGCATAAGTTAGAAAAAAAACATCAGCATCTGTTTGTGCAATTTCAACAGAGCTCTTTGTTGACATTTCCCTAAGGGCTATTATTATGTCCTGATCAATATTTGGTTGAGTTTCAACAGCTTCAATTATCTGAGCAGGGTATTCTGAGTTCACATTTTGATTGACATCTTAAAGAGACTATTAAAAGGCTAGTTGTTTTTGATTTGGTTCGTGAAATAGATATTTATTTGCTTTTATAACAGATGAACCACTTGAGAAGATTTAAAAACTTCAAATGGGTTTTATGTTTTGGGAACTTTTTACTATCAAGTGTGTGGGAGTGAGAGCTGTATTAGATTGTTAGAATTTTTTTTATCTCCACATGGCTCCTGAGGTTGGACTTTGGTGGAGTAGCTATGCATGTGGCAAAGAGGGTATGAGGGGCCATGGGGGTGGGGGGGTGGGGTGGTGAGGGATGCAGGCCAGAGGGCCTAATAACTTCAAAAGAACTGGGACCAAACCGCAAAGAATCGAGGACCTTCCAACCAGCCCACTGCAGGACTCACCTGCCCCATTGGCTGCCTATGGTCAGTGGGACCGACTCAAACTCGGACTCACTCAGTGATCTGTAACACATCACCACCACCACCACCACCACCTCATCTAACTAGCTATTTATGTGTGAGCCTTGACAATGATACTCAGAACAAACATCCCACTTCCAATAAGGGTTTGCTGGAAAGTAATATGGTGAGAGAACTCTAACTAATTTTCCTTCTCCATAATCCAGCAAAATACACCAGCATTAGAGGAACAAAATTTTATACCACACCACATAAAGAGAAATTAGAACAGATGGTCAATAGCTTGGTCAAAGTGGTGAGTTTTAAGGAGCTTCTTAAAGGAGGAAATAGAGGTAAAGAGGTGGAGATGCTTCGGGAGGAAATAGCGGTAAGGGAAGTGGCGAGTTTTAAGGAGCTTCTTAAAGGAGGAAATAGAGGTAAAGAGGTGGAGATGCTTAGGGAGGAAATTCCAGAGCTTAGGCCTTTGGCAGCTGTGAGCAATACTGCTATTGGTGGAGTGAGTAAAATCCAGGATGGTCAAAAGGTCAGAATTAGATGAGCACAGGTATCTCTGATATCTTGGAGGGTTGTGTGGTTGGAGGAGAATACAGAATTAATGAGAGGCGAGTCTATGGAGGAATTTGTAAAACAGGGACGAGAATTTTAAGATCGACCATTAGGGTTCCGAATGCGGCCAGGGAGACATTTTGTTGACTGTTACCCACGCGCAGGGTCACGCTGCTAAGGTTCAATCAGCACTGTGGGTATGCAAGCGTAGTTAGCAAAATTTTCCTATCCCGGGAGACCGTTGTGGTTACAACACTGGTGGAAATGGGAGGTTGCGTTTTTGATGTTACTTTTGGCAGTAACCCAGAATTAGAAGATGAAAATTGGATTTTGGATGTGGCTTTTCCTCATGTGACTACACTCACTTCCCAAATTTGAAAAAAAATGCTGAAAAAACACTCTAATCAAGGAAATGAATATTTCAGGTATTTCTGCTATCTTGGAGGGTTACCATCAGTTCACATACAAGGACTGTCTATACTGGCACAGCATTTTGAGAACCACTTTTCTTCTCTGAGTGATCTAAAGCCCTACCCTATTATTGCTCTCAAATCATTTGAATTCGATCTGAGCAAATGTGCATTTGAGGAGGAATTAATTCATGTTTGTGCCCTGGATGAATGTAGGTAAGGCAAGTGTAATTTTTTTTTTGGTTTACTATTTGAAGTTGATGACCGTTCTATTAATATATGTATAATTAAGCATTTTCTGTAACATGTTATGAAATATTTGGCGTGTATTAAATGCACTTGATCTTACTCATGGGGTCATGGTTAGTTCACATCCCCGATTTCAATCTTGCAGCCCACTGAGATGAAGGAGGGCCACTTGTGCAGCCCACTCGCTAGCCTAAGTTGCCCATCACTGCCCTACATTGTCCCATCAAACACTCACGAAGAAGGTACAGCATGGGTTAAGCACGGGCTAAAGTTCTGCTGAGCTCTGCCACCTTGTGGAGATATTTACAGGATCTTGTGGTTCCTTTTATTGTCATTTTTGGATTTGTTCAGAAAGCATGCTAAGCCATGCACATCAGAATGTTCCAGGTTTGGCACATTGTTTGTTCTGAGCTAGCTGATCACAGCAAGTTCAATAACTTCTTAGCTTAAATATAATGAACTAATTCATTGTTTAAATATTCAATTTTTTCTAACTTATCTGGTATCAAATTAATTTAAAATATAGAAATTGCTTTTAAAAAATTCCTGTTTTTAAACCAAGAAGCAATGGAAATCCCCACTTTCTGACATCATCCTGCATTCCAAAATAATCCTTTTGGTTAGAATGTTTTTTCTTTCTTGCAGTGCAAAATGAGTACAATTTTATTCAAAGGTTAAATAAACATGCCTATTCCAATGAACGACCACTATTACTGAGTCTGTAGACCTTTTGCTCTGTCTGTCATTAACAAGGGTACTGGTTCCACATCAAAAAAATGTTACCCCCCATTTTCTTACAGGGTTTTCTATCTTCCTCTTCTGAAGGCTTAGGCTCTATTTCACAGGTTCTGACCATGCTCCTATATCTCACTTATTCCCCTTATTTATGTGAGCAAAGATAGCAAGTGTCAGTAGGCTGTCCATCCATGGGGCATCATAGCAAAGCTCAATTTTGTCCTCAATACATGTCATTTCCAGCAAGGTGGGGATGGAGTGGTGTCACCAGGTGGAGATCAAACTGACTTACATTGGCACCTGGCTAAGCAATGCCTTGATTTAAAAATTCTAATCCTTGTTTTCAAATCCCTGCATAGCCTTGCCCCTCCCTATCTCTAATCTCTCGCCCCACAACACATCAAGATGTCGGTATTCCTTCAATTCTGGTCTCTTCAGCCCCCTTGATTTTAATTGCTCCACCATTCGTGATCATGCCTTCAGCTGTCAAAGCCCTAAGTTCTGGGACTCCTATTTAAATCTCTGTATTTCTCTACCTCTCTTTCCTTCTTTAAAACATTCCTTAAAACCCACCTCTTTGACCAAGCTTTTGACTATCTGCCCCAATATCTCATGTGGGTCTGTGTCAAATTTTGCTTTACAACACTCATATGAAGCATCTCAGGATGTTTTTGTTGTTGGGGAGGAGACGGAATGCAAGAGTTAGGTTATTTGCTGGCTTTTTAAGGCAAGTGATTAGAAATATAGGGCAGAATAGAGCTGTCCAAATGCGGGGGTGGGCCCAACACGTGACGCGTAAAATGACGAGAGATGATATCAGGCATGCGTCCCGATATCATTGCGCGTCATTTCGATATTTTGTTCAGCGGCCGCGCGCTGGAGGTGGCTGCACGCCCACCAAACCGTCAACAGCCTATCAAGGCCATTAAAAAAGTAACTTAACTTATTATCAACGCTTCCCGTCCAACCTTAAGGTTGGCGGGCAGGCGAAGAGCCCAAGCGGCCTTCGCGTTTTACAGGAAACCTCAGCCACGGACGGGATGAGATTTCCTGAAGGTTTTATAAAATAATTAAATTTTGCAAACTTCACAAACATGTCCCAGCTCCTGTGACACTGCGAAAGAGCGCAGGCCCCAACTCTCCCTCTTCCCCCCGCCCACAGAGGTAGCGCTAAGCACTACCAGTCATGCATTATGCTGGGTGGGCCTTAATTGGCCCACCTGCATAAAATGGCAGTGTACAGCCAATCGCGGGTGGCGATTGGCTCCGTGCCTGCTCCTGCCCACTCCTGTCCAGCCCACCTGCCTTAGGAAAAATACTCCCCATAGTTACAAAGGGCAGAGGTACAAGAATTGACAGAAATGCCTGTACGTATTAACTTGGGGGTAAGGAACTGACAATAGGTTTAACCTGAACACCTACTATATGAAGCAATATGGATGACCTTTATGAAAATAGCTCAATTTTTGGTTTTGTTTTTGTTTTCAATTCTTAAATGTTTGTTCACTTCATTGACTGGATCTACATGGCTCAGTAAAGAGAACTGTTGTTTCCTGTTTTGACTGCAACAATAAGCTTTAGTGTGAAAGTTTTTATTTACCCCCATACCACTCTCAAAAATCAGAAGATTTGCACAGTTGTGTAAATTAGAATTAAGGACTCCAAGTTAGATTTTACTACCTATGTAAAAACCTGGGATTTCCTTTATCAAAGCTGTTTTTTTCAGTTTTTATCCTTTGTATTGATAAAATCAGGGAGAATAATTAGTGTCCTAAGAACAGGCTAATGTTGGATAATGCCAGCTGATCTTGTTTTTTTTATTCTTTCAAGAGATGTGGGTGTTGCTGGCAAAGCCACCATCTGTTGCCCATCCCTAATTAACATGAACTGAATGGCTTGCTAGGTCACTTCAGAGGGCAGATAAGAGTCAGCCACATTGCTGTGGATCTGGAGTTACATGTAGGCCAGATAAGGATGGCAGATTTCCTTTCCCTAAAGAACATTAGTGAACCAGATGGGTTTTTACATTTGGGAGATGGTGTTGTAGTGGTAATGTCACTGGACTAGTAATTCAGCAACGCAGGCTAGTGCTCTGGAGGACATGGGTTCAAATCCCACCATGAAACTGGTAGAACTTGAATTCAATTAATTAATCTGCAATATAGAGCTAGTCTCAGTAATGGTGACCATAAAACTATCATTGATTGTTGTAAAAACCCATCTGGTCCATTAATGTCCTTTAGGGAAGGAAATCTGCCATCCTTACCTGGTCTGGCCTACATGTGACTCCAGACCCACAGCAATGTGGTTGTCTCTTAACTGCCCTCTGAAATGGCCTAGTGAGCTACTCAGCTTAAGGGCAATTAGGGATGGGCAATAAATTCTGGCCCGGCCAATGACACCTACATCCCCTGAAAGAATAAAGAAAAAAAAATTGATGATATTTCATGATCTCCATCACTAAAACAAGCTGTCAATACCAGATTTATTAACTGAATTTAAATTCCACCAGCTGCCAGTTCTCCAAATAACGTATGATTGCACAATATAGTTACGTTAATTGAGCTGTAAAACACTCATAATATTTGTGAATGGATGGAGTGCTGCACAGTAGAGTGGTTTCAGAACAGATCCAGATGTGGACAAAAGTGCATTCCACTATAATTTGTAGCTGCATGGTCCATCATATCCCTCTTTCTACTATTACCATCAAAACTGGGGACCAACCCTGATTCAATGAGGAGTGTAGAAGAGCAAGTCAGAAGCAGCACCAGGCATATCTAAGAATGAGATGCCAACAGGATTGCATGAATGCTGAACAGTGGAAGAATCATGCTGTAGACAGAGCTAAGTGATCCCACAATCAACAGATAAAATCAAAGCTCTTCAGCCCTGCCATGAATGGTAGTGAACAATTAAACAACTAACAGGAGGAAGAGGCTGAACAAATATCCCTATCCTTAATAATGGTGGAGCCCAGGACGCAAGTGCAAAAGACAAAGCTGAAGCATTTGTAACCAGCCAAACGTGCCAAGTGGATGGCGTAGTGGTTCAAGAAGGCAGCTCACCACCACCTTCTCAAGGGCAACTAGAGACGGGCAATAAATGCTGGCCCAGCCAGTGAAGCCCACATCCTGTGAATGAATTAAAAAAAAAACCTCCCCATAAGGTCCACCATCTCAGGAGCTGGTTCAATTCACTCCACAAAATATCTAGAAATGCTGTGAGCACTGAATACAGCAAAGGTTATGGGCCCTGATAACATCCTGACTGTAGTGTTGAGGACACTAAGTTGTGTTTGTTGGAGGCCAATTATCTTAGCCCCAAGACATTGCTGCAGGGCACTGTCCTGGGCCCAAACTTCAGCTGTTTCATCAATGACCTTTCCTCCAAACTTAGGTCAAAAGCAAGGATGTTCGCTGATGATTGAGCAATATTCCAGTACTATTCGCAACTTCTCACATAATGAAGCAGTCTGTCCCCACAAGCAGCAAAATTTGGACATTACTCATCCCTAATTGCCCTCATCACTGTGTGGCTTGCTTAGCCACTTCTCGGGCTTGGGCTGATAAGTGGGAAGTGACATTCATGTCATACAACAGACCGGCAAAGATCATTCCCAACAAGAAAGAGTTTAATCATCTTCTCTTGACATTCAACGGCATTATTCTCACTGAATCCCCCAGCATCAACATTTTGGGGTTACCACTAACCAGAAACTTAACTGGACCAGCCATATAAATATTGCAGCTAAACAGCATGCTGGGAATTATGCAGAGTTTCTCACCTCTGGACTCCCCAAAGCCTTTCCAACATTTACAAGGCACAAGGCAGGAGTGTGATGGAAAAGTCTCCATTTGCCTGAACGAGTGCAAGTCCAAGGACACTGTAGAAGCTTGACACCATCCTGGACAAAACAGCCCATTTGAATGACAACCTATAACACCACCTTAAACATTCAGTCCCTCTAACAGCAGGACACCATGGCCACAGTGTCTACAAGATGCACTGTAATAACTCAACGAGGCTGTTTCAACAGCATGTTCCAAACCCATGACCTCTATGACCTGGAAGGACAAGGGCAACAAGCACTTGGGAACACCATCACCTTCAAGTTCCCCTCCAAGCCACACACCATCTTCACTTGGAATGGTATCACTATTCCTTCATCATGGCTGAGTCAAAATTCTGGAACCCCCTACCTAACAGCGTTCCAGAGTACCTACCCAAGAGGAACCGCA
Organism: Carcharodon carcharias; assembly: GCF_017639515.1. Lineage (NCBI taxonomy): Eukaryota > Metazoa > Chordata > Chondrichthyes > Lamniformes > Lamnidae > Carcharodon > Carcharodon carcharias. Next base: position 189,902,927 of record NC_054470.1, read on the forward strand.
GTGATTCAAGAAACCATCTCATCACAAGCTTCTCAAGGACAATTAGGGATGGACAATAAATGCTTGCCTTGCCAGTGATGTCCATATCCTATAAATGAATTAAAAAATATATCTACACAATACAGATAAACAGACTACATGCATGTTTGTTTATGTCACAAATATTCCACAAAGTTCACATGCATACACGCTGTGAATAAGGAAATTACATGCCTGTCATTGATATCTATTATTCATGTTTTATTTAATAATCAAAATGCAACTAGAGTACTAAAATCCACATTCCCAATTAGCCACACGTAGTGGCTAACATACTGGGTAAAGTTGATGTAGAGGCAGGATAATTGTGCTTTTAAAGTTTTCAGCCAATGATGGACAATGAGCAGGAACTGGGGCTATACTCAAATAATAAAAGTTGGACAATTTGTCCTATTCTTTAGAAAAAAAGTTTGTCCTGCATGTTTGGATACTTTTAAATGGAACACACGCAACAGCAGTTAAAAGAAGTCAGGACAGTATGGCTTGTAGCCTTCAAATGATACTATCACCAAGACACATGCCCTCCTCTGCCTGCTGTAGTCATTTCGCCACCCTTGACTGTCTCAACCAGACACAAACAGTATCGTGCACAATAAAACATATGCTCTCACCTTTCTCTCCTCCTCACAGGCTGCTGAGAAGTACCAGGTTCTGTGTTTCTTATTAATGTGAATGATTTTGAATGGAAACACATTGCTTGAAGTTGTTTCCTCAGTTGACCTCATAACCCTGAGAAAAAAAGAGAGAGAGAAATAAACATTACAATAATGTCATTCAGGATGCTGTAACTTGCTTCAGACTTCCGAGTGGATCACAATGCTAGATCAGTGCGTTAAGTAATACCATACTTGAAGACTTTTAATCCAATTCCAGGTGGATAAAAAGAACTAACATTTACAAAATGCCTTTCACAACCTCAGGGTGTACCAAAGTGTTTTACAGCCAATAAAATACTTTTGAAGTGTAGTAATATTTTTATTTTATTCTTTCATGCGATGTGGAGATTGCTGACAAAGCTATTATTTGTTGCCCATCCTTAATTGCTCCTGAACTCAGTGGCTTGCTAGGCCAATGCAGATGGCAGTTAAGAGTCAACCATATTGCTGTGGGTCTGGAGTCAAATGTAGGCCAGAACAGGTAACATGGCAGATTTCCTTCCCTTTAGGACATTAGTGAATCAGATGGGTTTTTGCGACAATCGATGAGACTAGCTTTATATTCAAGACTTATTAACTGAAATCCTATTCCACCAGCTGCCATGGTGGAATTTGAACCCATGTGCCCAGAGCATTAGCCTGAGTCTCTGGATTACTTGTCTAGTGCCTGAATAAGACACTAGTTAGGTCTCATCTGGAACACTACATCCGGTTCTGGGTGCCATTCTTAAGGAAGGATGTGAAAGCATTGGAGAGAGTACAGAGGAGTTTCACAAGAATGATTTCAGGGATGAAGGACTGTAGTTTTGAGGATAGATTGGAGAGGTTGGGACTGTTTTCCTTGGAGCAAAGAAGGCTGAGAAGAGACTTGATAGAGGTAGTCAAGATCCTGAGGGGTAGGGACAGGTTGAATAGTGATAAACCGTTCCCACTCAAGGGAACATCAAGAACCAGAAGGCACAGATTCAAAATAATCGGCAAAAGGAGGAAAAGAGATGTGAGGAAAAACATTTTCACCCAGAGGATGGTTGGAGTCTGGAATGAACTTCCTGAAAGGGTGGTGGAGGAAGTTTCGATTGAGGTATTCAAAAAGGAATTGGATGACAATGTGAAAAGAAAGAATGTGCAAGGTTACGGGGATAAGGCAGGGAGTGGAGCTAGGTAGAATACTCTTTCAGAGAGCTGGTGCAGGCTCAAAGGGCCAATTGGTCCATCTGCAACTGTAAGGATTCTGTGATTCTTTATTTTTTAAATTCATTCATGGGATGTGGGCTTCGCTGGCTGGGCCAGCATTTACTGCCCACTTGAGAAGATGGTGGTGAGCTGCCTTCTTGAACCGCTGCAGTCCACGTAGTGTAGATACACCCACAGTGCTGTTAGGAAGGGAGATCCAGAATTTGACCCAGCAACAGTGAAGGAACAGCGATGTATTTCCAAGTCAGGATGTTGACTGACTTGAAGGGGAACGTCCAGCTGGAGGTGTTCTCATCTATTTGCTGGCCTTGTCCTTCCAGATGGTAGTGGGCGTGGGTTTGGAAGGTGCTTTCGAAGGAACTGTGGTGAATTCCTGCAGTGCATCTTGTAAATGGTACACACTGCTGCTACTGTGCATCGGTGGTGGAGGGAGTGAATGTTTGTGGTGTGGTGCCAATCAAGCGGGCTGCTTTTTCCTAGATGGTGTCAAGCTTCTTGAGTGTTGTGGGAGCTGCACTCATCCAGGCAAGTGGGGAGTCCCCACACTCCTTCATACTCCTGAATTGTTCCTTGTAGATGGTGGACAGGCTTTGGGGAGTCAGGAGGTGAGTTACACATCGCACAATTCCTTGCCTCTGACGTGCTCTTGTAGCCACAGTATTTATATGGCTAGTCCAGCTCAGTTTCTGATCAATGGTAACCCCCAGGATGTTGATTCCAGGAGAGGGATTCAGTGATGGTAATGCCATTGAACATCAAGTGGTGATGGTTGGATTCTCTCTTGTTGGAGATGGTCATTGCGTGACACTTGTGTGGCGTGGATGTTACTTGCCACTTGTCAGCCCAAGCTTGGATATTGTCCAGGTCTTGCTGCATTTGGACATGGACTGCTTCAGTATCTGAGGACTTGCAAATGGTGCTGAACATTGTGCAATCATCAGCGAACATCCCCACTTCTGACCTTATGATGGAAGGAAGGTCATTGATGAAGATGCTGAAGATGGTTGGGCCGAGGACACTACCCTGAGGAACTCCTGCGGTGATGTCCTGGAGCTGAGATGACTGACCTCCAACAGCCACAACCATCTTTCTTTGTGCTAGGTATGACTCTAACCAGTGGAGCGTTTTCCCCCCCGATTCCCATTGACTCCAGTTTTGCTTGGGCTCCTTGATACCACACTCTGTCAAGGAGAAATTTCAGAGTATTCAGAATAAGTACATTCCTACTATAAAGAAAAATTCTAAGGGGAGGACCCACCATCCGTGTTCAACTAAAGATGCTAAGGAAAGCATCAAACGTAAGGAAAAAGCATACAACTCCACAAAGATGAGTGGCAGGACAGACGATTGGACAGAATATAAAGAACGGCAGAGAATAACTAAAAGGTTAATCAGGAGAAAGAAACTTGAGTATGAGAGGAAGCTAGCTAGAAATGTAAAAACGGGTAGCAAGAGTTTCTACAGGTATTTAAAAAGGAAAAGAGTAAGTAAAGTGAGTGTTGGTCCTCTAGAAAGTGACAGTGGGGAGTTAAGAGTAGATAATAAGGAAATGGCAGAAGAAATAAACAAATCTTTTGCTTCTGTGTTCACTATAGAGGATACAAAAAACGTTACAGCAATAGCTGCAAATCAGGAAGTGAATGGGAGAAAGGAACTTGGTGAAATTGAAATCACTAGGGAAAAGGTACTGAGCAAGTTAATGGAGCTGCAGGCTGGCAAGTCCCCGGGTCCCGATGGACCACATATTACGGCATTAAAAGGCTAGTGAAGTAGTCGATGTGCTGGTGTTAATTTTCCAAAACAAAAACAAAAATACCTGGAAAAACAGGTTGACAGCATCTGCGGAGAGGAATACAAGTTAACGTTTCAAGTCATTCAGATTCTAGAAAGGTTCCATCAGATTGGAAATTAGCAAATATAATCCCTCTATTCAAGAAGGGAGGGAGGCAGAAACTAGGAAACCAAAAGCCAGTTAGCTTGAGATGTACCGTGGAGAAGCTATTGGAATCAATCATTAAGGAGGTTATAGCTGGGCATTTAGAAGAGCTCAAGGCAATAGGGAAGAGTCAGCATGGTTCTGTGAAAGGAAAATCATGTTTAGCCAATTTATTGGAGTTCTTTGCAGTGGATAAAGAGGAGCCTGTGAACGTACTGTACATGCATTTCCAAAAGGCATTTGATAATGTGCCACATCAAAGATTATTACGGTGTAGGGGGTAACATATTAGCATGAATAGAAGATTGGCTGGCTAGCAGAAAGCAGAGTGTGCACATAAATAGGTGTTTTTCTGATTGGCAGGATGTGACGAGTGGAGTGCCACAGGAGTCTGTACTGGGGCCTCAATCTTTTATGATTTACCTCAATGACTTAGATGAAAGGAGTGAAGACATGGTAGCTAAATTTGCAGATGACACAAAGATAGATAGGAAAGTATGTTGTGAAGAGGACGTGAGGAGGTTGCAGATGGCTATAGATAGGTTGAGTGAATGGGCAAAGATCTAGCAAATGGAGTTTAATGTGGGAAAATGTGATGTTGTTCACTTTGGCAGGAAGAACAATAAAGCAGAGTACTACTTAAGTGGAGAACGGCTGCATAATTCTGAGGTGTAGAAGGATCTAGGTGTTCTAGTACGAGTCACAAAAAAGTTAGTATGCTAATTACAGCAAGTAATTAAGAAGGCTAATGGAATGCTATCCTTTATTATGAGAGGGATTGAACATAAAAGTAAGGATGTTATACTTTAGTTATACAGGGCATTGGTGATACCACACCTCGAATACTAAGTACAGTTTTGGTCTCCTTATTTAAGGAAGCATAGAAATGCATTGGAGGCGCTTTACAAGATTGATACCTGGAATGAGTGTATTCTCTTAAGAGGAAAGGTTGGACAGACTGGGCTTGTTTCCACTGGAATTTAGAAGAGCGAGGGGTGATTTGATTGAAGTATACAAGATCCTGAAAGGCCTGGACAAGGGGAGCATACAAGCTCAACATGTTCCCTCTAGGGTGATAGGAAGGAGTAACAAGCCCAGAGAATCATGGATGACCAGAGATTTTCAGGATACAGTGAGGAGGAAAAGATAGGCTTTTAGCAGGTACAAGGAGAGCAAACCAGTGGAGGCATTAGTGGGATACAAAAAGTGCAGGGTGGAGCTTAAGAAAGCAATTAGGAGAGCAAAGAGGGGATATGAGAAAGCTCTGACTGGTAAAAGTAGGGAAAATCCCAAGATATTCTACAAGTATATCAATGAGAAGAGGATAACCAGGGAAAAGGTAGGGCCCATTAGGGACCAAGGGGACAATCTATGGGTGGAACCAGAGGACATCGGTAGAGTGTTGAACAAATACTTAACATCCATCTTCACCCAAGAGAATGAGGATGAAGGTATGGAACTCGGGGAGAGGCACTGCGAGGTTCTTGAGCAAATTGATATAGGGAGTGACAAGGTATTGGAGGTGTTGACAGGCTTAAAAGTGGACAAACCTCCAGGTCTGGATGATTTGTGTCCCAGACTACAGAGGGAGGCAAGGGAGGAGATCGCAGGGGTTCTGACCCAAATTTTAAATTCCTCTCTGGCCACGGGGGAGGTGCCAAAGGACTGGAGAACATCTAATGTGGTTCCGCTATTTAAGAAGTGTTGTAGAGATAAGCCAGGGAACTACAGACCAGTGAAGCTCACGTCAGTGGTAGGGAAACTATTGGAGAAATTTCTGAAGAAGAGAATCTATCTCCACTTGGAGAGTCATGGTTTGATTAGGGATAGTCAGCGTGGCTTTGTCAGAGGGAGGTTATGCCTAACAAATCTGACTGAATTTTTTGAGGAGGTGACCAGGTGTATAGATGAGGGTAGTGCAGTTGATGTTGTTTATATGGATTTCAGCAAAGCCTTTGACCAAGGTCCCACATGGGAGACTTATAAAGAAAGCAATTGCACATGGGATACAGGGTAATTTGATAAGGTGGATTCAAAATTGGCTTAGTTGTAGGAGACAGAGGGTGATGACAGAAGGCCGCCTTAGCGACTGGAAGCCAGTGTCCAGTGACATACCACAAGGATCTGTGCTGGGTCCACTATTATTTGTCATTTATATAAACGACATAGATGACTATGTGGTGGGTAGGATTAGTAAGTTTGCAGATGCCACAAAGATTGGCCTGCTAGTTAACAGTGAGGTTGAGTGTCTTGGGCTACAGGAAGATATAGAAATCAAATGGGCAGATAAGTGGCAGATGGAATTTAACCCTGAAAAGTGTGAAGTAATACACTTTGGAAGGAGTAATTTGATGAGGAAGTATTCAAATGAATGGCATGGCACTAGGAAATTCTGAGGAACAAAGGGACCTTGGCGTGTGTGTCCATAGATCTCTGAAGGCGGAGGGGCACGTTAGTGGGGTGTTATGGGACACTTGCCTTTATCAATCGAGGCATAGATGACAAAAGTAGGGAGGTCATGTTGGAGTTGTATAGAACCTTGGTGAGGCCAGAGCTGGAGTACTGTGTGCAGTTCTGGTCATCACATTCTAGGAAGGATGTGATTGCATTGGAGAGGGTGCAAAGGAGATTCACCAGGATGTTGCCTGGGATGAAACATTTAAGATATAAAGAGAGGTTGGATAGACTTGGGTTGTTCTTGTTGGAGCAGAGAAGACTGAGAGGCGACCTGATCAAGTTGTACAAGATTATGAGGGGCATGGACAGGGTGGATAGGGAACAGCTGCTCCTCTTAGTTGAAAGGTCAGTCATGAAGTGACACAAGTTCAAGGTGAGGGGCAGGAAGTTTAGGGGGAATGTGAGGAAAAGCTTTTTTACCTAGAGGGTGCTGACGGTCTGGAATGCGCTGCCGGGTAGGGTGGGAGAGGTGGGTTGCCTCACGTCCTTTAAAAAGTACCTGGGTGAGCACTTGGCATGTCATAACATTCAAGGCTATGGGCCAAGTGCTGGTAAATGGGATTAGGTAGGTAGGTCAGGTGTTTCTGACGTTCGGTGCAGACTCAATGGGCCAAAGGGCCTCTTCTGCACTATGTGATTCTGTGACAAGGTAGACATGGAAAAGATGTTTCCTCTTGCGGGTGAGTCCAGAACTAGGGGGCACTGTTTTAAAATTAGGGGATGCCCTTTTAGGACAGACTAGGAGAATTTTTTTCTCTCAGAGGGTTATGCGACTTTGGAATTCCCTGCCTCGGAAGGTGGTGGAGGCGGGGTCATTGAATATTTTTAAGGCAGTGGTTGGTAGATTCCTGTTAGGCAAGGGAGTCAAAGGTTATTGGGGTTAGATGGGAACGTGGAAATTGAAACACAAGAAGATCAGATGGATCAGATTGGATGGCGGAGCAGGCTCAAAGGTCTACTCTTGTGCCTATTTCTTATGTCTTTATGTTCTTAAAAGTACTTCACTGGCGTAAAGAGCTTGGGATATCCTGAGGCCATGCAACATGCTTTATAAATACAAGTTCAGTCTTTCTTTACAGACCTAATTGGAGTGACCCTGAGCAGTATTTCCATGATAGTATTGTCCTTATGTTAATTAGAACAGGCTCCTGGGGCTTAATGGCCTTCTCTGGTTCCCACGTAATTGCCACGTTTGTCCTTTTCCATGTATTACATTCAGGATCAGTGATAGAGCTTGATAGCTTTACTCAATCGAACACTGCTCATAAAGTTGCAACTCACAGGCGTTCTACATGACCTTTGCGGAGTTGGTATGTATAAGCCCCAGAAATGTATGTAGTCACCATATTTAGATTTTGCATCTGAATCTCTACCAGAATTGTGGTCTGTCTGACGATCTCATGCAATGCAGGAGTTGTCCTCTAAATAGGCGCAGTTGTAGATGGCCAGAGGAAGTTGAATGCTGAAAGTATGTGTATGCCTTGAAATTTGCTGGGAAGATTTTATTTTTGTTGTATAGAACTACAGAGAACTTTAAGACACAGAAACCGGCCATTTGGTCCAATATGCTGGCATTTCTGCTCCACATATCACCTAATCTCATCAGCATATCCTCTATTCCTTTCTCCCTCGTGCTTATCTAGCTTTCCCTTAAATGCGTCTATGCTATTTGCCTTAACCACACCTTGTGATAGCGAGTTCTCATCATCCTCTGGATAGAGGAGTTTCTTCTCAATTCCTTATTGGATTTATTGGTGACAATCTTTTATTTATGGCCCATGGATCTGATCTCCCTCACATGGAGACATCTTCTCTATGCTCAACCTAACAAACCCTCTCATAATCTTAAACACCCCTATTTGGTTCCTCTTCAGTCTTCTCTGTTCTAACCATCTTCAGCTGCTTCATCAATGAACTTCCTTCTATCATATCCCCCACTATCAACATCCTGGGAGTTACCATTGACCAGAAGCTGAACTTGACTAGCCATATTAATACTATGGCTACAAGAGCAGGTCAGAGGCTAGGAATCCTGCGGTGAGTAACTCGCCTCCTGATTCCTCAAAGCCTGTCCATCATCTGCAAGGCACAGGTCAGAGGCTCCAACAACACTCAAGAAGGTTGACACCATCCAGGAAAAAGCAGCCCACTTGATTGGCACCACATCCACAAACATTCACTCCCTCTATCACCAACGAACAGTGGCAGCAGTGTGTACCATCTACAAGATGCACTGCAGGAACTCACCAAGGCTCCTTCGAAACCCACAACAATTACCATCTAGAAGGACAAGGGCAGCAGGCACATGGGAACACCACCACCTGGATGTTCCCCTCCAAGCCACTCACCATTCTGACTTGGAAATATATTGCCGTTCCTTCACTGTTGCTGGGTCAAAATCCTGGAACTCCCTCCCTAACAGCACTGTGGGTGTACCTACACCATATGGACTGCAGCAGTTCAAGAAGGCAGCTCACCACCACCTTCTCAAGGGCAATTAGGCATCGGCAATAAATGCTGGCCTAGCCAGCAATGCCCATATCCTGTGAAAGAATGAAAAAAGGAAATGAAGAAAGGAACCTCAGCCTGTTCAACCTTTTCTGATAGGTATAACCTCTCAGCCTGGTATCATTCCAAATAAGTCTTTTTGGCGCCTTCTCCAGTGTCTCTCTATCCTTTTTACAATGTAAAGACCATAACTGCGTACTGCACTCCAAGTGTGACCCAACCAAAGTTGATGCTAATGTTTATGCTCCACATGGGCTTTCTCCCTTCCTAATTCATCTAACCGTATCAGCATGCCTTTCTATTCCTTTCCCCCTCAAGTGTATCTAGCTTTCCCTTTAATGCATGTATTATTTACCTCAACTACTTGTAGTAGCAAGTTCCATGTTCTCACTACTCTCTGGATAAAGAGCTGTGTTGCTGCATTTGTCTTCGTGGATTTGCATGGGTTTGCAATCTGCAGACTGGGCTGCCTTAGTTTCACAAATAGGTCATGAATTGAAAACTGGCACTTCAGAGAATGTTTCATGTATGTGTGGTTATGAACCCGTGACTATTCAAGGGCAAGTACAGTGTCCACTTAAACAGAAACAGGATGTGAACATTAGTGCAAAGCATCACTGCAAAGTTTGAACATAGCACCTGCGACATTTCAACCTCTGCATTCAGGGCTGCATGGCTTGACAGAGCATCAAGACTGACCCTGCGATTTGTGTGGTTTCTTGCCTCTGACACTGTTCAAGATCAAATGTCAATTGCAGTTGAGCAGGTCCCTGTACAGGCTATATGTTACTAACATCCTGACCCCACACAGTTTTAATTTAACCCAAGTGTTTAACATTTCCAGACGATTCCGCTAGGGGTAAATTTTTTTATAATCCATTCTTGGAATATGGGAGTTTCTAATTATTCTTGAGAAAGTGGTGGTGAGCCATTTACCTGAGAACTGCATGCTTTGCTAAGCCAATTTCAGAGACATGCCCATTGCTTTGTTCTGAAGTTGCACATAGGTAAGAATGATAGATATTCTCTAAAGGATATTAGTAAATGAGGTGGGTTTTTACAATAGTTCATTTTTATAGGGCAACCTTTCTTGATACTAGCCTTCTATTCCAGATTTATTTAACTGCAGCCTTGGTGGGAGTTGAACGCGTAGACCCAGACCTCTGGATTACTAGTTCAGTAACATAACCACTATGATATTGCTTCTGATGGGAGCTGGTGAACACACTAGTTCTTTTCCCCCTCACATTAAAAAGTACTTTTTTCTAATTATCAATTGTCTTCCCTTTTTATCTTCCTTCCAAACTTCTGTCTAAATCACTTTATAGCCTGCCACAGTCTTAAGGAGTTTAAAGAGTTGAATGTAATTTCTGGTGAGCATGAGTCAACTGCATAAAACAGACCTAAAGTCAATACTTAATGGCTATTAAATTGGCATTATCACTCAAGGTAACTGTTGTATGACTGCTGTGTGAAATGGACAAACATCATATTGGCCTTGTAAGGGGATGTCCTTCTAGGGTTGGATCTCAGTTGTATGGTTGGGACAGGGTAAGAGGAGGGTTAATGCTGCATGTGCTGTGCTGACGGGGAAATTCTTGATGCTGAAATGGTCTGTATGTAATACATGCCTATAGTGTAAAAGCAACAACTTGTACTTACATAGCTACTTAAATGTAGTTAAACATACCACAGTGCTTCACAGGAGCTTTATCAAACAAAATTTGACATCAAGCCAGATAAAGGGATATTAAGCCAGATGATAAAATGCTTGATCAAAGAGGGTAGGTTTTAAGGAGTGTCTTAAAGAAAGAAAGTGAAAGAGAGAGACGGGAGAGGTTAGGGAGGAAATTCTACAGCCTAGGATCTACGCAGCACCATTGGCGGCTGTGCCTTCAGCTCCAGTTAAAACCAAGGTGCTGAAGGCACCAGAATTGGAGGAGCAAAAGCATATACTCATGTGCAACATTTTGCATAACACAGTATATCTGTAGAATAGTTTTAACACACTAACTACACCACAGTCAGCCTTGTGATCTAATAATTGTTAGATTTATGAGCAGCTTCACGCTATCCTTTGTCAATGTTCCCACTCAAATATAAGAAACTATTGATAAGATACTACATCAATGAATGCAGGGCTGAACTATATCTATAAATCATCAAGTCAGATTTTATGCAAAATCAAGCGGCGCCATCTTCAACTCTGGCCATTGGATAGGGCTGTTAACATCAGTGGGATGTATTGCTGGGGACCTCATGACCTCCCACCCCAACCATAAACCCCCTCCCCTGCCCAATCAAGCACTGCTCCCTCCACCACCCTCTCCCCCATCTCATCTGCAAGATAATTGTAATGGAACAACTGAAAGTGTTCCAAGAAAATGAAATTAATGCTGGAATATATTTCTCTCCCAGGTTTTGCTTGCAGTAAAGTCCAGGGAATTACCTCGAATCCCTGGAGATTGTTGAACAGGCTTGGTGTGTTGGTAACCCAGAAAGTCAGCTTAGAAAAAATCAAATGCTATTGGAGGGCTGATTTTTTTTACAATTCAGGCTCAAGGTCTGGACATGGCTGGCAAAGTCAGCATTTATTATCCATCCCTAATTGTCCTGACCACTGTGTGGCTTGCTCAGCCACTTCAGGGAGCACTAATGAGTCACCACATTTAATGTGGGCACTGGAGCCATATAGCAACAGTGACTATGCGATGTGTAACTCACCTCCTGACTCCCCAAAGCCTGTCCACCATCTACAAGGCATAATTCAGGAGTATGAAGGAGTGTGGGGTCTCCCCACCTGCCTGGATGAGTGCAGCTCCCACAACACTCAAGAAGCTTGACACTGTCCAGGAAAAAGCAGCCCGATTGATTGGCACCACACCCAAAAACATTCACTCCCTCCACCACTGATGCACAGTAGCAGCAGTGTGTACCATCTACAAGATGCAATGCAGGAATTCACCAAGGCTCCTTCGACAACACCTTCCAAACCCATGCCCACTACCATCTAGGAGGACGAGGGCAGCAAAAAGATGGGGACACCACCTCCAAGGTTTCCCTCCAAGTCACTCACCATCCTGACTTGGAAATATATCGCCATTCCTTCAATGTCACTGGGTCAAAATTCTGGAACTCCCTTCCTAACAGCACTGTGGGTGTACCTACACCTCATGGACTGCAGTGGTTCAAGAAGGCAGCTCACCACCGCCTTCTCAAGGGGATGGGCAATAACTCCTGGCCTAGCCAGTGAAGCCCATGTCCCATGAATGAATAAAAAAAAAACAATGTCTGCCACTGCTTCTCTATTGAGCTATCCTCTAACCTTGTTCACTTCAGCAGTCTCAGCTTTCATCCCCACATAAGTTGCCCTTTACTTCAGTGCTGTCATGTAGGAGAACATTTTTTATATTCTTTCATGGGATGTGGGCATCACTGGCAAGGCCAGCATTAGTTGCCCATCCCTAATTGCCCTGGAACTGTGGGCAGTTAAGAGTCAACCACATTGCTGTGAGCCTGCAGTCACAGGTAGGCCAGGCCAGGTAAGGATGTCAGGTTTCCTTCCCTGAACCCATGTGCCCTGAGCATTAAGATATAAGCAAAATACTGCAGATGCTGGAAATCTGAAATAAAAACAGAAAATGCTGGGGAAACTCAGCAGGTCTGATAGCATCTGTGGAGTTCTGGTCACCACAATATAGGAAGGATGTGATCGCACTGGAGGAGGTGCAGAGGAGATTTACCAGGATGTTGCCTGGGATTAAACATTTAAGTTATGAAGAGAGGTTGGATAGACTTGATTGTTTTTGTTGGAGCAGAGAAAACTGAGGGGCCACCTGATCGAGGCGTACAAGACTATGAGGGGCGTGGGCAGGGTGGATAGGGAGCAGCTGTTCCCCTTAGTTGAAGGGTCAGTCACGAGGGGACACAAGTGCAAAGTGAGGGGCAGGAGGTTTAGTGGGGTATGTGAGGAAAAACTTTTTTACCCAGAGGGTGGTGACGGTCTGGAATGCGCTGCCTGGGAGGGTGGTGGAGGCGGGTTGCCTCACATCCTCTAAAAAGTACCTGGATGAGCACTTGACACGTCATAACATTCATAACATTCAAGGCTGTGGGCCAAGTGATGGTAAATGGGATCAGGTAGGCAGGTCAGGTGTTTCTCACGTGTCGGTGCAGACTCGATGGGCTCAAGGGCCTCTTCTGCACTGTGAGATTCTGTGATTCTGTGAGAGAGAAACAGAGTTAACGTTTCGAGTCCACATGACCATCTGAAGAAGGGTCATACGGACTCAAAACATTAACACTGTTTCTCTCTCCACTGATGCTGCTAGACCTGCTGAGTTTTTCCAGCATTTTCTGTTTTTATTGCCCTGAGCATTAGCCTGGCCTTTGGATTGCTGGTCTTGTGACATTACAACCCCACCACCATCTCCCCAATATAATATTGCTGTGGGTCTGGAGAAGATTTATAATGAAGAGCTGGTTGGGATGGGTGTGGGGGCAATGGATTTGGATCCCTTGAAATTCAGCCGCTTCGAATCTAGCCTCTTAAAAGTACAAAAACAACTTACTGACCAGTAGGTAAGCTAAAAAGCGCCTTTCTCTGTCACAATGCAAGTGTCTCTCAGACAGCTAGTCAGCATTAATTAGCGTTAGGGAAAAGACCATCAGCTGAGGAGCTCTCCAAAGGCTTGACTACTTTGTAAAATTTCTCTGGCCCAGTGACAATTGGAGTAGACTTTATAAAGGAACTATGCCTCCCTGTTAGTCTGTTCTTAAAGAGTACAAGATAGCACAGTGAGACAGTTGTCCTTAAATAAATAAAGACCAGCTTCCCACCAATGGCTCAGCTACTTCAACTGGCAAATATCTGAACCCTATAGCCTAGGTTTTGTCCCCCAGTTAGCTTGTTTGAGTCAAGGTGTCAGTAGCAGCATGGCAACCCAATCAACCTGCTCCTGATCACTATCCAGCTAAAACTGATTGAGAGTTGAGAAGAGATATGATGACTCTCATGGTGAAATTGCTTGCCAGTTATATAGGGAAGAATTTTTGACTTTAAGCTTCAGGGAGGAAACTGGACACAATTTTACATGGTTATGAAACCCTGCAGACTCCATGTTCCAAAATTCCAATATGAGCTTCCAACATCCATGCTCACATGTGATGACTGGCAACTTGTGCATTGCATAAGGCTGCCTAGTGCCCATGATACCGGATACCCCTTGCACAAGTCTACGCTTTCAGGAAAGTGGAACAGTGGTGGGGAGGTGGAGAGATGGAACAGAGAAAGAAGCTGGTGTAGGTGATGTCACTGTACATACAATGGAAGGCTTGAAATTCTCAGAGTACAGTACTACAGACATAGTGAGCTAAGACTACAGGATCCCAGTGTTGGAGTTCTAGCGTAACATACCAAGGGGGTACAAGAGCTGGCAGATGGGAGGCTTCAGCTGTTGAGCGGGGGGGGGGTGGTAGCTTTAGTTCTTGGTATTAGTCACTGTAGCAGGAAGCTAAATTAGTAGCATAATTTACTCTTGCACATTCATTGATTTGACTATTCAAGATATAGAAACATAATGCTCAACACAAGCACCAATACTGAATGGAAACATCCTATACAAGATCCTGCTGACCAGAGAGTCAGAAATGGGTATTATAATTAGCAAATGAATTTCAGCACAGATAAATATGAGGTGTTACATTTTAATGACAAAAATAAGGAGACCATACAATGTTTGGAAAGTAAGAATCGAAATGGGGTAAAGGAACAAAATGTTCTGAAAGTACAAATATACAAAATTACTGAAACTTGCAACACAGTTCAATAAAGTCATATCACAAGCAAACCAAGCAGTAGGATTTATTTCTAGAGGGTTAGGTTTGAAAAACAGAGATGTATGTTATGCTGAATTTGTATTGAGCCCTGGTTAGACCACACTTGGAGTACTGTGTATAGTTCTGGTCACTATATTTTGAGAAGGAAGTAGATGCACAGGTGATGGTGCAAAAAAAGGTTTCTAAGAATGATACCAGAACTGTGAGGTTATACATATTGGCAAAGGATCAACAAGCTAGTCTCTTCTCTAGAAAAGAGAAAGCTGAAAGCTTACCTAATAGATGCTTCTTAAATTACGAAAGGTTTTGATAGAGGAGACACATCTGAGTGTTTCCACTTGTAGGGAAGACCAAAACTAGAGATCATCAATATAAGATAGTAACTAAGAAATCAAATAGGGAATTTGGAAGAAACTTCTTTACCAGGAGAGTGGCGAGAATGTGGATCTCGCTACCACAGACCGTAATTTAGTTGAATAGCATTAATTAATTTAAGCAGAAGCTAGATAAGTATACAAGGGGAGAAGGGTTGGAACCTCCAGTGGTGTTGTAATATGAGATTTTAGGGTCACGAACTCTGAGGCAGCAATGAAAATTTAGGGGGTATGAGAGGTGGCAGACGGGAGGCTTCAGCTGTTGAGCAGGGTGTTGCTTTAGTTCTTGGTGCTTGGTAGCAGGAAGCTAAACTAGCTAGTGATTCATCAGAAGGCCTATAAAAGAGACAGGCTTTTCAAACTGCACAATCAGTAAGGGCCGCGTGAGGAGATAGGTGATTACGCTTGATGAGATAGAGACTACGTGAGTAACGAATTAAGTTCACATGGGAATTCGGTGCTCAAGGGAAAGAGGTGTAGTATACATAGGAATTATTCTAGGTTAATTCAGGAAGTAATTAAATTAAGCTAACTAAACAAAATAAGAGAGCCCATAAAGCAGCAGGAGTTCTGAGAAAGAGCCTATAAAACAGCAGACAGAGAGAGAGAGCCAGGAGTTTACAGATAAAATCTATAAGTGACATCACAGGAGTCCTGTAAGTTGATTGATTGGTAAAAATAGGCCTTTCCAGACTTGGCTCAGAGGAGATGATTGATGAGTGACAGATGTTATTATATTATACCATACTGTAGTAAACACTTTATATAAGGTTTAAGGTATGTCAGTGTACGTTGGAATGTGCACCCTGCAGGATGTGGCAAAGTGCCCTCAATGACTACATCTGCAGGTAATGTCACCAGCAGCAGAAACTTGAGCCTCAGGTTGCGGAACTCAAGTGGCGGCTAGAGTCACTGTGGTGCATCCGAAAGGCTAAGGATATCACATTTAGAGAGGTGGCCACACCGCAGCTAAGAAGTACACAGGCACAGAGGGAATGGGTGACCGCCAGAGTATCTAAGAGAAACAGGCAGGTAGTGCAGGAATCCCGTGAGGCTATCTCGCTCTGTAACCGTTTTTCCATTTTGGATACTGGTGAGCAAGATGGTTCCTCAGAGGACTGTAGCAAAAGCCAAGTTTGTGGCACTACAGGTGGCTCAGCTGCACAAGAGATGTGTAGGAAGAGTGGAAATACTATACTGGTAAGGGATTCCTTAGTTAAGGGAGCAGACAGGCATTTCTGCAGCTGTAGATGTGACTTGAGGATGGTTTGTTGCCTTCCCGGTGCCAGGGTCAAGGATATCACAGAGCAGCTGCAGGGCATTCTTTTGTGGGGAGGGTGAACAGCCAATGGGACCAATGACATAGGTAGGACAAAGGATGGGGTGTTGAGAGAAGATTCTAGAGAATTAGGAAGAGAATTAAAAAGCAGGACCTCAAGAGCAGTAATCTTAGAATTATTCCCATGTGCTAGTGAATGTAATAGGAAAGTTGAGCAGCTCAACACCTAGCTGGAGAAATGGAGTAGGAGGGAGAGCTTTAGATTTCTGAGGCATTGGGATCGGTTCTGGGGCAGGTGGGACCTGGACAAGAAGGACAGGTTACACTTTAAGAGGATGAGGCTAATTTCCTTGCAGGGAGGTTTAGTCATGTTGTTGAGGAGGGTTTCAACTAGATTGGCAGGAGGATGGGAGCCTGAGGGGAAATTCAGAGTGCAAAGGAGAAAAACTGGCAGGGGGAAGTAGTGAAGTATCAACAGATAAAGAAGATATCTCAGACAGTAATATCAAGGGAGATAGAATACTTGTTTGATAGAGTTTGATAGAATTAGAGTACGCAATACTAAGTCATTAGATGGGGTCAGAATAATGGGGAAAGTAAAAGAAAAACCTAAATCAGGGTTAATGTGCATGTATGTGAACACATGGAGTGTGGTTAATAAGATTGGTGAACTGCAGACACAGGTTGACAAATGGAATTATGATATTATTGTGATAACAGAAATCTGGCTTGAAGGAAGGCAGGACTGGGCATTAGATATTCCTGGGTACAAGGAGTATAGGAAGGACAGGGAAGGAAGAAAAGAGGCGGGGGGTGGGGTGGGGGAGTGGCAATATTGATTAAAGATGGCATTACAGTACTGGAGAGAGAATATGTTCCAGAGGGGTCAAGGACGGAATCTCTCTGGCTAGAGATAAGGAACAAAAAAGATGTAATAACATTGATTGGTGTAGTATATAGACCACCAACTTGTGGAATGGATGTGGAGAAACAAATTTGCAAAGAAATTACGGAGTGGTGCAAGAAGTATAC
Source organism: Carcharodon carcharias (assembly GCF_017639515.1). Taxonomy (NCBI): domain Eukaryota; kingdom Metazoa; phylum Chordata; class Chondrichthyes; order Lamniformes; family Lamnidae; genus Carcharodon; species Carcharodon carcharias. The sequence goes on from NC_054470.1 coordinate 189,920,240, forward strand.
AGTAATCATAATGAGGCACTTCAAAGATCCAACTATAGGCTGGGATAGGAATAGTATAAAGGGACAATAGGGAAGAGAGTTCCTGGAATGTGTTCAAGGTAATTTTCTGCAGCAGTAAGTTTGCAGTCCAATGACAGGACATGCAGCTTCGGACCTGGTTCTGGGGAATGGGTTGGCCCAAGTAAATCAAATGTCAGTGGGAGAGACTCCAGGGGACAGAGACCATTGTGGTTTAGGTTAATCATGGAAAAGAACATGGAATAATCCAGAGTAGGTTTAATTAATTGGGGGAAAACCAACTTCGATGGGATCAGAATGCATCTGAGTTGAGTGAGTTGGAATCAAATATTGGTAGAAAAGGAAGTGGCTGAGCAATGGGCTACCTTCAAAGAAAACATATCGCAGGCAATGTCAAGGTATACTCCCTTAAAGGGGAAAGGTAGGACAAATAAATTCAGAGTGCCCTGGATGACGAGAGAGATAAAGGTAAAGATGAAAAGGAAGAAGTGCATGTATGACAGGTAGAAAATACAATGGAGAATCAGGCTGAATATAGAAGGGCCAGAGAGGAAATGAAGAAACTAATAAGAAAAGCAAGGAGAGAGGATGAAAAGAGGCTGGCAGTGAACATAAAAGGGAATCCCAAGGTCTTCTATAAGGATGTAAATAATAAAAGAGTGGTAAGAGTAGAGCCGATTAGGGATAGAAAAGGGGACTTGCATGTGGAGGCTGGAGAAATGGCGGAGGTGTTGAATGAGTACTTTGCATCTGTCTTTACAAAGGAAGAACTTGCTACCTAGGCCAAGGTGAGAGAGGACTGGTATACAATCGAGAGGAAGGAGGTATTGGAAAGGCTATCTTTTCTTAAAACAGATAAGGCTGTTAGGGAGCTTGAGGAGTTTACAGGACCAGAGGAGATGCATCCAAGGATACTGAGGGAAGTGAGAGTGAAAACTGCAGAAGCATAAGTGATAATTTTCCAGTCGTCTTGAGACACAGGGGAGGTGCCAGAGGACTGGGGAATTGTGAAAGTTACACCTTTGTTCAAAAAGGGATGCAAGGATAAAGCTGGCAACTACAGATCAGTCAGTTTGACCACAGTGGTAGGAAAACCTCTGGAAACTATAGTGTGGGATAAAATCAATAGTGACTTAGATAAATGCAGGATAATTAAGGAAAGCCAGCATGGATTCATTAAGGGAAAATCATGTTTGACTAACTTGCTGAAGTGTTTTGAGGAGTTTACAGAGAAGATTGATAAGGGAAATTCGGTTGATGTGCTGCATGTGGATATTCAAAAGGCATTTTATACAGTGCCACACAACATACCTATGAGCAAAAATTCTAGGTCATGGAATGAAAGGGAAAGTAGGCACTTGGATTAGAAATTGGCTTAGTGACAGGAAACAGAGAGGATAAATGGTTGTTTTTCAGATTGGAGGAAGGTTAGTAGTGGAGTTCCCCAGGGGTCAGTGTTGGGACCCTTGCTCTCCCTGATATATATTAATGACCTTGACTGTGATGTGCAGGGAACGATTTCAAAATTTGCAGATGATATGAAGATTGAAAATGTTGTCAGCTGTGATGAGGATAGTCTTGAACTTTAAAAGGGCATAGAGATGTTGGTGGATTGGGCAGAAAAGTGGCAGATGAAGTTCAATGCAGAGAATTATGAGGTGATTCATTTTGGCAGGAAAAATATGGTGAGACAGTTTAAAATAAAGGGAGAGCCTCTAAAGGAGGTGCAGGAACAGAGGGACCTTGGTGTGTACCTACATAGGTTATTGAAGATGGCAGGGCATGTTGAGAGAGCAGTTAATAAAGCATATAGTATCTTAGGCTTTATTAATAAGGGCATTGAGTACAAGAGTAAGGAGATCATGTTGAACTTGAATAAGACACTAGGTTAGGCCTCATCTCGAGTACTGGGCGCCATACTTGAGGAAGGATGTGAAGGCTTTGGAGAGAGTACAGAGAATATTCACAAGAATGATTCCAGGGATTAAGAACTGTAGCTATGAGGATAGATTGAGGAGGTTTGGACTCTTTTCCCTGGAGATAGGAAGGCTGAGAGGAGACATGATAGAGGTATTCAAGATCCTGAGGGGTATGGACAGGGTAAATAGTGAGAAATTGTTGCCATTCAATAGAACATCAAGAATTAGAGGGCACAGATTCAAAACAATTGGCAAAAGGAGTAAATGTAATGTGAGGAAAAAATTTTTCACCAAGACGGTGGTTGGTGTCTGGAACAAGCTTCCTGGAAGGATGGTGGAGGCAGGTTTGATTGAGCTCTTCAAAAGGGAATTGGGCTGCTACTTGAAAAGAAAGAATGTGCAAGGCTATGGGGATAAGGCACAGGAGTGGGACTAGGTGGAATGCTCTTTCAGAGAGCTAGTGCAGATTTGATGGGCCAAATGCCCGCCTTCTGCACTGTAAAGATACTGTGATACATTCTTTTGGGGTAGGGTGAACAGCCAAAGATTGTGGTCTACATTGGAATCAATGATATAGGCAAGAAAAGGGATGAGGTCCTGAAAGCAGATTGTAAGGAGTTAGGAAGGGAATTAAAAGTCAGGACCTCAAGGGCAGTAACCAGTGCCACGTGCTGGTGGGTATAAGAACAGGAAGATTGCACAGTTCAACATGTGGCTGGAGAAGTGGACTTGGAGGGAGGATTTTAGATTCCTGAGGCAATGGGACCAGTTCTGGGTCAGGTGGGACCTGTACAAGAAGGACGAGTTACACCTTAAAAGGACTGGGACTATAGTCCTCACAGGGAGGTTTGTGAGTGCTATCAGCGATGGTTTAAAATAGATTGGCACGGGGATCGGAACCTGAGGGGAAATTCAGAGTGGAGAAGAGTGGAACTGGCAATGGGAAGTATTGAAGTATTAACTGATAAGGAGGGTATATCAGAGAGTAGTATCAAGGTAGATAGAATACTTGGAGAGTTTGATAGAGTTAGAGTAGATAATAGGAAGTCATCATTTTTTTTTATTCGTTCATGGGATGTGGGCATCACTGGCTAAGCCAGCATTTATTGCCCATCCCTAATTGCCCTTGTTCAGAGGGCATTAAAGAGTCAGTCACATTGCTGTGGGTCTGGAGTCACATGCAGGTCAGAGCAGGTAAGGACATTCCCTAAAGGACATTAGTGAACCAGATGGGTTTTTACGACAATCAACAATGATTTCTTGGTCATCATCAGACTTTTAATTCCAGATTTTCATTGAAATCAAATTTCACCATCTGCCATGGTGGGGTTCAAACCCCAGAGCATTACTCTGGGTCTCTGGAATACCTCCTGCCCTCTTCATTGAACCAGTGGTGATCCTCTGGCTTGGTGGTAATGGTAGAGTGGGGGATATGCCCAGCCATGAAGTTACAGATTGTGGCTGAGTACAATTCTGCTACTGATGATGGCCCACAGCACCTCATGGATTCCCAGTCTTGAGTTGCTAGATCTATTTGAAATATTTCCCATTTAGCACAGTAGTAGTGCCACACAACACAATGGGGTGTATCCTCAATGTGAAGATGGGACTTCATCTCCACAAGGAGTGTGTAGTGGTCATTCTCCAACCGATACAGTCATGGACAGATATATCTGTGGAAGGCAAGTCAGGGAGGATGAGGTCAAGTATGTTCTTCCCTCTTGTTGGTTCCCTCACCAACTGCCGCAGACCCAGTCTAGCAGTTATGTCCTTAAGGACAAGGCCAGCTCGGTCTGCGGTGGTGCTACCAAGCCACTCTTGATGATGGACATTGAAATCCCCCCACCCAGAGGACATTCTGTACCCTTGCCACCTTCAGTGCTTCCTCCAAGTGGTGTTCAACATGGAGGAGTACTGATTCATCAGCTGAGGGAGGGACAGTACATGGTAATCTGCAGGTTTCTTATGAGACTTCGTGGGGGCTGGAGTCAATGTTGAGGACTCTCAGGAAAGTTCCTTCCTGACTGTATACCACTGTGCCGACACCTCTGCTGTGTCTGTCCTGCTGGTGGATAGGGACATATCCAGGGATGATTCCTTGAGTATAACTATGTCAGACTGTTGCTTGATTAGTCTGTGAGAAAGCTCTCCCAATTTTGGCACAAGCCCCCAGATGTTAGTGAGGAGGACTTTGCAGGGCTGAGTTTGCCATTGTTGTTTCCGGTGCCTCAGTCAATGCCAGTTGATCTGTATCATTTCATTCCTTTTTATTGGCTTGATAAAGCTGAGTGGGTTGTTAGGCCATTTCAGAGGTATTTAAGAGTCAACCACTGTGGATCGGAGTCACATGACAGAGACTGCCTTCCCTAAAGGACATCAGTGAACCAGATGGGTTTTTACAACAATCAACAATGGTTTCATGGTCATCATTAGACTTTTAATTCCAGATTTTTATTAGAATCAAATTCCACCATCTGCCATGGTGGGATCGAACCCGGGTCCCCAGAGCATTACCCTGGGTCTCTGGATTACCCATCCAGTGACCATACGACTACCCCATCGCCTCCCATCCCTGATTCCAACTGTAGCTTTGAGGATAGATTGGAGGGGTTGAGACTGTTTTCCTCAGAGTAAAGAAGGCTGGGAGGAGACTGTATAGATGTGGTCAAGATCCTGAGGGATATGGACAGGGTAAATAGTGAGAAACTGTCCCCACTCAAGAGAGCATCAAGAACTAGAGGGCATAGATTCAAAATAATTGACAAAAGGAATAAAGTGATGTGAAGAAAACTTTTTTCACTCAAAGGGTAGTTGGAGTCTGGAACGAACTTCCAGGGAGGATGGTGGAGGCAGGTTCGATCGAGGTATTCAATAGGGAATTGGATGGCTTCTGAAAAGAAAGAATGTGCAAGGTAATGGGGATAAGGCAGGGGAGTGGGACTAGGTAGAAAGCTCTTTCAGAGAGCCAGTGCGGATTCAATGGGCTGAATGGCCTCTTCCTGCACTGTAAAGATTCTGTCATTCTGTGATTGCCCAGGGGTGTGGGGGAAATATAAGTTGAGCTTGGGGGAGTTGAAGAAAAGGCATGCAACAGTATCCTGAATTATAAAGTAATAGGACTCTGGTTATGACTGTAATAGGAATCTCATTAATAATGTACTATTATTAATATGACTAATTATGTCCTTTAGGACTCGGCCAGCGCGGTCTGTGGTGGTGTTACTGAACCACTCTTGGTGATGGACATTGAATTACCCCCACCCAGAGTACATTCTGTGCCCTGGCCACTCTCAGTGCTTCCTCCAAGTGGTGTTCAACTTGGAGGAGCACTGATTCATCAGCTGAGAGTGGGGGGAGCAGTACATGGTAATCTGCAGGTTTCCTTGCTCATGTTTGTTATGAGACTTCGTGGGGGCCGGCGTCAATGTTGAGGACTCCCAGGGCAACTCCTTCCTGACTGTATACCACTATGCTAACACCTCTGCTGGTGGAACAGGACATAGCCATACTTACAGAATAATCCCTGGGTATGTCAGGCTGTTGCTTGACTAGTCTGTGAGACAGCTCTCCCAATTTTGGCACAAGCCTCTGTACTAATGTACCTGGTTATTAATTAGGACTCTGATTAAAGTAATAGGATTCACATTATTGATGCAATGGGTAATTAACTGATGAAAAAGTGTAGAATTTCTGACAGCTCCGAGGCCCCTTTAAATCCTTACAATTTTTTTTGGTGGGCATGGGCGTGACCTAATGGACTGCTCTCTGAGGCCCAATTGCTTCATACTTCCTCTTTTCTGCAATTTTCCTTTGCACTTTTTAGTTGTTGTTTCTTTCGGCCACTTGGAGGCACCACATCGATTGTAGAAAGCCTATTCCTTCAATAATCAGAATCCTATTGCAACGATAATGAAGATCCTATTACATCAATGCTCAGAGTTCTATTTCATTAATAATCAGAGTCCTATTACTTTAAGATTCAGGATACCAATACAGTAATAATCAGGATACTATTACATTAATAGTCTGGTGCCTGTTGCATCAACAATCGTACTATATTGCATAATAATTAGGATACTATGACATTAATTACATGGTTCCAATGCTTTAATAATCAGCTGCTTATTGCTTCAATATTCAGGAAATTGTTGAATCAATAATCAGGATGCTAATAGATTTACAATGAAAGTCCAAATACATTAATAATACTACACTTTTTCATCAATCAATGACCTATTACATAAATAATGTGAATCCTATTACTTTAATCAGTGTCCTATGACATTAATAACCAGGATCCTAGTACATTCATAATAAGAGTCCTTTTACTTTATAATTCAGGATACTGTTACATGCCTTTTCATCAACTCCCTCAACTCAATTCTTGTTCCCCCTACAGCCCCAGACAAGAACTAAAGCCTCCCCCAGTTAAATAGTTGAAGCCTCCCACATGCCTGGTCTCATACCCTCAAATTTTCACTTTTGGATCACACAAAGTCTGAGGTACTAAAATTAGAGAAAAAAATTAGGAAGCACTGGAATTGAGAGTTATGCTGGTAGAGGTAGATGAGAAAGTACAAGAGGAAGCTCATGTGAAATATAAATTATATGGACTGACTGGGCTGGATGGCTTTTGTCTGTGCTTTATATACTAATTCATTTTAAGATATGTGAACAGACAGGCATCAATAATAGCTCTCAATGTACTGTAGAAACTGCTTCTGTTGTCAAGTTGTGCCGAAGACTCCGATAACCTAATGGGTTTCTCTCAAGGTTTACATGAATCTTTTAAATGGTTTATAATGGAATATTATTTGGAATTGTCACTCACTCATCACTTCCCTGCCGACTGCATAATGTATAAACAGAGCAGGAGAAGGTAGAACGTCAGGTCAGATGGGATGTGTGCTGGCGCATTTGCAGGTGCTTGAATGCGCACACACACATCTGCACTTGTTCGTGTATACATCCGTGTGACCCAATCCAGTTGAATTTATTGATGCCCACTGACAAGGGCCACATTACAATTCAAGTCTCATGCCTGAATTCAGATCCCACTCCAATCACTTCAGCACAAAATTCAGGCTGACACTTCATTGCAGTACCAAGTGAGTACTGCACTATCAGGTGCTATCTTTTTGATGAGACATTACACCAACGTCTCATTTGCCCTTTCAGGGGAGCATAATAGATCCTATGGCCACAAGAACAAGGGAGGCGTCTCCCGATCTACTGACCAATATGTATCTGTCATCCATCATCTAAAATAGAGGATCTGGTCATTTAATTCATAGCTGTTTGTGGGAGCTTATTATGTGCAAATTGGCTGCCATCTTTCCTACATTACAATAGTGACTACACTTCAAAAATACTTAACTAGAGTTAAAAGGTTTTGAGACAATCTGAAAGGTATTGTATAAGTCTAAACTCTCTTTCTTTTAATACAAAAACAACTAATTCTTAATACCAGAGAGCTCTCCTGGGTCTATATCTTGGCAACAGTCGCCAATTTTGGGAGCAGAAAGTTGCAGAGGGGTGGGGAGAAGGGGAAAGCAGAAATTATTTTCTTAAGTTCTTAAACTGAACCATCCTGACCTCTACAAAAAGAACCCTGCAGCTTGAATGAACAAAGTGGCACACTGAGATGAATATGATCTGTACCTTCTGTGTCTATGAGGTGTCAAAGGGAAGCCACAGTCTTGCTTCTCTAGAACAGGCTATCTTTAGAACCAGCATTTCCTTTTTACTACAGTGGGAGCAGCATCACTGAGCAGCCGCTAATAGCGGAGGCTTTCAGAAGTGTCTGTGATATTTTGTTAATTTTGAAGCAGCAAAGCCAGTTCATCTCAGGGCATCAAAATTCCACTTGGGCCCAAACTCTACTTTACATCCAGCCACACCACTTGTCCAAAGCCACCTATCTATAGGACTTAATGTGCAAGACATGTGTCACATTGCCTCTAAGTTACACTGCCCAACATGAATGAACTCTGTACATGCATGTTGATACACACAACTAGTCAAGGCTGCCAAACCATGTAATATTTATAGAGTGGCAGAAGCAAGATCTTTCTCAATATTGTTTTTTTTAAATGTGTAACTTTAACCCTCCCTGCCCTGCAGAAACCAGGCAATTGGACAGCCTACTACCTCCAACCATACCATCCCTCTACAGTTGGTCACCCACGACATCCATTCTGGCAGTGTCTCACCTTCCCACAGCCAATTGGAATGTGAACATATTTTTAATTACCTGATTTGATGATTCTTGACTCTGCCAAACAGCCTTTTGATCCCATCTCCAAAATTTTAAAGACAAAATTCTATCAGTTCACCATCTATCATCCCAATATAACGAGAATGGGGTTGTTGACTAATTACAACAATCAATCTCCAGCTATTAGGTGCAGAAAATCCCCAGTGCTGGAGTGCTTTGGGAGCCATAGGTTCTAAGTCTGTTCTTCCCAAGTTATTTCCAGGTCCCTTCCCAATGCCACAAAATCTCGCGAGCATCCACATGTCCATATTCATTCTCGAACCAAATTCACAAGTTCTCAATGCACAATCCCCACAGAAGCTGTTTTATTGAGTTGCCTCACTCCACATCACAAATCACCAGGATAGCAGTAGTATTGACATGATAAAATACGCATCAATCAGCAGAAATGGACGCACTGGCCCCACCACCCGCCCACCTAGACCACAGTGGGGAAGTTCTGATACAGGTACTGTAGTTGCTGGGTACTGACCTGTTATAACCATTCAAGGAGAAAGCTCCCTGTGGATTGGCCGCAGTGCTGGATTTGAAGTAGTAAATGCAGCCCTTGTGAATGATAACAAATCGGAGTGGCCCTGAAATCATAAATAAAATCAGTTTTAGACAGGAAAGACAACTTTGGGGTGAAGTAAGGAAGCTAGGCGGCCTAGTGAATGGAGAAGACAAAAATCAATTTAGAAATCAGAGTAGGAATCAACAATAAACATTAATCCATCTACATATTTATTATGCATGGCGTGAAAGAGTGGTGGAGCAGATTCAAGAATAACTTTCAAAAGGGAATTAAATAAATATCTGAAAAGGAAAAACGTGCAGGACTGTGTGGAAAAATTAGTGGAGTATTTAATTATTTAGTGTGTTCATTGTCACAGAGCCAAGCAATGGCCTTGTCAGTAGCTAGATGGAGTTCTTTCAGCCCATGTTCAAGTTCAGTCAGCAAACACTTCTTGACAATGTAAGTCATTGTTTGGACGGCACCACAACTGCAGCCTGGATGGTCTTAGTGACCCCACTAGTGTTGGGTGGCTGCACAGAGGCCTTGGCCAGTCTGGAAACGGGTTCAAAGTGCCCACTGATCTGTGGGAGATCAAAGCCAGGTAGACGGGCAGTGGAGTCTATGATGAGAGAGTGGTTTCTGGTGGATATTTTCTCCTGCCACTCCCTTTTTCCATAGGTACTCAATGTTATGCCTTGGCATGTGGGTTTAACCATATGGGGTGACATGAAGGAAAATGTACTACTGGTAGGTTGAGGACGTGTTTAAATAAGGGCAGGCTTGGGTTGCAGTAGATCTTCTCCAATAGCTTGCCTGTTGCAATTACCCTCCTGATGTGGGGGACAAGGGGGAGAAAATGTTGCTCAGACTGGGAGCCAGGAGAAGCGAGTTTGTTGATAAGTACCTGTGACGATGCACATTGTTGAGTTGACAAATTTGGTGTGGGCAAAATTGTACCATACTGACATGCAGTATTCTGAATTTGAGTACGTGATGGCAAGAGCAGAGGTCTTTAGGGTCTTGGCCTGTGATCCCCATTAGGTACCAGCCAGTTTACTGAGGAGGTTATTATGGGTTTCAATTTTTTCTGCAGTAGGGGAGTGGGACTAATTGGATGGCTCTTTCAAAGAGGAGAGTGGGAGAGGAGGACACTGGGACAGGCACTTAGCAACAGCTAGAGGAGGGTGTGAGAAGAGGACTCCGAGCCAGGCAGCAACAGCTGGAGGAGGGTGTGAGAAGAGGACTCCGAGCCAGGCAGCAACAGCTAGAGGAGGGTGTGAGAAGAGGACTCCGAGCCAGGCAGTCAGCAGCACCTAGCATCAAATATCACAGGAGAAACATATTCATTGGTTGGTGAGAAACTGCTGTTTTGGAGTTGAGAAGTGGCTGAGAATTAGAAAAACGCATTATTTTTAAAAGAAGGGGCTATTTACATTTAAGTAAGAAACACTAGCAATAGGGAAGTAAAGTTAAGTCAAGGCCAGGTAAAATAAAGTTGCATAATGAAACCAAAGTAAAATAAAGTTATCGCAAGGGAAATAAATTGAAGCCATGGCAGAGCAGCTCAGCCACGTGAATTGCATGTCCTGGAATATTGTGGGAAGTTGTGAACACTACCAGTGTCCTAAATGACCAAATGGGCAGGAAGTGTCACCAGCCAAAGAACCTTGAGCTCTGGGTTCCAGAGCTCGAGCGGTGGCTGGAGTCACTGTGGCGCATCCGTGAGGCTGAAAGCTACGTGGAAAGCACGTTCAGAGAGGTAGTCATACCGCAGCTTAGGAACCTGGAGGCAGAAAGGGAATGGGTGACTACTAGGCAATCCAGGAAAATTAGGCACAGAGTGCAGGAGTCCCCTGGTGTCCCGCTCACCAATCGGTTTTCCACTGTGGATAGTTGTGAAAGCATTGGTTCCTCGGAGGAGTGCAGTCAGAGCCAAGTTTGCGGCACCACAAGCAGCAGTGCTGTACAGGAGGGGAAGAGTAGTAGTAATAGGGGATTCGTTAATTAGGGGATCAGACAGGCGTTTCTGTGGCCATAGGTGTAACTCCAGGATGGTATTTTGCCTCCCTGGTGCCAGGATCAAGGATGCCATGGACTGGCTGCAGGACATTCTTCTGGGGGAAGGTGATCAGCCAGAAGTCGTGGTCCACATTGGTACCAATGACTTAGGTAGGAAAGGGGATGAGGTCCTGAAAGGACCTTAGGGAGCTAGGAAGGAGATTGAAAAGCAGGACATCTAAAGCAGTAATCTCAGGATTACTTCCAGTCCCACATGCAAGCAAGTATAGAAATAGGAGAGTGGTAAGCCTGTGGAATTCATTACCACAGAAAGTAGTTGAGGCCAAAACATTGTATGTAAGGAGTTAGATATAGCTCTTGGAGTGAAAGGGATCAAAGAATATGGGGAGAAAGCAGGAGCAGGCTATTGAGTTAGATGATCAGCCATGATCATAATGAAAGGCGGAGCAGGCTCGAGGGTCGAATGGCCTACTCCTGCTCCTATTTTCCATGTTTCTATGAAAAGGTAGAGTCTATCAGAGAAATACATGGTAACTTGTGAGTTGATGTAGAAGATGTGGGCAGGGTTCTCAATAAGTATTTGTCTCTGTCTTTACTAAGAAGGGATGATGCAGGCTTTCTAGTTAGTTAAAGAGGAGGAGTGTAATTATTAGATGCAATAAGCATAGTGAGAGAGGAAGTCCTGAAGGTATGGCATTCTTCATGGTGGATAAATCACCAGGGCCGATGGAATGTACCCCACTACCCTGCGCGCGCACCCCCCCCCCCACCCCCACCACCACCCAAACAACCCCACATCTTTTGGGAAAGCTACTAGTATCTGCTGCTGACACTAAGGGAGACTGGCCATGTAGCGAGGGACTGCCAAGCCTGCCAGTACCAGTGGAACTGTGTTCTCCAGCCCTCAGGAGAGGAAGTGTAGGTAGGACTGGCAGATGTGGGTATTTTATCTTCCAAAAATAATTTACAATCAAACATCATTTGCACAGATAAGTGGAAAATAATTTTATTGAACCACGGACCCCTCCCGTCACATTATCTAACATTTGGCTGAGACATTGAACCGAGACTCCTGCCTTCCTGCCTGTCTTCTCTGCGGAATGTAATAGATCCCGTGACCACTATTACAAAGAAGAGCAGGAGGTTCTTCCCTTGTGCTGGCCAATATTTATCCCTCCCAGAAGGAAAAGACAGTTTGACCAGTACTCTAATTTTCCAGTTTTTACTGGTGTTCCATTTTAAGGTATACAAGACTAGTTCAGACTAGTATTTTTATTTCCTAGTTTTTACTGTTTTTTCCTTCTGGGTCAGCCATTGTATTTACTGAATTCTCTAAATATATTCCAGAACATGTACAAATGACAACAACTTAAATTTCTTAAAATACTTTCAGCATGATAAATCATCCCAAAAAGTTTCAGAGAGCTGGTGGGAAAAGTGTTGGGGGAGGTGTGTGAGGGTGGGGTGGAAGGGAGAGGCTAGAGGACGTAAAGGAGATTGGCATTGGAAGATCAAGAGGCTCTGTATCTGGAACCAGGGCAGAAGGTAAAGAAATTGATCTGATAAACACAAGACTGACAAAACTTACACTTCATGATCTTCCATTGGGAACCTCCTTTTTTATGAAGATAGCCAGACTGCGTAACTCCTCCCGGCATGGTCAGGAGGTTCTGAGCCCCGATTGCTCGCATTGGGACTGGCCAGTTCTCCTCTACTCCAGTGGCCATTGTGCTGCAACAAATTACCAAAAAATGCTGATTAGGTATTAAATTCACACTGTCCCAAACAGGACCAATTCATTAAAGTAAGCTATTACCTCAGTTACTTAACCAGGCTTGAGGGATTACTGGATTTTGGACTTCTGTTTACATACATTTTTATTGTCATTGTGAAAGCATAGAATGATAACATTTGGCCTATCCTATCTGTTTCAGCTCTCTGCAAGAACAACTTGCCTAGGTTCCACTTCCGCCTTCTCCCTGTAGCCCTAATATTTTTTTCTCTTCAGATAATTATCCAATTGTCTTTTGAAAGCCAGAATTGAATCTGCCTCCATTCCAGATCCTGATCACTCAGTGCGCAAAAATATTTTCCTTATTTCACCTTTGGTTCTTTTGCAAATCACCTTAAATCAATGCCCTCTGGTTCTCAAACCTACTGCCAATGGGAGCCATTTTTCCCTATTTACCCTGTCAGTCCTCTCATGATTTTGAACACTTCTTTCAAAATTCCTCTTAACCTTCTCTTTAAAAACAGCCCAAGCTTCTCCAATCTATCCACCTAACTGAAATTCCTCATTCCTGGAACCATTCTCGTGAATCTTTCCTGCATGCTCTAATGCCTTCACGTCCTTCCTAAAGTGTGATGCCCAGAAATGGACACAATACTGAGGCTAAACCAGTGTTATATAAAGGTCCACCATAACTTCCCTGCTTTTGTCGCTGGAACAAAATCCTGGGACTCCCTTCTGCTAACTGCTGTTAGGCACTTTGGCTATAGCTACACCAGATGGACTGCAGCGATTTAAGATGGCAGCTCGAAGTAACAAATACTGACCTTGCCAGCGACACCCACATCCCATGAAATAATAAAAAAGTATTCTATGCTTATATTTAGAATGCCAACATATGTCATGAAAAATGCTATAACACTTAGAGAGGTGGAGAGGTTAAGGAGGGAATTGCAGAGCTTCAGCCAAGACAGCTGAAGTTATGGCCACCAATAGCGGAGCGAAAGAAAATCGGGCATGTCCAAGCGATCAAAATTGGAGGAGGGCAAATATTTGAGGGTTGCAGGGCTGGAAGAGATTACAAAGTTGGGGAGGAACAAAACCATGGAAGGATTTGAACACCAGTATGAGAATTTTAAAATCGTGGCATTGCCAGACTGGGAAAAAATATAGATTAGCAAATACCCACTAACAGCTGAGGCACTGGGGGTATGTCAAAAAGAATTTTGACAGTTTAAACTTTCAGACTGACTTTTCATCAGAACAGACGGATGCAAGGGCTCTCACCTGAAATGCTAATTGTCTTTTCTCTTTTCAGCATCTAACTGGCCTGCTGCGTATTTGTCAGTTTTCACTTGCACGCTTTTGATGCTATGCTGTGACAAGTGGTGCTTGAAACAGTTTCTCAGTCAGATGCGCCTTCCTCCAATGTTGACATTGTCCCAATGCTGGCAAGAAAATGTTTCGAGATCTGCTGGTGACAATCAGCATTGCAATCTATTTCTGGAATTTCTTTTCGCCAAGTCTGCTTCCCATGCTTGTAATAGAGGGACTGGCAACATCACAATTTTTAAGATTTCTCCTTTTGGTTCTCAAATCCCTTGGGCTAGCCGGCTTTACCTCTGTCCGCTCCTCCAGATCTACAGCTCCCCGAGATCTCCAAGCTTGTACAGTTGGCCTGTTGTGTATTCCCGATTGTAGCGAACAGATCCCCCCCCCCACCCCACCCCCGCCAGGGTCGGAATTAAAACCGCGGTTCTCTTCGGATGAGACGGCGTAACTGTGCCATGCCTGGGGGGGTGGTGTGGGGATACGGCTGCTAGTCGGGGCTGTCCCCGTTGTTGTATCTGACCACTCTCCCGGGATGATGCTGCGCTAACGCGGGGGGACGGAATGGGACGACTTGGCTTGGCTGAAGCAGGGCTGACTCTCCGGGGCGGGGATGGGGGGTGGAATCCACTGGACCGGTTAGATGGTGCTCGACTGACTCCGGCTAAATTCAGTCCAAGTACCCTGCTGCTCGAGTGCAAGATCTAAATTAACATTGAAAAAAGTACGACTCTGTGATAGTTGACTAGTTTCAGGGATGGCGTAACCACGTCCAGCCCAGCGACAGGGAAAAGAAGAATCAGCCAAAGCTCTCAATCACTCCTCAATTCTTTAAGAAATATAACGAGGAGAAGATTGGACACAGGCATTGGCTTCACAGTTCATTTGAATCCTGATCCCAATGGTATTTTTCCTGGCAACATTGCCTCAGCGATGGGCTCGCTAGGTGCTAAACTTGCCCAGGACAAATCACAGTGCCAACAGTCAACAAGGAACCTGGAGGAATACTATTCAAAGGTCTCATCTCCTTCATAAAGATTCATGCTACTAGAAGCTGCCTGAATGCAAAACCTTGAAAGCAAGATGCAGGATACTTGTGGGGGGGAGAATCAAAATGGAGAACAGAAATCATCTGAAGTTCTTGAACTGAATGCTGAGTCCAGAAGTCTGTAAAGTGCCTAATCTGAATATGAGGTGCTGTTTCTCCAACTTGCATTGGGCTTCACTGAAACACAGTAGCAGGCTGTGGACAGAAATGTAAGCAGAAGAGCAAGATGGTGAATTGAAAGGTCATTGGAGTCATTGGAAGGCCGGGGGTCATGCTTGCGGACTGAGCAAAGGTGTTCCGCAAAGCGGTCACCCAGTCTGCTTTTGGACTTCAGTGAGAAAAATGGGAATTTGGAAGAGAATCATTGGCAATCCAAACAAAGATCGTGAATGAAGCAAGTGAAAATAAGTCCTCAAAAAGAGCGCGGGCCTTCTGTTAATTTCAACTGTTATACATGCATGACACATGGCGAAACCTTCATTTTATGCAGAGCAGGGCACTGATCTATGCTGAAGGGTTTAAGTAAATGTTCTCCAAATAAATGTTTGAACTGTATATTCAAAAAAAAATTAGCAGCCATAGCCTTCAGCTGCCTGGGCCTGACGTTCTGGAATTCGCTCCCTAAACACATTGGGTCCACAATTTTACCTGTAGACAATTGAAAACCAGCAGCAAGTAAGATGTGGAAATCTCATAAAAGGAGCAGGAGTTTTTCAACAAGCTACTTGCCCTTAACTGAACCTGCTCTCCTCAGGAATCTCTTTTTCAGCTGTTAACTGTTATTTAAAAATAAAATTCCCTCCAAAGGAGGGAACTATCCTCCTCCTCTCCTGCTTAGCCTGATTCTCACTGGCATTAAAAGCCACACCAGCGCAGATGGCCATTGCTACCACATTCCACTTGCAACCTTCTTCACAAACGAGCCTCCACGTTGATTGTTGGCACCACAAGGGACATCACAGCAGTGCCCCATCCAAGGCACTCTGGACCTCCACAGTCAACAGCTTTTGAGGAAACATTGCATCTCGAGCAGCACCAGCCGTTTCACTGAACTTCTTTTCAAATCCCTTCCAAATCTGCAGACACTTAGGAGTCCCGATTGTAGAAATCCTCCATTATTCATTCTTGGACGTGAGCTTCCCTGGCATTCAATAGCCACCTCTTGTACCACAGAGAAGCAGTTTGGTAGTGGGTCAATTTTAAGAACTGCTCCATGAAGCAGCACTGAGTGGCTTGCCTAGCCTCTTCAGAGGGCAGCTGAGAGTCAATAATATTTATCAACACCACATGGACTGCAGTGGTTCAAGAAGGTGGCTCACCACCACCTTCAAGGGCAATTAGGGATGGGCAACAAATGCTGGCCTAGCCAGCGATGCCCACATCCCATTAAAATAATGAAAAAAAAAACATTAGTATGGGACTAGAGACACACTTGGCTCCAGACTGGGTAAGGATGGCAGGTTTCTTTCCCTAAAGGACACTGGTGAACTAGTTGAGTTTTTACGACAATCCAACAGCTTCATGATCACTTAGAGCAATACCAGATTTTTATTCCAGGTTTTTTTTTGTTTTTAAACTCAATTCAAATTCACAGACTGCTATGGTGGAACTTAAACTCATGATCTCCGAATTATTAGTCCAGTCCGATCGTTAGTCAGGTAAAGTAATGACGACAGTAGCGTATCCATAAATCCTCGGCTGTGAAAAGCACAAGAAGCTGGTGACCCATCACAAGTACAATGTGCATGACTGTTGGAAAGCAACATGAACTGTGTTGACTGTGATGTCACCCATGTCAAATAGCCTGCCAGCACCTAGTGCCTAAACCCAAACACAAATAAATAATGGCCGAGAAATCAAGTTCTTCAAGAGGAGGAGAGAAAAAATGACAAGGAAATGAAATAGAAAATAGAAACTAGGAACAGGAGTAGGCCGTTTGGCCCTTTGAGCCTGCTCCGCCATTCAATATGATCATGGCTGATCCTCTATCTCAACGCCAGACTCTTGCACTCTCCCATACCCATTGATGCCTTTATAGTCCAGAAATTGATCGATTTCCTTCTTAAATATATTCAGTGACTTGGCCTACACAACCACCTGTGGTAGAGTATTCCATAGGTTCACCAAACCCTGGGTGAAGAGGTTTCTCCTCATCTCAGTCCTAAATAGTCTAACCCATACCCTGAGACTGTGACCCCTTGTTCTAGATGCCCCAGACAAAGAAAACATCATCCCTGCATCCAGTCTGTCCATTCCTGTCAGAATTTTATACATTTTAATGAGATCCCCTCTCAGTCTTCTAAACTCCAGTGAATACAGGCCTGGCCAGCCCAATTTCTCCTCATACAACAATACTGCCATCCCAGCAATCAGTCTGGTGAACCTTCGCTGCTCTCCCTCTATGGCAGGTATATCCTTTCTTAGGTAAGGAGGCCAAAACTGCACAAAATACTCCAGGTGTGGTCTCACCAAGACCTTGTACAGCTGAAGTAAGACATCTTTGCTCCTGTACTGAAGTCCTCTCACAATGAAGGCCAACATACCATTTGCCTTCTTTGCTGCTTGCTGTACCTGCATGCTTGCTGTCAGTGATTCATGTACAAGGACACCCAGGTCCCTTTGTACATCAACATTTCCCAATCTACCACCATTTAAATAATACTCTGCCATCTTGTTTTTCCTACTGAAATGTATAACTTCACACTTATCCAAGTTATACTGCATGCCATGTATTTGCCCACTCACTCAACTTGTTTAAATTGCCTTGAAGCCTCTAAACATCCTCCTCACCGCTCACATTCCCAATAAGCTTTGTGTCATCCATAAACTTGGAAATATTACACGTGGTTCCCTCATCCAAATCATTGATACATATTGTGATTCGCTGGGGACCAAGCACTGATTCCTGCAGTACCCCGCTAGTCACCGTCTGCCACTCTGAAAAAGAACCATTTATTCCCACGCTGTGTTTCCTGCCTGTTAACCAATTTTCAATCCATGCCAATATATTACCCCCAATCCCATGTGCTTTCATTTTACACACTAACCTCTTATATGGGACTTTATCAAAAGCTTTCTGAACATCCAAATACACCACATCCACTGTGATGTATCCACACTTGGAGAGACAGGGATTAATCAAGGAAAGTCAGCATGGTTTTGTTAAGGGGAGGTCATGTCTGACCAATTTGATTGAATTTTTCAGAGGTGACTAGGTGTGTAGATGAGGGCAATGCATTTGATGTAGTCTACTTGGACTTCAGCAAGGCTTTTGATAAGGTCCCGCATGGGAGACTGATAACGAAGGTAAGACCCATCCAAGGCAATTTGACAAATTGGATCCAGAATTGGCTGAGGGGCAAGAAGCAGAGGGTGATGGTCAAGGGGTGTTTTAGTGAGTGGATGCCTGTGTCCAGTGGGGTTCCGCAGGGATTGGTGTTGGGTCCCTTGCTGTTTGTGGTACATATAAACAATTTAGATTTGAATGTAGGAGGGTCAATCAGTAAGTTCGTGGATGACATGAACATTGGTGAGGTGGTAAATAGTAAGGAGGATAGCCTTAGATTACAGGAGGATATAGACGGTCTGGTCATATGGGCTGATCAGTGGCAAATGGAATTTAATCCGGATAAGTGTGAGGTGATGCACTTGGGCAGAACAAACAAGGCATGGGAATACACTATGAATGGTAGGACCCTGGGAAGTACCGAGGATCAGGGGGACCTTGGTGTGCACCTCCACCGGTCCCTTAAGGGAGCGGGACAGGTAAATAAGATGGTTAAGAAGGCATATGGGATACTTGCCTTTATTAGCTGAAGCATAGAATATAAGAGCAGGGAGGTTATGCTGGAACTGTAAAATGCTGGTTAGGTCACAGCTAGAGTATTGCATGCAGTTCTGGAATCCGCATTATAGGAAGTATGTGATTGCACTTGACAGTGCGCAGAGGAGATTTACCAGGATGTTGCCTGGGCTGGAGAGTTTTAGTTATGAGGAGAGATTGGATAGACTGGGGTTATTTTCCTTGGAGCAGGGAAGATTGAGGGGGGACATGATGGAGGTGATAAAATTATAAGGGGCATAGATAGGGTAGACAGGAAGGAATTCTTCCCCTTGGTGGAGGGATCAATAACCAGGGGGCATAGATTTAAGGTAAGGGGCAGGAGGTTTAGAGGGGATGTGAGGAAGAATTTTTTCACCCAGAGGGTGGTGGGAATCTGGAACTCACTGCCTGAAAGGATGGTGGAGGCAGAAACCCTCATAACATTTAAGAAGTATTTGGATGTGCACTTGCGATACCATTGCATACAAGGATATGGGCCTAGTGCTGGAAAATGGGATTAAAATAGTTAGGTACTTGTTTGACTGGCGCAGACTTGATGGGCTGAAGGGCTGTTTTCTGTGCTGCAGACGTCTATGGCTCTATGACATTGTTTCTCCCCTATCTATTCTGCTAGTTAAGTCCTCAAAAAACTCCATTATGTTTGGCAAACATGATTTCCCTTTGATAAATCCATGTTTACTTTGTCGAATCCTCATGATATTTTCTAAGTGTCCTGTTATCAAATCCTGCATAATGGACTCTAGCATTTTCCCTACTCTTGATTGTCTTAGCCATTTCCATTGCCACATAATAAACGATCCAAATTTATCCATGGTTTAATTCAGACACTTCTTTAACCGTGATTCATCTACAGATCCACTGAAGGCAAATGTTTTGTGAAAGTGGGCTGGATGCTCTCTGCACCATCTGGTTAGAAAGAGGAGATTGGGGTGGTGAGGGATTGCTCCTGGGGTTTGCATCCCATGAGTTTAATGACTCCTGCACTTCTCGAAATGCTGACAAAGCCTCGTCCTCCTCACGTCTAACATTGGAAGGATGATTCTCGCTGGCAATTTCGTCTAACAGCTGCACACCATTTCAGATCAGCTCTGTATTTATTTTTATTAAAAAGAACTTATGTATTTATAAATGCTGCCAGATTTCCTGACTTTCAAACTTACAGGAAGCTAGGAGGTGTGCGAGTTGGCCTATCTAGGATGTTTCGTCCTAAATCTGTAACAAATGTGTCACCAGATGCATTCCTTCACCCCACCCCCACAGACACAACTAACATCTCTTCCCAAACAGGATGTGACATGAAGCGTCAGTTCATCGGAGCATCAGGAGCTGTAGAATCCTAGGTTTCAATACCTCCCGCAGCTCTACTATCCTACAACTGGAGGGGGTTGAGGTGGTGGAAGGGGTTTAAAAATATCAAATTTGCAACCCCTTCACGATGCTTCTGCACCCGCCATTTTTATGCCAATAGTTTTCTGGGCATCCGAGTGTGCCGCACTATATTCATTAACATGATTAAAAGTCAGAGTTTTTTTATTCATTCATGGAATGTGGGCTTCTCTGGCCGAACCAGCATTTATTGCCCATCCCTTGTTACGCTTGAGAAGGTGGTGGTGAGCTGCCTTCTTGAACCCATGCAGTCCATGTGGTGTAGGTACATCCACAGTGCTGTTAGGAAGGGAGTTCTCAGATTTTGACCCAGCGACAATGAAGGAACGGCGAAATATTTCCAAGTCAGGATGGTGAGTGACTTGGAAAGGAACTTCCAAGTGGTGGTGTTCCCAAGCATCTGCTGCCCTTGTCCTTCTAGATAGTAGTGGTCGCAGCTTTGGAAGTTGCTATCCAAGGAAGATAGTGGTGAGCTACCTTCTTGAATTACAGCAGTCCATGTGGCCTAGGTACACCCACAGTCCTGTTAGGAACGAAGTTCCAGGATTTTGACCCAGCAACGGTGAAGGAATGGTAATATACTTCCAAGTCAACATGGTGAGAGACCTGGAGGGGAACTTCCAGGTGGTGCATGCATTAAACATTTTACATTAAAAAAGGAAACATGGAACACGAAAAAGACCACTGTTTCCCCTGCTCCTCTTCTAATACATCAGTAGGAGCCACCAAGTCTCCGCCCTTTCTCCTAACCTTTTGTCTTTATCCTTATCAGGTAACTTCCTTTTAAATGATGCCATGCTCAGTGCTACACATCAGAAGTCAGTAGGTCCTTGGATAGAAAGCTGTGTGTAGAGCCCAGCCTCTTCACTTTACAACACAGCATTCCCAAGAGTGACCCCAGGAAGGTCCTGTATTGTAGGAACTGGAGAAGGCCATTTAGCCCCTCAAATCTCTTGTGCCATTCATCCACTACTCCAATTAAAGTGAGTGTCAATGTTTACCTTTCATCACACTTATAATCACACAGGTCTAATCAAAACAACAGAAGTGGTGAAGCTGTCTCCAGGTTTGTGAAATTTAGTATAATTCAATATTATTCACCCAATTGGCCCAAATCTCCCAAGAATCCGAAATCAATGTCAGATTGCTGCTCTGCTCCTACTTTTCTGCACCATACCGGAGCTCTCCATTTCTGACCAGGACTTCCAATCGCAGCTTCTTCAGAAATGCAGAGCACACCGTCAATTCAACTGTTTCCTTGTAGTGCTGGATTGTCAGGGGAACTCAAGCCATTCCCCTTATTACAGCGCTAACTGCCATATTCTTGTTAGCATTGCCTAGAAAGAGACCTGTTGTCAAAGCTTTTTGTCTTGCACTCATCAGGACAGATTCTATTCCCAGCTATCCCACCACAAACCAGCATCCAATGAAGATTCTGAGCCCTTGAAAGCGCCTCTAGCTGATCTGCTGCATCCATGTTGCAGGATACCCAACGACATGGCCGATTTTCACACGTAGCACAAATATCGGGTAGCTTTGCGAGCCCTCAAGCCAATTCAGACGTACATATCTGTAAGCCCAAAGGGACTGGAATAGTCGTCCTTAACAAGCTTGAGTATAATCGACAAAATATACACCGTTCTTAATATCGGTCCAAATTCGTATCCATTAGGCCTGCCCTTAAGCATGGCTGCACAGCCTTGTTCAAAAGCAAGTTACAAAATGCTTGATGGCCTTGTGTATGAGTAATGAGCTATCTGGTAGTATATAGGATAGGATTCATTCTCACATTTCACTGTGTCCACGTATGTAGGGGCTGCCCAAAACACACAAAAGTGATGTTCCTTTACATCCTATCTTATCTACGACTGGTTCTGCACAACATGGATTGGCCAAATGGTCGAGAGAGTTTCTACAACCAGTTCTTAAGCAAGTTTTCCACATCCACAGTGAAGGATTCCTTCACCATGGAACGTATAGGACTTACATATCGACAAGCAATGCTGTGGTCTATGTGCTCATTCGACAACATTAACCTATTCATTAGTGTACCACTCAAGGAAGCCATAGACACTTGCACCACATCACTATATCATGGCGATCTGGATGTGCTGCTGTTGTCTGAACCTATATTCGCTGAATTTATGAACCCAGCAATTCACACTGTTGAGTTCAGTTTTAACTACACCATATGCCCAGATGCCCATGTGTTGCCACGGGATCCCCTCTAGGCTCAGCTCTCGCCAATATCTTCATCGGTTTCCATGACAAATGCTTCTTTGATGGAATGACCACTAACATCCTACCCCTTGCATATTTCCAATACTTGGTTGATATGTTTGCTATGCTTGAATCTGCAGCTGCATGTAAGAATTTCCTTACACACTTTAATGGGCTCCATCCTGCACTAAAATTCACCTTTGAAATGGAGCAGTCAAACAAACTTCCTCAATGTGCTGGCTGAGAAATCTGTCAATGGGTTCTCTACAACTGTCTACTGCAAGCCCATCTTCAGTGGTCAATATGCACATTAGGATTCCTACAGTTCAATGCACTGTTAGACTGCCCTTATTAGCAATCTCATAAATAAGGCCTGAGCCATTTGCTCACTGTGCAAGCCTGATGCTAAAATAGGACATATCAAATATATCTTCTAGGATGATGGCTACTCTGATATACTCTGTATATATTGTGCAAACTCATGAATGGGCCTAAGGCTGCCACTTTCACTCAAAGTGCCCAGTCTACCCCAGATTACCTTGGAAGGATGCTGCCATCAAGTCAAATGGACATGCTGCCTACCACACAAACAAGCAATATGGTATATGAATTTCAGTGCTGGTATGATTTTTAAAAAAATTCATTTATAGGATGTGGCTGTCACTGCTAGGCCAGCATTTATTGCCCACCCCTTAAATGCCCTTGAGAAAGTGGTGAGCTGCCTTCTTGAACCGCTGCAGTCCATGTAGTGTAGGTACACCCACAGTGCTGTTAGGGAGGGAGTTCCAGGATTTTGACCCAGCGACAGTGAAGGAACGGCGATGTATTTCCAAGTCAGGGTGTTCTATGACTTGGACAGGAACTTCCAGGTGGTGGTGTTCCCATGTGTCCTTCTTGATGGTAGCAGTTGTGGGCTTGAAAGGTGCTGCCTAAGCCACCTTGCTGAGTTTCTGCAGTGCATCCTATAGATGGTACACACTGCTACCACTGTGCATCAGCAGTAGAGGGCGTGAATGCTTGTGGATATGGTGCCAATCAAGCAGGCTGCTTTGTCCAGGCTGGTGTCAAGCTTCTTGAGTGTTGGAGCTGCAATCATTCAGGCAAATGGAGAGAATTCCATCACAGTCCTGACTTGTGCCCTGTAGATGATGGACAGGCTTTGGGGAGTCAGGTGGTGACTCGTCGCAGGATTCCTAGCCTCTGACCTGCTCTTGTGGCCATAGTATTCATATAGCTAGTCCAGACCAGTTTCTGGTCAATGGTAATCCCCAGGTTGTTGATAGCAGGAGATTCGGCGATGGTAATGTCAAGGGGTGATGGTTAGATTCTCTCCTGTTGGAGATGGTCATTTTCTGGCACTTGTGTGGCACAAATATTGCTTGCCACTTGTCAGCCCAAGCCTGGATATTGTCCAGGTCTTGCTGCATTTGGAAATGGTCTGCTTCGGTATCCGAGGAGTCGTGAATGGTGCTGAACATTGTGCACTCATCAGAGAACATCCCCATTTCTGACCTTATGTCGGAAGGAAGGTCATTGATGAAGCAGCTGAAGATGGTTGGGCCTAGGACACTATCCTGAGGAACTCCTGCAGTGATGTCCTGGAGCTGAGACAATTGATCTCCAACAGCCACAACCATCTTCCTTTGTGCTAGGTATGACTCCAACCAGCGGAGAGTTTTCTCCCTGATTCCCATTGACTCCAGTTTTGCTAGGGTTCCTTGATGTCACACTCGATCAAACGCCGACTTGATGTCAAGGGCAGTCGCTCTGACCTCACCACTGGAGTTCAGCTCTTTTGTCTATGTTTGAACAAGGCTGCAATGAGGTCAAAAGCTGAGTGGCAGAACCCAAACCGAGTATCAGTGAGCAGGTTATTGCTAAGCAAGTGCCGCTTGATAGCACTGTGTATAATCTCTTCCATCACTTCACTGATGATCAAGAATAGACTGATGGGGCGGTAAGTAGCCGGATTGGATTTGTCCTGCTTTGTGTGTACAAAACATACCTGGGCAAATTTCCACATTGCCTGGTGGATGGCAGTATTGTTGCTGTACTGGAACAGCTTGGCTAGAGGTGCAGCAAGTTCTGGAGCGCAAGTCTTCAGTACCATTGCCAGAATTTTGTCAGGGCCCATAGCCTTTGCAGTATCCAATGCCTTCAGCAGTTTCTTAATATCACGTGGATTGATGCTTGGTATTTAGGCTGTACTTTTCCAACGACTGGTGGATCGTATTAAACAGCATGTCCCTTCAGTTGTTCGCAACACACGAAGTACTGACCACCCCCAACCAGCCTATGCTTGCCAAACTCAGAACATATTGTCCAACATTAGATTTGATTCCACTGTTAAACAACACTTACCAAATAATCCTGATTGTGCTAAGAAATACACTGACAGCCAGTTTAAACTTATCATAGAAACATAGAGACACAGAAAATAGGGGCAGAGTAGATCATTTGGCCCTTTGAGCCTGCTCCACGATTCAATAAGATCATGTTTGATCCTCTATCCCAATGGCGTACTCCCGCTCTCTCCCCATACCCCTTGACGCCTTTAGAGTTTAGAAATCTATTTCCTGCTTAACTATATTCAGTGAGTTGGCCTCCACAGCCCTCTGTGATAGAGAATTCCACAGGTTCACCGCCCTCAAAGTGAAGAGGACCCAAGCCCTCCTGCCATCCCGGGAATCAGTCTGATGAACCTTCGCTGTATTCCCTCTATGGAAAGTATATCCTTTCTTGGGTAAGGAGATCAAAACTGCACACATTGCTCCAGGTGTGATCTCATCAGGGCCCTGCACAGCTGCAGTAAAACATTCTTGCTCCTGTACTCAAGTCCTCTCGCAATGAAGGCCAACATACCATTTGCCTTCTTAACTGCTTGCTGCACCTGCATGCTTGCTTTCAATGATCCGTGTACAAGGACACCCAGGTCCCTTTGTACATCAACATTTCCCAGTCTATCACCATAAAAATAATACTTTGCCATTCTGTTTTTCCTACTGAAATAGATAACTTCACACTTATCAACTTATACTGCATCTGCCATGTATTTGCCCACTCACTCAAATTGTCTAAAGCGCCTTGAAACTGTTTAACATCCCCGTCACCACTCATGCCCCAGCCAAATTTCGTGTCAGCAATCTTGGGAATATTACATGTGGTTCCCTCATCCAAATCTTTGATATATATTGTGAATAGCTGGGGCCCAAGCACTGATCCCTGCTGTACACCACTAGTCACTGCCTGCTCAGAAAGAGACCCATTCATTCCTACTCTGTTTCCTGTCTGCTAACCATTTCTCAATCCACACCAATATATTACCCCCAATCCCATGTGCTTTCATTTTGCACACTAGCCTCTTATGTGGGACTTTATCAAAAGCTTTCTGAAAATCCAAATACACCACATCCACTGGTTCTCCCTTATCTATTCTGCTAGTTAAGTCCTCAAAAAACTCCAGAAGGCTTGTCATCCATGATTTCCCTTTCATAAATCCACATTGACTTTGTCTAATCCTGTTGATATTTTCTAAGTGTCCTGTTATCACATCCTTTATGACAGGCTCTAGCATTTTCCCTAATACTGATGTTAGACTAACTGGTCTGTAATTCGCTGTTTTCTCCCTCCCTCCTTTTTTAAATAGTGGGGTTACACATTTTCCACCCTCCAATCTGCCAGGACTGTTCCAGAATCTACGAAATTTTGGAAGATGACAACCAATGCATCCACTATTTCCGTGGCCACCTCCTTTAGTACTCTGGCAATTTATTGGCTTTCAGTCCAATTAATTTCTCCAGCACTATTTTTTTTAGTTATATTAATTTCCTTCAATTCCTCCTTGTCACGAGACCCTTCATTCCCCAGCATTTCTGGGAAGTTATTTGTGGCCTCCTCCGTGAAGACAGGACTAAAGTAGTTGTCTAACTGATCTGCCATTTCCTTGTTCTCTATTATAAATTCTTCCATTTCAGACTGAGGGACCTACATTTGTCTTCACCAATCTTTCTCTTTTTACATATTTATAGAAGCTTTTACAGTCCGCTTTTATGTTCCTTGCAAGTTTATTCTCATATTCTATTTTTCCCTTCTTAAACAATCTCTTCATCCCTCTTTGCTGAATTCTAAACTGCTCCCAATCCTCAGGCTTGCTACTTTTTCAAGTGACCTTATATGACTCCTCTTTGGATCTAACATTATGCTTAATTTCTTTTGTTAGCCATGGTTGGGCCACTTTTCCTGTTGTGTTTCTGTGCCAGAAAGGAATGTATGACTACTGCAATGCAATGGACATTTGTTCCTTAAATAATAGCCATTTTCTATCCACTATCATGCCTTTCAATGAAGTTCCCCAATCTATCTTAGCCAACGCACACCTCATACCTTCATAGTTTCCTTTGTTTAGAATTAGGACCCTAGTTTCAGATTGGACTACTTCACTTTCTATCCTAATGAAGAATTCTATCATGTTATGGTCACTGTTCCCTAAAGGACCCTGCACAACGAGATTATTAATTAAACCCTTCTCATTGCACAGTACTGAATCTAGGATAGCCTGTTCCCTAGTTGGTTCCTCGACGTACTGGTCTAAAAAACCATCATGTACACACTCCAGGAATTCATCTGCCACAGTACAATTGCTAATTTGGTTTGCCTGGTCTATATGTAATTGAAGTTACCCATGATTACTGTAGCATCCTTGTTACATGTATCCCTAATTTCCTGTTTAATGCCATCCCCTACCTTACCACTACTGCTTGGAGGCCTTAAGACAACTCCCACTAATGTTTTCCACCTCTTGTTGCTTCTTAGCTCCACCCAGACTGATTCTACATCTAGATTTTCTGAGCCAATATCCTCTCTCACTATTGCACTGATTTCATCCTTAACTAACAATGCCACCTCACCTCCTTTTCCTTTTTGCCTGTCCTTCCTAAATATTGAGTACCCTTGGATATTCAGTTTCCAGCCTTGGTCACCCTGCAGCCATGTCTGCATAATCGGAATCATATCATACCCATTTACATCTATTTGTGCTGTTAATTTGTCTACCTTATTGCGAATGCTCCATGCATCCATACAGTGCCTTTAGATTTCTCTTTTTAACTTTTTTTACAGTCGTGTTCACTGCGTTTCTCAATTTGCCAATTCGATTCATTCCACGTGATATCAAGAAATAGCTGAAGGCACTGGAAACTGCAAAGGCACTGGACACTGCAAAGGCTATGGGCCCTGACAAGATTCCAGCAATAGGACTGAAGACTCGTACCCCAGAACTTGCTGCGCTCCTAGCCAAGCTTTTCCAGTACGGCTACAACACTGGCATCTACCGGGCTATGTGAAAAATTGCCCACGTACACAAAAAGCAGGACAAATCCAACCCCTGCCAATTACTGCCCCATCAGTCTACTCTCGATCATCAATAAATTAACGGAAGGGGTCATCAAAATGCTTTCTAGCGGCACTTGCTGAGCAATAACCTGCTCACTGACGCCCAGTTTGGGTTCCGCCAGTGCCACTCAGCTCCTGACCTCATTACAGCCTTGGCTCAAACATGGACATAAGAGCTGAGCTCCAGAGGTGAAGTGAGAGTGACTGCCCTTGACATCAAGGCAGCATTTGACTGAGTGTGGCTTCAAGGAGCGCTAACAAAGCTGGAGTCAATGGGGGACGGGGGAGCGGGGAAACTCTCCACTGATTGGAGTCATAACTAGCACAATGGAAGATGGTTGTGGTTGTTGGAGGTCAGTCATCTCAGTTCCAGGACATCACTGCAGGAGTTCCTCCGGATAGTGTCCTAGACCCAACTATCTTCAGCTGCTTCATCAATGACCTTCTTTCCATCATAAGGCCAGAAGTTTGGATGTTTGCTGATGATAGCACAATGTTCAGCACCGTTTGTGATTGCTCAGATACTGAAGCAGTCCATGTCCAAATATCCAGGCTTGGGCTGATAAGTGGCAAGTAACATTTGTGCCACACAAGTGCCAGGCAATGACCATCTCCAACAAGAGAGAAACCAACCATCGCCCCTTGATGTTCAATGGCATTACTTTTACACACTATCAACACCCATGGAGTTACCATTGACCAGAAACTTAACTGGACTGGCCATATAAATACTGTGACTACAAGAGCACGTCATAGGCTCAGAATCCTGCAATGAGTAACTCACCTCCAGACTCCCCAAAGCCTGCCAACATCTGCAAGGCACAAGTCAGGAGTGTGATGGAATACCCCCAACTTGTCTGGATGAGTGCAGCTCCCACAACACTCAAGAAGCTTGACATCATCCAGGAAAAAGCAGCCTGCTTGATTGGCACCACATCCACAAACATTCACTCCCTCCACCACCGACGCACAGTAGGAGCACTGTGTACCATCTACAAGATGCACTGCAGGAATTCACCAAGGCTCCTTAGACAGCACTTTCCAAACCCACGACTACTACCATTTAGAAGGACAAGGGCAGCATATAGATGGGAACACCGCCACCTGGAAGTTCCCCTCCAAGTCACTCACCATCCTGACTTGGAAATATGTCGCTGTTCCTTCACTGTAGCTGGATCAAGATCCTGGAACTCCCTCCCTATCAGCACAGGGGTATCTACACCGCATGGACTGCAGCAGTTCAAGAAGACAGCTGTCCACCACCTTCTCAAGGGCAACAAATGCTGGCCCAGCCAACAAAGCCCACATCCTGTGAATGAATAAAATAAAAATTTACACATGCTAGAAGCTACATATATTCACATATAGGGCCTTGTCTTTTGCAAACATGTCCACGTATTGTGCCTTTTACAAATAAACAAAAGCCTGGGGGATGGCCATTGCTTGGTTCATTCCCCATGGCAGTGCCTTGAACAAATTTGATCTGTCTGGTTTGAATTTAAAAAAAGCTTGGCAGTTATCTCTTCTCTTGCGCTTTCTCCATGGTGACGCCTCTACCAATCAGAGTCCACTTGCCAACCAATCAGCACCATCTTCTCATGCTGCGTAAATTGTTGTTCCCATTTGGATTTGGTATTCTTGCGAATCTATCCTGATGAGTGCAAGACGAAAATCATCAACAGCATATTTCTTTTTTCAGCAATATTCAAGTTCTGCACTACCAAGTGACTATTTATTATGGCAAGTGCTTACGAACACATTGAAAAGCTGGGACAGCTTTTCAGTGTGTTAATGTACGAATGTCTGAGTGGATGGGTGGCTGTGTAGCTGAGTAAGGGGATAGGGGTGAGTTGGGAGTTGGGTGGTGAGATTGGGTCAGGGGAGTTGGCATGGTGGAAGTCAGGTAGGGTGGCACTCGCTCACTCAGAAACTGAGCTCCAGGTCATGGCTGATACCTTCCCTGAAGCATGAGAAAATGGGTCTCTCAATAAACACCCAGAAAGCTAAGGCCCACTTCTAACTTGCTCCCACCGCACAACACCTCCCCCCATCAATTAAAATCAACAGTGAGATCCTGGAAAATGCGGACTATTTTCCCTATCTTGGAAATCTCCTCACAACGAAGGCAGACATGAGAGACAAAATTCATCTTCACCTCCAATTTGACAGCTCAGTCTTTAGCCGACTTGAGGAAAAGAGTGTTTGAGGTCCAGGATCTAAAACCTATGACTACTATGAAACAGTGATCTTTGCATCCCTATATGCTTCGGAAACTTGGACAACCTGCAGCAACACCTACAGCAACTTGGATAGCACCTCAGAGCACTGGAGAAGTAAATATTGCCTTTGCAGGATCTTCCAAATCTGTGGTAAGAAAGGTGGTCCAACAGCAGCATCCTCTCCCAAGTCAACATGCCCAGCATCGAGGTGCCAATCACTCAAAACCAGCTTTGCTGGGTGGGAAAGTAAGTCGTTTGCCAGACCCCAAAGCAACTGCTCTACTCGGAACTCAGTCATGGCAGGAATTTCCCAGGAGTACAGTGAAACATTTTAGGTGTGTCTTCAAAGCATCCCAAAAGAAGTCAAACAACCCCACCAGCTCATGGGAGACCCTGGCTTGCAACCGTCCAAAAATGGGGAAGGCTCACCTGGAGAGGCACTGAACACACCGACAGACTTCGTCGGGAATGTGCAGAGGTGAAGTAAGCACTCAGAGGGAGCTCACAAACCTCCAAATAACCCATCTACCCAACCCCTCGAGCACCGCATGCTCCGCTTGTGGCAGAGTCTGCAATCTGCACGTTGGATTTATCAGCCATCTCAGAACTCGTCAAACTGGAGTGGAAGCAAGTCATCCTCGATCCCAAGGGGCCCTACAAAGGGGAACCTCCTGCAGCCCTGTAACCTGCAAGATCATTGCGCTCCTTCAATTCTGGATTCTTACGTGTCCCCGATTTTCTTCGCTGCACTACCAGTGGTCACACTTTCAGTTGCCTAAGCCCCAAGCTCTAGAATTCCCTCCCTCAACTTCACCTCTCTACCCATTTCACCTCAGCTATGGCTCAGTGGGTTGCACTCTTGCCACTCTCAGAAGGTTGTGGGTCCAAATTCAACTCCAGAGTCTTGAGCACAAAAATCTAGGCCGACAACTCATTACTGCCCTGTCAGAGATGCCGCTTTTCGGATGCGACGTTAATGGCTCTGTCACGTGGATGTAAAAGATCTCAGGGCCATTATTTTGAAGAAGAGGCGAATTAGCCCTGGTGGCATGAACAATACTTATCCCTCAAACAACATCACTAAAACAGTTTATCTGGTCATTATCATTTGGTAGAATTTGCTGTGCACAAATTGGCTTCTTTTTATTCTTTCACAGGATGTGGGCATTGCTGGCTAGGCCAGCAGTTATTCCCCATCGAGATTAATTACCCTCGAAAAGGTGGCAGTTTTCCTGAACCACTGCAGTCCATGTGTTATAGGTACACCCACAGTGCTGTTAGGGAGGGAGTTCCAGGGTTGACTGGGGCTTCCAGGATTGTCACACAGGCTGCTGTGTTTCCTATATTATAACAGTGAATACACTTTCAGAAGTATTTAATTGTCTGTGAGACGCTTTGAGATGTCCTAAGGTTGTAAAATACATTATAGAAACATAAGTCTTTTTTTCCTTTTTGCTCCTTTAAGTCACTCCATAAAACTTACCTCTTTGACCAAGGTTTTGGTCACCTGCCCTAATATTTCCTTATATTGGTCAGTATCAATTATTATCTGATAATGCCCCTGTGAAGTGCATTTGGATATTTTACTACTACAGGTGCTATATAAATGTAAGGTGGTGTTATTGAGTAGATGAGCATAAAGACCAAGAATGCCCCAGATTCAATTAATGACCTGTACTGAACTAGCTAATCAAACTGGGAAGATGTTAAGGGCTGCAAAAATTGCCTTCAATATTCCAAGGCTAGGGAAGGAAATATTAGTCAGGGAGCCTATCACTGTCCAACAATTGGATTTGGGCATGATGTCCCCGAAAATCAGATGGCTGAACACTCACCAATGAAATTCACGCACTGATTGCTTTTATATGGCAAACTTTGTATCGAACCTTGGTTTGACCACATGTCTAATCTCCATATTACAAAGTGATAGAAGATAAAGAAGGTGCAAAAATAGATTTTACATGGAGATACCAGAACAGAGACAAACTGAACAGGCTGGAGCTCTTTTCTCTAAAAAACAGAAGACTGAGGAGTGACTTGATGGAAATCATTAAGCTTATGATAGGGTTGATGGAGTGGACAAAAAAAAGAGATTTCCACCTGTGAAATAGTCCAAAACTAGGAGTCACAAAAACAAGATGATACTAATAAATCCAATAAGTAATTCAGGATTACCCACAGTGTGTTGGAATGTGCAACTTCGTACCACATAAAGTGGTTGAGGCAAATAGCATGGATATATTTAAGTGGAAACTAGACAAGTACATGAGGGAGGGAGGAATACAAGGATATTCTCGTTGGGTGGAATGAGGCTCCTGTGAAGGCTAAACACTAAAACAGGCTACTTAGGCCAAATTACCCGTTTCTATGCTGTAAATTCTATATAATTCTATGGATTGGTCAAAATTAGTGACACAGCTGGGCTAAGAGTCACTGGGGGTAATTTTCACCTATATTGTTTCACTGGGAGACTGGCAGAGTGGAATGCCCACACATTATAAAACCCACTCATGGAACTGTATCTTGTCATAAAGTCAGCAACTTTAGGGAAAAGAAAGAACTTACAAGAAAGAATTTATATACCATCTTTCACAATCTTGGGAAGCCCAACAACACATTACAGTTAGTTAACTAATTTTGAAGTGCTGTCATTGTGGAATGTAGTAAATGGGGCAGTCAATTTGTACACAGCAAGATCCACAAACAGCAATGAGATAGCAGCCAGAGAATCTGTTTTTGTGATGTTAGTCACGAGATAAATATTGGTCAGGACACTGAGGAAAACTCCTGCTCTTCTTAGAGCAGTACAGTGGAATATTTTATGCCTATCTAGGAGGGCAAAAGAGCCTATGTTTACCCCTCATCCAAAAGTTGACCTCCAACACTGCTGCACTCCTTCACTCCTTAGTGTCAGCCTAAATTGTCACTAAAATGGAACCAGAAACAAAATTTTCTAGCTTAAAGGACACAGTAATACCTACTGAGCCACAGCTGGAGGCACAGGGGAGTGGAAAATATCAGTGCACAAACAGGGAGTGGGAAATTTGTCCATGTTTTTTATCTCCCACTTCTACCTACACTCCCTAAATGCTCTCCCTAAAAAGCCATTGGAGGCTGCAGTCAACTGAAAATTTCAAAACTGATTTTTGTCAGATAAGTGTATGGAGGATTATGGAACTAAGGCTGGTAGATGTAGTGGAAGTATAGATCAGCCATGATCTAACTGAATGGTGGAACAGGCTCAAGGAACTAAATGACCGACACGAGTTCCTATGTTTCCTGCTATCCACTCTTAATTAGCACATTCTTTTAGATAATATCACCACCTCTTTGTTCTTTTGTCTGTGACATCTTTTGGTTATCTCCTTATATCACTGCTTGCTTGTCCCTACAACCACCACTCCCCCACTTCTCCCCCCACCCTTAAACCAGCTTATATTTCACCCCTCTACTATTTTTACTTAGTTCCGTTGAAGGGTCATGAGGACTCGAAACGTCAACTGTAATCTTCTCCGCCGATGCTGCCAGACTTGCTGAACTTTTCCAGGTATTTTTTATTTTTTGTTTTGGATTTCCAGCATCTGCAGTTTTTTATTTTTATTCCTATGTTCTATACTCTGCAGTTAGTGACATTGCGACATGAGAATGTGTCAGCTCAATGCTGCTGTTTTTGTGAAAGATATTTATAGAGCTAGTCATCTCCACTCACCTACGCATTCTATATTCACGCCTCCTTATTTCTGAATTATAAATATCACTTCCTGTAACACTTCCTGATGTGGTAGGCAGAGAATAACAAATGGTTATAAAGTAAATCAAAATCAAGCTGGAGAGATTATAATCATTTGCTAAAGACTGTTAATGATATGCACGTTTTACATAACCTTTGATCAATGCAAGCTTAAAGTTGCCTTTTGGCATGCTGCTACATTAAATTACAGTATAGATTGGCCAAGGTGCCTGTGCCAACACTTCGAGAGAGCTATCCAATTCAGCCCACTCACTCAAAAATTTACCAGGTTTCTTGAATTCAGAATCGATTCAATTTATTTCCACAGTTTGCTGGTTTGAGATTTGAACTCAAAGCCCAACTTTGCATATAGCAAGCTGCAAGCTCCCACATACAAAATGTGATAATTACCAGGCAATCTACCTTTGCAATGTCAATTGACAGATAAATATTGGCCAGGATACTAGCACAAACTTTTTTGCTCTAAAGAAAAATGTTACGGGGTCCTTTACATCCACCTGGGAGAGCAAACATCTGATCCAAAAGATGACACCTCTGACAGTACAGCACTTGGGAGTATCAGCCTACATTTTTCATAAGATCATAAGGTACAGGAGTATGCCATTTAGCCCCTCAAGACTGCTTTGCCAGTCAATAAGATCATGGCTGATCTGATTTTGCCCTTAACTCCACTTTCCTGCCTGCACCCCCAATAATCCTTGATTCCCTTGTAGATCAAAAAATCTAATTAAGCCTTGAATATATTCAATGGCTTGGATTCCAATGATCTCTGGGGAAAAGAATTCCAAAGATGAACAGCACTCAGAGAAGGAATTTTTCCTCATCTCAGTCTTAAATGGGAAACCCCTTATTTTTAACTTACGCCCCCTCGTTCGAAATTCCCCCATGAGGGGAAACATCCTCTCGACATCCACCCTGTCAAGCCCCCTCAGACTTTATATGTTTCAATACAATCACCTCTCATGTTTCTAAATTCCAATCAGTATAGAGCCAACCAACTCTATCTTTCAACCCCTTCATCCCAGGAATCATCCACTGATCCCTCTCTGAACTGCTTCTAATGCAAGTTTATCCTTCCTTGTAAGGTGACCAAAACTGTACACAGTATTCCAGGTACAGTCTCACCAATTCCCTGTACATTTGTATCAAGACTTCCCTAATTTTATACTCCATCCCCCTTGCAATAAAGGCTAACGTTCCATTTAACTTCTTCATTATTTGCTGTGCACATGTTCTGGACATGAACCTACAAGCTTCAGAGGAAAACTGTAGCTCCTAAAGCTGTCCCAGCTGAGATCAGCTACGTCAGCAATGATTGAATCAGAATCTTCCTGGCACAGGATTGGGTGCCTTTTTCTTCTTCATCAGCTGTTGACAATGTCTGGTGTTGAAATAGCTCTACTTTGTACATGGGCTAAACTGCATGTTCATCAGACGTTGGGATCTTTCCTATTCTGTCCATCCACCCTGAGGTAGTATAAAGTTGATTTCCTGAAAACTATTTCCTTGTTCAAATTTTAAGAAATCTTTCCTTCTTCTATCTTGGGTTTTTCCTGGTGTACAGATCCCACTGGCACCCAATCGAGTCCCTTGCTCAAGCAAGTATTCCCTCTGCTCAATAAGGGAAAGCATTGGTAGTATCCTTGGCGAGTGGCATGGTATGGCATGGCAGGGAGCAGCTTCATACTGGCACCACATGGGCTAATAACTTTATGGTCCCATTACCATTCCCCTTTTGCCATCATCCCTTCATTCATTTATTCCCACCTGCTTTCCACCCTATCACAAAGTTTCCCTATTTTCTTTCTTTCCTCCCTCCTATCCCCAACTCTGTACTTGTTTGTCAACTGCTAAATCCCTAACTTCTTCCAGTGCTGACACAGGGTCATCGAACTGAACATTAAGTGTTTTTCTCTGAACAGATGCTGCCTGATCTTCTGAGTGTTTTCAGCATTTTCTGTTTTTAACTCAAATTTCCATCAGCTGCAGTATATTTTTCTTTTAGCTTAAATCTGTAGTTGCCTAAACAGAACCAAAGCTATAAACCCACTTTGTAGAAACAGCATATTGGAGTTCTGGTAATGGATCAGCTAAGCGATCCTCCCTCACCTACATAGACAGCATCACATCCAAGAAAAAGCAGCTTTTAAAAAGAGACACTTCAATTTATATAGCATCTTTCACTACCTCAGGACAACATTTTTTACAGCCAATTATGTACTTTTGAAGTACATCCTCTGTCCGTGTAGGGTGGGTAGTACAGGGGAGCTGAAGAATTCTGTTTGTGCCCAGCAGTCATCTATTGAAAGAATGGAATGGGTGATATTGGGTTGGTACAGACCTAGTTCACCTTTGGACTATCCACGATAGCATTGCTGGCTGCTCCTTAGCTACGCAATCAACACTGTGAGATATAAATTGACCTTGGAGAGTAGTGAAAAATAGGCAACGGTGAATCAGCAGCTTGTTTTGCACTCAACCCTACCCATGCCCCATTATCTTATTCCATTGCTTTCAATCACAGAGAAAAAAAATCCACGTCTACTGCACATCTGTTGTGAATCTTCAAGTGGGAGTATAGTCCAATGTGAGCAGGATAGGTCAATTCACACCCAGAAATTACCGCTCTTTTTGCAAGATCATGAATGGTGCCTGTCTGACCACCAATATTCAGCATTAGTCCTGACACCAGCACTAGAAAAAATGGGATTCTTAGAAACTCCACCTCCATCCCCAGACATTGCAGACAAACTTTGAGATTTGTGCATATAAATGAAGTAAAATATGAAAGAAAGGTCAACATTTCACAACCCCAGACCATCCCAAAGCACTTTACAACCAAAGGGATAATTTTTGGAAGTGTAGCCACTGTCAAAGTGTAGAAAACACTGCAGCCAATTTGCACACAGTAAGTCCCCACAAACAGTGATGAGGGACCAAGGGGGCAATCTATGGGAGGAGCCAGAGGACATCGCTAAAGTGTTGAATGAATACTTCACGTCCGTCTTCACCTAAGAGAATGAGGATGAAGGTATCGAACTCGGGGAGAGAGACTGCGAGGTTCTTGAGCAAATTGATATAGGGAGTGACAAGGTATTGGAGGTGTTGGCAGGCTTAAAAGTGGACAAATCTCCAGGTCCGGATGATTTGTGTCCCAGACTGCTGAGGGAGGCAAGGAAGGAGATCCCAGAGGCTCTGGCCCAAATTTTTAATTCCTCTCTGGCCCAAATTTTTAATTCCTCTCTGGCCCGGGGGAGGCGCCAGAGGACTGGAGAACAGCTAATGTGGTTCCGCTATTTAAGAAGGGTTGCAGAGATAAGCCAGGAAACTACAGGCCAGTGAGTCTCACATCGACTACTTTGCTGTGTGTCTGGAGTCACATGCAGGCCAGACCGGTGTAAGGACAACAGATTTCCTTCCCTAAAGGGCATTAGTGAACCAGATGGATTTTTACAGCAATGGTGGTCATGCAAATTTTTTTTTATTGGATTCAAGTGTCACCATCTGCCTTGGTGGGATTTGAACCCCAGAGCCTTACTCTGGTCTGGAATACGAGTCCAGTGACAATACCACCATGCCACTGCCTTCCCCAATTGGTTCTTGAATAAGGGCAGTTTTTTTATCTCTCACTTCCTTTGGTAGATTATTTCATAATTCAGATGCCCTTTAAGCGAAGATTTTTTTTCTTTCAGTAATTTGTACTTGTGCCCCAGGGTTGTACATTTTTGAGGTATTACGAATAATCAGGATTTATTTCATCAACACAAAAGCAAAATACTGCAGATGTTGGAAATCTGAAATAAAAACAAAAACTGCTGGAAATGCTCAATCAATCTGAAGTTCTGATAAATAGTCACACATCTGAGGAAAAACTTTTTTGCCCAGAGGGTGGTGACGGTCTGGAATACGCTGCCCGGGAGGGTGGTGGAGACTGGTTGCATCACTTCGTTTAAAAAGTACCTGGATGAGCACTTGGCATGTCATAACATTCAAGGCTATGGGCCAAGTGCTGGTAAATGGGATTAGGCAGGTAGGTCAGGTGTTTCTCATGTGTCAGTGCAGACTCAATGGGCCGAAGGGCCTCTTCTGCGCTGTGATTCTGTGAGATCAAAAAAGGATTATCTGGTCATTTAAGTGATATTGGCTGAAGGATAAATATCAACCAGCACAGTAGGGAGAACTTGCCGCTCTTCTACAATGTAGCAGCGATGGGATCTTTATATCCACCCGAGAGGATATACGGGGCCTTATTTTAATGTCTTATCCAAATGACAACCATTGAAGAAAATAACAGGTGTGTCATACAAGTGCTGAGTAATGGCTATCTTCAGCAAGAGAGAATCTAACCATCTCCCCTTGACATTCAATGGCATCACTGAATCCGCCACTATCAACATCCTGACCAGAAACTGAACTGGACCAGCCATATAGATACTGTGGTTACAACAGCAGGTCAGAAGCTGGGAATTCTGAGGTGAGTAAACTGCCTCCTGACTCCCAAAACCTGTCCACCATCTACAAGGCACAAGTCAGGAGTGAATATTCTCCACTTGACTGGATGAGTGCAGCTCCAGCAACATTCAAGAATCTCGACACCATCCAGGACAAAGCAGACAACTTGACTGGCATTCCATCCACCACTTTAAACATTTGCTCCCTCAGCCAATGATGCACAGTAGTCGCAGTTGTACTTTATACATGACATACTGTAGCAACTCTCCAAGGCTCCTTCAACAGCACCTTCCAAAAATGTGACCGCTACCACTTGGAGGGACAAGGGCAGCAGATGCATGGGAAGCTTGGGAACACCACCACCTGAAAGTTTCCCTCCAAGCCATATCCTGACTTGGAATTATATGGCTTTCGCTCTCACTAGGTCAAAATCCTGGAACTCCCTTCCTAATTGTACAGTCGGTGAACCTACACCACATGGACTGCAGTAATTCAAGACAGCAGCTCACCACCACTTTCTCAATGGCAATTAGGGATAAGCAACAAATGCTGCCAGCAATGCCTGCATCCCATGGGAAGAGTGAAAAAAAGCACTTTCTCAGTTTTGCATTGGTGTGTCAGCCTATGCGCTGAAGTGAGGCTTGAACCCGACCTTCTGACTCAGAAACAAGGGAATTACCCGTTGAGCCATGCCTGAAACGTAACACTAGCTCTTGGGATGGGAAAGAAATCTGGGACTGAACCCTGATTTCACGAGGCAGATTGAGCAATAAAAGAGAGCAAAGACTAAGGATCGTTTCAAAGCCTGATATTCCTACAGAAGTACATATCTGATTGGAACAATTGCCCTGTGCATACACTCAATTTGAAATAAAGCAGTTTAATGATTCACAGACAACTAATGGACCCCACTGAACCCCCGCCCCAAACATAGCCTCGTACCCCTAGGGTGCACTAACAAACTACCAGACTGTTGTAAAAACCCATCTGATTCACTAATACCCTTCAGGTATTAAGGAAAGGAAATCTGCCATCATTACCAGGTCTAGCCTATATGTGACTCTGTTGGTCATCAGAGCTGAAGCTTAGTGCAGACAGTGCAGTGTCAGCATTTCACTCTTGGATTTCATCCACCAGGATATGAATTGGAACAACCATAATGAAGTAACCATGGCAATGTTTAACAACAGAGTACATACCTGCCTGGAGAGGCCACTATTAAAGGATTAGGTAGGTAGCTCATTCAAGTACTGCAGATAAACAAACAGTAAATGGTTAGTATTGGAGTAGATTCTAAAGACTGCTGACAAACGAGCAACACTTTCACCAATCATATCAGCATCCCAACAACCTAAAGAAAGACATAAGCCTGGAGTTTCCACTTGACCGTGCTAGTTTTCTCATTGTAGCCATCATAAAAACAAATCGTGCCTGGATTGACAATTGCATCCAGAGAGGAAACTCTACCTCATTAGAAATATCATGCAGCACGATTCGAAATATGATTATACAACACAACTGAATCATTCGTTCTGATCTTCAAAGCAGTACATCACAATTTAATAAAAGGATTGATTGACTGCCCTTATGTTTTCCATTTATTTGTAGCATATAGAAGAAAAGGCAGACTGCATATCTGTTGTGACAGTGATACAGAACAAGTGCTTCTTGCCTGGTCAGAAGCAATGAAAGAAGGACATGCATTTCTATGGCACCTATCATGATCTTAGAAGGTCCCAAAATACTTCACAGCCAGCACCCTTCCAATCCAAGACCATTCTGTCCCGTTTCCACTCCCACCTCCCGACCCATTCCCTCCCAACAGAGATAGCAACTCGGGGGAAAAAATTCCGCAAGAGATGTCAGATAAAGCACCACAAGTAATGGGAAATTTAGGGGACTGGGCAGTTAGAAGCAGAGTTGAAGAAAGGGAGCTATGAAGGTAAAGCGGGAGGAATTAGGCAAAATGTTGTTGGCAGAGAGTAGTGAGAGAGGGTAGAAGGAACGACTGAAATATTGGCCTCCAACTGGAGGAAGTCTGATCCGTAATTCGGTGTCAGAAAAAAAGGTTGCAGGTAGCCAGAAAAGCTTGTCATTTCATTTTAGGTGTTCTTGTGGGCAATATTTATTGCCATCTCTAGCTGCATAGTATCAAGCATACAGTGTTGGAGCAGAGTCACAGGTCGACCAGGGGTAGGGGTTGCAGGTCCCTTTCCCTGAAGAATGTTAGCAATCCTTAAGACAGGATGGCACTTCTAATGTTTTTTTTCCCTGCTGCCAGCACACAAGTTTTTAAAATCTTGAAATATTTTCTCACCTTTTGCTTCTATCTTTAACTTAATAGTCAGAATGTCGCTTTCTTACACCCAAATAACTGAAGACATTTTTACATTGAAAGACACAGTACAATAAGTCTTAAAGTTACAGTCACTACATTCCTTAAAGCTAGTTACTACATTCCTCCCCATTAATTTTTTTTTACAATTTGTATTTACAAGAACCCATGTATATACTCATAATGTCATGAATATAGTCTTAAAGTTACAGTCACTACATTCCTTAAAGCTGCAGTTACTACATTCCTTCCCATTTAAATTATTTTTTACAATTTATATTCATTTTACAGTATATTCATGACATTATGAATATATTCATGGGTTATGAAATTATGGGCCGAATTTTGCCCTAGGTTGGCAAGCTGACCCCAACGGCTTGGCAGCAGGTGGATAGCTAAACTCTGCCGCCGAAATGGGCCCCGCTGCCAGTTTAAGTGGGTGGGTCAATTAAGGCCCGCCCAGTGATCTGCCCGGCAGGAAGCACTATGCACTTACTGTGTGTGTGTGTGTGTGTGTGTGTGTGTGTGTGTATGTTTGGGGGGGGGGGGGGGGGTGGTGAGAGATTCCCTAACTGTAAAAGTGCGCTCTTTCGCACAGGCGCGCCAAAGAGCGCACATTTCCCTGAGACTAAGTGCTGCCTCAGGGAGATCACTGACAGTGCTTCAAAGTGTCAAAATAGAAAAATAAAAAAATATTAACATGTCCCCCTCATGTGACAAAGTCACACGAGATCGGACATGTTAATAAATCTCATATAAAGTTTATTTAAGATTTTTAAAATGGACATGAAACCACATCCTGCCAATGGATGAGGTTTCATGTTTTATCAGAAGCCCTCTGGGGCTCCTGGCCTGCCTGCCAGCCTTAAGGTTGGACGAGCAGGGCCTTTAATTACCTTAACTATCTTGTCAATGGCCTCAATTGGCCATTGACAGGTCGGTGGGCAGAGAGCTGATTTCGCTGTCCGCCCACCTTCCTGAATATTTAAATGGGGCGGAATGACGTCAGGGGTTCCTCCCGAAGTCATCCCGTGTCATTTTCCCATCAGCGAGTGGGCCCACCCCCAAATCACCGACGGGAAAAATTCAGGCCTATAAGTTCAGTCTCTTGGGCAGTTTCCTGATCTGGGTGGAATGTTGTAGCTCCAACACTTTCGAATCTCTTACTGAATCTTCATTTCCTGGAACCGCAGCAACATCAGGTACCTCCTCAGGCCCAGGCAGGTTAGTGTTATCCCCTCCGACAGAGACATCTGGTATGTCTATCCTTGGATCCTTGGCTGATTAATCACACGGGGACCACAGGTTCTACAAGGGTTACAGTTGGAACATCGGTTTGTTGGGGTACCTCCCTTCTTCTCAAATGATCCATGTGTTTCCGGGTGATCTGCCCCTCCACTTCTACATGGTACAACAGTGGTCCAGTCACAGAAACTATTACACCAGGTAACCAACTCGATCCACCACCGAAGTTGCGTACAAATATTGTTCACCGACAGTAAACTTTTGTTCTCGACTCTGCAAATCATGAGTCGCTTTTTGATTGCCTTGACTGTTCTCTACCTTCTCCTCCAAATTGGGAAGTACCAGGCTTAACCTCGTATGAAGGCATCACTTCTTAAGTAATCCTGAAGATATTGAACCTGTAGTAGTGTGGGGGGGGGGGGGGGGGGGGGGGGGGGGGGGGGCAGGGAGGGGTTCATTCTATAGTGAAATAGGAAGCGTGAAAGTTTAGTCTCCAATGATCCTCCCAATGATCTTTTCATCCCGACTTTAAAAGTTTGTACTGCTCTCTCGTCCAATCCATTAAACGATGGATGATATGGTGCTGTCTTTACGTGTCTGATACCATTTAGGCTCATAAATCTTTGAAATTCAGCACTATTAAATGCAGTACCATTGTCTGAGATAATGACTTCTGGAAATCCATGTATAGAAAAACTTTGGTATAATGTTTCTATAGTCACACTTGACATTGGCAATCTAACCTTGTATGCGTCTAACTATTTGGAAAGTGCATCAAATATTAGTAGCAACATGGTGCCTAGAAATAGACCTACATGCTGTCTCACCCAGGGTCAACCAGGCCATTCCCACGGGTGGAGTGGGGCTGCAATGGCTAGCTTCTGTAGTTGCTAGTACTGGAGACAGTATTTAACCATTTTTTCTATATCACTGTCTATACCTGGCCACCAGATAAAGCTCCTTGCAAGCAATTTCATTCTGGAAGTTCCAAGTTGTGCGCTATGCAACACAGTTAAGAGCGGTTCCCTTCCTTGAGAAGGAACGATGACTCTTGCAGCTCCATAATAGAATACCATCCTGACTACTCAATTCACTCCTTCGGGTGAAGAATGGCTTCAATTCTTCAGGGACTGGTTCCTGGGGCCATCCTTTCAATACTTAGTCTCATACTCTGGATGAGAGTGAATCACAATTCGTCCAGTCTGCACAAGACAAATAAGAAGCTGGTGAAGAATCCAGGAAATTCATCACTAATATGATCCATTGGGGAGTTGGAGCATGTTCAGTGCTCTCCTGCAAAGGCAGGCGACTTAGGGCATCTGCATTGTCTATATGCATCCCTGGTCTGAGCATAAAATTATATTCCTATGCTGATAATATCAAAGCCATCTTTGAATTCTTGCAGAAGCTATGGGAGAGATTGCCTTGTCTTTGCTTAAAAAGACCCACGAGCGGTTTGTGATCAGATACTAAAGTAAAGAGTCGGCCATGTACATACTGAAGGAATTTTTTAAACTCAGAAAATAATTGATAATCCTTCTTTCTCGATTTGCGAATAATCCTTCTCGGCCGTCGAGAGGGTTTGGATACTTAGCCTATTGGCCTTTCTGAACTGTTGTCCATCTTGTGCGATAGTGCTGCTCCCACGCCATAGGAGGAGGCGTTGCAAGTCAGCACCAATTCTTTTGTTGGGTCATAGTGTACTAACAAGTTCGAAGAGTGCAAGAGCTGTTTCATTTTCGTGAAGGCTTCTTCTTGAGGCGACTTCCAAGACCAATGTTGTTTTTTCTTTAATAATGAGTAGAGGGTCTAGGACCATTGATAAGTTGGGTAGGAATCGACCATAGTAATTTATCATACCAAGAAAGACTTGAGCTCTGAGACATTTGTAGGTGAGGGTTCCTCCTTAACAGCTTTGACTGTTTCTTCCACCGAGTGTAACCCTTGGGCATCCAACCGATGGCCCAAGTAAAGGACTTCATTTGCCTGAAAGATACACTTGTCCTCTTTCAAGCACACCCCTACATCCAAGAATCATTTTAAGACTTCCTCCAAGTTATCCAAGTGTTCTGCTTCTGTTAACCCAGTTATTAGGACACCATACAGGTAGACCACGACTTGAGATAGTCCTAGCAGCAAGCTTGCCATCGTCCTCTGGAAAATTGCACAGGCCGGGCACATGTATTGATACAACCCTGAGTGTGTGGTTATGGTTACAAATTCTCTTGATGTATCATCCAATTCCAGCTGCTGATATGTGTGACTCATACTTAATTTAGTTTAAGTTCTCCCCTCTGCTAATTTGGGATACAGATCCTCGATCCTGGGGATAGAGTACTTGTACAACTTGACAGCCTTGTTTACTGTTAACTTAGAATCCCCACAGATATGGATGATCTGATCTGGTTTCAAGGCAGGGGCTATGGATGCTGCCCATTCCGAAAATTGAACCAACTGAATAACACTTAGCTTCTCTAAACGGTTTAATTTGGTGTCAACCTTCTCTCCATCAGGGCATATGGCACAGGCCTGGCTTTAAAGA
The DNA here is from genome assembly GCF_017639515.1 of Carcharodon carcharias. Taxonomy (NCBI): domain Eukaryota; kingdom Metazoa; phylum Chordata; class Chondrichthyes; order Lamniformes; family Lamnidae; genus Carcharodon; species Carcharodon carcharias. Next base: position 189,964,460 of record NC_054470.1, read on the forward strand.
AACAAGGAGTTGCTTCAGAGTCAACATAGATCTTAGCTTGCAGGCCCTCGATTTTCCCTAGCTCCTCTCGAAAGGCCTTGTCATATTTCTTTAGCAGCCCTGACAGTCCTCCAGCTCTCAGCTAGAAAATTTCCAACCAACTTAGTTTAATTTCTTTTAAGCAATCACGACCTAGAAGGACCTTGGTCCTTCACCTTTCACTACAATCACAGAGAACTGTGCTGTCCAGTGCTTGTAATAAACAGATACAGTGATAACACCTTCAATGACTTCAATTTGGCTAAAGTCTGCTCCATATTCAATTGTTGAGTACCCTTGTGTAAATATTTGAATGTGTGCTCCCCCACTACAGCAGTTGATGCAATGGTGTCCACTTCCATAATCAAAGGTTTTCCACTGACCTGCAGAGTAACAGTGATTGGCTCTGTTTTCCCTACTTTCACATTAAATAGAGAACAAACATCACAATTAGTGGTTTCTGGTTCATTTATGTACTTCGATCAGTTTAGTTTGCTGCCTGGGAGTCTGTCTCAGTCTTGCTTTACATTGTTTGAGCATGTGCCCTCTTTAATGACAATAATGGCACTCCACCACTTTAAAACAGCAAGTTACAGGGATATGGTTACTTCCACATTGGTAATAATTTATTTGCTGCTGAGTTGTCTCCTGTATATTTTTTAAATTTTCAGGGAGCAGGGACAAACTACGGATTAAATTATTAATTTCACTCCCACAAATGCTTAGAAGAATTGTCTTCCCTTTTTCCTCCACCGTTGCTCGGAAGAAGAAACGGAGGCATTCTATATATTGACTCCTATCCTCTGTGGATGAGGCGAAGGAGTCGATCCTGGCAAAAAGCAGCATACCTGGTGAGCATATTTTCCCTTTCTTCTGTTTACAATAAGATACTCACATTCACTGGGCAAGGGGCAGCAGAACCATTTATCCTCATCGCCAGTTGTTATGGACTTGATTTTCCAGACTGGTTTTTCATAAGAAACTTTATTTACAAGGCTTCAGCAGCAGTTACATGCTTCCATCAAGAACCACAACTAGACACAAACTCCACCCCTAAGGTTCCCCGTACTTTGGGCTGATTTGTTCACACTGGCATGTGATACAACACAGTACCAATAAGTTTTAGAGCTACAGTCACTACATACCTCAAAGCTAGCCTCCTTGAACCAAGGCTGATTTTAGGACTGACATGGAACTTAGTGAAATAAAGGCCCAAAACCTGAACTATTCCACTTCCCCTATCCTGAAGAGTATCTATGTTGCTTCAATCAGGTTTTTTTTAATGGATTGCTTTCCATTTCAGTATTCAAGCAGAACCGGTCTTCTACAATTTAGAAATGTTTGGTTTGGCAATGATTTACAATTACCCTATTTCCAGTTAGCTACAAATTGTTAAGTTTAGTTTGTGATGCTCTACCTTTACATAGGAACAAAAGAATTCAATTATAATTAAAGGGAGCGACAGAACATAAAAGAATTGGCCAAATGAGACAACAAATATTAAACGTAATAGGAGTAAAGTTCGTGATGGGTTCATTAAATGGTAAAGAAATATATTTTGATATTCACAAATTCACTGCCATAAAGTACGTAACATAAGTTTCAATTTAGGGAGGCTTCCTGTCTGATTAAATTCTAGAACAAGTAATGACCTGCTGAAAGGGAAAAAGAAAAACTATGCTTTGAATCTTGAAATCTTATGCCATTCTTGTAGCAAAGTCTCAAATTCCTACATAAGGAATGGTACCTCAAACACCTTTAGCCTTTTCACCATCACCCCATTTGCCATTTAATCTCTCCTGCCTTCCACCTTATCACAGAACTTCACTTCTGTTATTCACCAAATCCCCACCTCCATTGTCTCCATTTTCCCTATCTCTGTACTTGCTTAGAAACTGTTACATTTCTAACTTTTTCCAGTTCTAAAGAAAGGTCATTGGCCTGAAACATAACTCTGTTCCTCTCTCCATAGGTACAAATCTGATGAGTACTTTCAGTATTTCCTATTTTTATTTCAGATTTCCAGCATCCTCAGTATTTAGCTTCAAAAGTATTTCACTGGCAGTAAAGCATTTTGGGATGTTGCAAGATGTTAAGAGATGATATATAAATGCAAGTTTTACTTTCTTTCAAATGTTTCCTTTCCCAGCAAAACCATATAATAAATAATGCTCTCCTACTTTTAAAACCTGTGGAAGGGCTCCCAAACAGTTCTAAGATATAAAACAGTTTCTGCTACAAGTTTTGTAGATTTCTGCTGTAGATACTTCATTAGGACCAGACCTCAGTCCTTCTGTCAATAGATCCTATGGCCTTTGTGTCTAGGCTAACTCACACTTCCCAGTTTGTACAATGTCTTATATATTGTTACATGTTCTAGGTTGCACTATATCCTCCCCCCATCATATGAACTGGGTAATATATCTTTCACATGCGCTATCATTTGGGCTGTTTTAAACTTTTCAAAGATGAACCGAGAAAACACTTGGTAACATGTGGCTGGTGATAAATCACTCAGCCTACTTATTTCACAGGCAGCAGCAAACACTCAGAGCAATAGTATTGACTGGATTCACTTCATTTGTACAATTAGTCTTCATGTAATACAAAAGAATTAAAACATTTATTCCCCTGCATCTGTGGCTCATCTTGTCCGACTTAAACGGAATAACTGCTAACGACTCTCCCACACCCTAACCTTCTCAGCCTGACCTTTATTGGATTCTGCAAACTTCTATTAAAAAATCTGACTGACCACAGCCTTTGTCAGACCTCACAATCAGCAGACCTTACAACATCTACATATTTGTGTTCTTGTTTCCTGTGCCATAGGAAGATAGATAGACATTGATTTCTGACCACTCTACATGCCCAGGGGTTTACCAAATTGTCCACTGCAATCTCCCAAAATTCACAATAAGATAATGACCAAATATCTTTTTTTAGTGACGTTGATTGAGGGATTGGCCAAGCAGGACACAGAGAATGTGATAAGTCATAATTGGCCCCCCAACACCCTCCCTCCACCAATGCCACACAAGCCCTTCCTTGCTCTCGGGTTCCCCTCCTGCCCCCTCCACCCTTGGTCTCCCCTCTTTGCTGCTAGTATCAGCATAATAGCTGCTACCGAGAATTTGTAAGCACAATTACAGGTGACAGGACCTTTTTAAAGCAAATGCAATAACAATTACAGCCATCACATGATCAGATGTCACATGGTCAGACATCACATGATCAGACCTTCAGGAACATTGCTAACTATAGTTGGCAACTTTCACATTATTGGTTGAGGCAGAAACAATTCAAAATTAGGCGCATGAAAAATCAATTATAAGGAGATACAATTTGAATAAGTGTGGCTAACCTACATAAAGAGTAGCTGCCCTGGTTAGGCATAATGATTCTGTGATGTAAATTCCATGTAACTCAACGTAATATAAATGTACAAAATTGATGGGAAGGAAAAGACAAGCCGATCCCATCAAGCCTGCCCCACACTCACAATGGTCGAAATATCATGCTGAAACACTTCTCCCCCCCTTCCCAGTAGGATCGCCAACTCTCCAGGATCACCCTAGAGTTTCCAGGAATTAAAGAACACTCACCCACACCCTGCCGCAAGCTATTCTGGTAGATAAATCATGAGTATTTCAAAAAAAAGTTGAGTGCTTTATTCAATTTTGTTGAACTATTCCATTTATTTGATGTAAAAATACTGTAAATGGGACTTAAAGGATATATGAACAGATGGGGCAGGTGATCAAACCTCCAGCATTCCACCCAAACAGAGTTGCCAACCCTCACCCTCCCCCTCCTGCAGCCATGTCATTTCCCGCCCAGTCGGCTCCCAATCCATTCCTCTCACACCATACTCATTGTGAACCAAGTGCGCAAATACAGAAGCTGCTACTTTCAGGGTATTTCAATCTCATTTTCAAACAGCCAAAAAAAGTGAAGGGAAAGTTTCAGAGTCAGGGACTTTACTGCTGCAGGAACACAAGATTGTATTTTTCAGTTGAGTCTTCCGCTGCTAATGCGA